>NC_142027.1:97861237-98174071 GCF_982192425.1 Myodes glareolus | reverse complement strand
TTTTCTATGCTCAGGATACCACCAAAGGTCTCAGTCGACTTCCTGTTGCCTGTATAGGACTCTCAGCTACTTTTCCAGTACCACGTCTGCCTGCATGCCACCATGCTTCCCACTGATGTGGAATTCCTCTCTGAATGCCGTGAATATGTTTTATTACTATTGGTTAATGGAGAAGCTACTTTGGCTTATGGCAGGGCAGAATAGAGCTAGGCAGGGAAAACTAAACTGAACGCAGGGAGAAAGAAGGCGGAGTCAGGGAGTTGTCAAGTAGTTGCCGAAGAAGAAAGATGCCAGAACCTTACTGGTAAACCACCAGCCTCGTTGTGAAATATAAAATAATAGAAATGGGTTAATTTAAGATGTAGGAGTTAGTTAATAAGAACCCTGAGCAAATAGGCCAAACAGTGTTGTAATTATATAGATTCTGTGTGATTACTGGGGTCTGATCAGCTAGGAAACAAAGCGCAGACTCTGATTACACCCCACCATGATGATAATGGGCCAAACCTCTGAAACTCTAAGCGGAGTCACCCCCAATCAAATGCTTTCCTTTGTAAGAGTTGCCATTCACAGGAAATTAGATCATGTATTTTCTTCCATATGTAGAATTTAGAAAAAAAAATAAAGAACCTGAAAGCAAATAAGAAACCACATGGGATATGAAAGGGAATAAGGGAGACAGGTAATGAAAGGGTAATGAAGCAAGCATCATTCATTCACTTTAAAAATAATTTTGTTTTTGTTTATTTTGTGTGTGTGTGTACGTGCGTGTGTGTGTGTGTGTGTGTGCACTATTCTTTTCCAACAGCTGTGAGCCGCCCAGTGCAGTTGCTGAGAATCAGAGCAGTACGCGCTCTTAAACACTGATCCATCTTTCCAGCCACTCATTTATTTTTGAAAACAGGGCCTAATGTAGCCCCTGCAGTCCTCACGCTCACAACTTAGCCAAGGATGACCTTGAATTTCTAATCTCCCTCAGCTATCTCCCAAGTGCTAGGATAGTAGCTGGGCACCACCACACCTGGTTCAGTTTCTTTTAGTGTTTTTGTTTTTTTGTTTGTTTTTTTGGTCTTTGGTTTTTCAAGGCAGGGTTTCTCTGTGCTGCTTTGGTGCCTGTCCTTGAATTCTCTCTGTTGACCAGGCTGGCCTCGAACTAACAGAGATCCTCCTGCCTCTGCCTCTCAAGTGCTGGGATTAAAGGCATGTGCCACCAACCGCACGATTCCAGCTCATTTTTAATTGTGATCTTTTACTTAGGTGAAACACAATGTTCTCTGGGGTGCTGGGAAGTAGCAGGTCAAGGCTTTGGGTGGCCAACACCAGCAGGGACCCAAAGCAGCCAGAATTCCCCAAGTGTGAGCTTGGTGATACACAGCAAATGAGTGACCGGGTTTCCTTCTCCATCACGCTGACCGACAACAAAACCAGACATCCTCAGCCATGCCCCCGCCCTACCCCCTGCAGGCCACACCACCTGCCCCTCGTGCCCTCACCCGTCCTGAGATTCCAAGGAACAGACAGCCCCAGAGACTGTTCGCATTTTAGATGGAGCCGTGTGGCAACCCAAAGTGCTGCCTAGACTGCCTGACACGTGGTGGTGGCACCGTGGCCAGTCCCCAGACTGTGGAGAGAGTGCTGAGGAGCGCAGTGCTCAACACTGGGCTATTGCACCTATGTGCCTATAACTCCGGTACCTGGGAAACACAGTGAGGACAGTTGTGACGCTGAAGCAGCCTGGCCTGAAGGAAGAAGGCGGGGGGGTGGAGGTGGATAATTTTGAGAGTGACCACAGTATATACAGCAATCATTGGCGCCGTTCTTGTCTCTTACTGGCTGTTGTTGTTGGTTTCACTGCATTCAATTTCTATGTTAAACTGTGTCATTACATGAATAAGAAGTGGTCTCTTGTAGTTGTTGGTTTTTTACTACTCTTTAATCTTTTGGGGGGCCTGCCACCCAGCTGCCCAAATAAATCACACACAGAAGCTTATAATTACTTGTGAATGACTGACTTTAGCTTGGCTTGTTTCTCGTCATCTTTTCTTAAACTATCCCGTCTATCTTCTGCCTCTGGGATTTTATATTTCTTTATTTCTGTAAACCTTTCTCTACTTTCTCCACGGCTTCCTGGATAGCTGGGTGGCTGGCCCCGCATGTCCCACTCTCCTTATTCTCTTGCTCTTCCCTTTTCCCCTCCCAGATTTCTCCTTCTATTTATTCTCTCTGCCTGCCAGCCCCACCTATCCTTTCTCCTGCCTTACTATCGGTCGGTCAGCTTTATTCAGGTTTATTAGACCATCAGGTGTTTTAGACAGGCAAAGTTTCACAACTTCACAGGGTTCAACAAAAGTAACATAACCGAATGCAACACATCTTTGCATCATTAAACAAATGTACCACAGCATAAACAAATGTACCACATTTTAAAATAATATTCTGTGATAGTCTCTATAGGTCCCTATGCTGTCTGAGGCTGCAGCAACCTTGGACTCTTGGAATCCAGAGTCCTTTGTTCCTTCCTTCCTCCCCATAACAGCAAGAGAAGACAGGGCTAGGCCAAGGCCCTTTTCAGATGCTACCACTTATGACTGAAATCTGAACCCTGCCAAGTCATTTGGTGAAGAACTTTCCTGCTTCTTGCATTTACCCCTTTTAACCCCTGAGGCAGCAAGCATAGGAAATACTTTAGCAACCTGGGCTCCACTTGGTTTGGGCTATATACACATGCCCTTCTAATAATACATTTGGCAGCCTGAAACCCTTGCCTACACATACTATGCACATATACCCTACTGTATAAGGTTGAGAGGTAGTTTTGGATGGTAATGCAAGTTATGACAGGAAGTAAATTAGGTACAAGACTTTGGACTCAGCAAACTAGGATAGATATTGGAGTATTTTCTCTGAAATTTTCAAATGCAAATGGACTAGACATTGTTGATGTATTTATATAATTTATATAATTTTTTATTTATATAATATTATATTTATTATATATAGTTATTGTATTTATTATATATAGTTTTTCTTATATTATTTATAACCTTTTTTATTTTAGACAAAAAGGGGGAAATGTAGTGATATCGGTTATAATCCAACAAATAAAGCTTGCCTGAAGATCAGAGTACAGAGCTAAGCCACTAGCTAGACATAGAGGCCAGGCAGAGGTGGCACACACTTTTAATCCCTGCACTCAGAGACAGAGACAGACAGATTTCTGTGAGTTCAAGGCCACCCTGGGCTACAGGAGATGATCCAGCCTAAAAGAGAAATAGAGTCAGGCAGTTATAGCTCACACCTTTAATCCCTGTACTTGGGAATCATACACCTTTAAACCCAGCACTAGGGAGGCAGAGACAGGAAGGGATATGGCTGGCAGAGAGAAGAGTATAAGGCGGGAGGAGGCAGAAGCTCAGATGCAGCCTGAGGAGTCACAGAGACAAGATCGCCCTTTCAGTCTGAGGATTTGGTAGAGGCACTGAAACCACTCAAGCCCCAGGAGCACCTAGGATCAGTATTAGTCCACTAGAGGAGGAGAGTCAGGCCCTGAACCAAGACCTGTTCAGCTGCAGGAGAATAGAGCTCCTGTGGTGTTTCCCCAGCTCCCCACTGCCCTCCTACCCCAGGCCTTCTCTGTCAGCAGAAAGTTTCCCACCTCAAATCTTGTCCTCCACCAGCTCACCTGTAAGCCACCCCCCCCCTAATTTATAAGTTAAAGTGCCAAATCCCCATTCGGGTAGTTTACACAAGTGACCAGGTGTTAACCAGGTGGTTCATGCCTATGACCCCAGAACTCAGGAGGCTGAGGCAAAAAGATTGGCATGAATCTAAAGTTATCTGGGCTGCACAGTGAGAACCTATCTCCGAAGAAGAACACAAAGAAAAGAGAAATAGACATAAGGCTCTTAAGGCCAGTCTATAGAGTTATAGCCTGTCTCAACAAGATAAAGTAAAGCCATTCACTGTGGTACGTGCCTCTGTTCCCAGCACTGGGGAAGCTGAGGCACAAGGAACAAAACCCCAAGGCCAGCCTGGGCTCCAAGACAGGCCCTGTCTCAAATACATTCTGAGGGCGGGCCATGGTGATACAACCAGCTGTGGGTAATACACCAATGTGCTTATAAGAGATGAAGATACACTCACACAAGAGGAAAGACGGCAACCACCAGACCTCAGGAGCAGCCTCGGGCCTCCAGCCTGCAGAACTGGGTGAAAAGGAATGTGTGTCATTCACACCAGGCAGTCTGTCACACTGCACTTCGGGTTATGGCCATCCTGGAAGCGAATTCCCACCCCAGTCTATCCTTTTTCTCCAGATATGAGCACATGAGTCATTGACCGATCCCATTAGCAGTATGTCACTGTCATGTGAATGTGTAACTCTGTTGCCAAGTGGTCCTGGGCCCTGAGCTCGGCATCCGGTCGTAAATGGGTGCGTTCCTTGTTGAAATGGCACTTGTAGCCCTCTGTTTCCCGGAGTCCTTGGCAACAGCCCAAATTATATTTGAAATAGGAAAAGGCAGCTTGGTTTAAAGACCCGGTCTTCTCAGGCGTCACCTTGATTTATGAGAAACTGGCATTAAGCAGTTGAATAACAGTGGCCTGCCATTCACCTGTGTGCGGCCGAGACGCTAATAAACTACACATTCATCTCTATTGGGATGACATGAGCCGGCCCCACCCTCCTTTAAAGCAAAGACGTGTCATGTCGTTCCAAATGTCCCTTTTCTAAGTGTATTAAGTGGGTCCAAAAAATGATCGTGTGTACTATCTTTTCTAAGGAAATTCTTGTATATTATTTTAACTCAAAACATATTTTATACACAATGACTAATCAGAGGTTTAAAAAAAATCAAGGCTCTGTCCGCCGGCACAGCTGGCCGCCTGCAGCCTTCAGATGTGGCCCTCCCCAACTGCCAGTCGGAGCAGGTGGGGTACACTGCCCCCCTGAATTCAGGCCAGGCAGAAGTAGCTGTTCCCCAGGCTTCAGAAGAAAGCCCTGCTTGAGGCCATTCCTGTTTTGTCTCCCTGGGACTCAAAGATAATTTCTAAGCCTTTCCCCGACTTTGGTTGAAAAGATCGGATCGGGGCTTCACAAGCCAACCCGTGCAGAACTCCCGAGGAAGCCTTCTACAAGGAATGACCTCATGAGAATAGAACTAATATTTGCTTCCTAATTTCCCAGGGGAAGGCTAATCTTTGGAAGCACAGAGCCTCTGGAGGCCAATAAACTTGAGAGCCGAAGAAGGAGATTGTTCTATTGTTGCCGCTGTGAAACGGGGGTTTGTTTTTCTTGCTATTCTTTTTCCCTTCAGGAAAGCTCTGCCTCGGGAGCCCTTACAGATTACCCTCGCACCCCTGGTTCTGGCTTTCCCCCCATTGTTCCCTCTCCTTCTTAATCGCCGCCATCTCTGTCAAGTTCAATGCCAGCCTTGTTTCATGTGCTCCTTCCCGTTCTGCCCTAAATTCCCACAGGGTTTGTTACCAGCCACACTGGTGAGCCTGAGGCCAGCGTTGGGGTGCTAGGTGGACAGTAGGCAGCCAGCATCCCAGTCACCTTCGAGGAACTGCATGCCCCACCTGTCTGACTGCGGGGCGGGCGGGGGCGGGGGGAGATGCTTGTTACCCAGCTGACCTGTTAACAGCCACGGAAACCCAGGCAGAAAGGACAGACATTGCAGCTCAAGGCTGCTCAGATTCAAACTGTGCTGAGCTGGAGCTACAGAGAGCGTCTCACTGGACCAGAAGTGCTAGTGCGTGGGAAAGATTGGGTGCGTTTCCAGCAGAGAGGGTGTTCGCGCTCAGTAGGAGGACAGGACTGCTCCTGCGGTGTGTGTTCCCCAGGAAGCCAGCCTGCTGCGGGTAGAGGCTGTCTCTTGCTGGAGAAGGTGAGAGCAGCTCTCCCCAAGCCCCCAGGCCTTTCCGTGCTGACCTAACAGAGGTGGCCTCCCTTCCTGCTTATCAAGGCCAGGAGGATTTCAACTACAAAGCAAAGGATCGTGGTTGAGATCTGCCCAGTTCAGAAACTTAAATCCCAGAAGCAGGATAGAGCAGGTGGCCAGGCCCCCAATGAGAGAAGCCCAGAGCTCCACACCAAGCCTGTGCTGCCCACAGCCCCTGTGAGCTGAATGTGTCTCTGACCTTCCCCAGACCCTGCAGACACCACTCTCTGGTGCTTACAGACTGAGTGAAAGGCAAGTTCCTCAGAATCTCATTTCACACAGAAACTTTTCCTTGTTCCCAGCAAACATGGCTACCAGTCATCTCTCCCCCCTCTCTCCTCTCTCTTCTTATCTGTTGCTGACAAAGGGGGAAAAAAAAGTCATTCAAAATAAAATATACACCCCAAAGAGCTTAAGGATCTGGGGCAGTAAGGAACATGTGGGAGCACTAAGAAGACCCCTGCCTGCCCCTTGGTAAAAGAGCAAAGATCTTGTATGCTGAATCAGCCAGCTTTTTCTTTTTTTCTCCTTTTTTTTTTTTTTTGGAGACAGACTCGTCTGGAGATTACTGTCTCAGTTATAGACCAGGCTGGCCTCAAACTCACAGAGATCCATTTGCCGGAATTCTGGGACTAAAGGCATGAGCCACCACAGCCCAACATTATTTGTTTTTAAGATTTAAAAAAATATATATATTTTTACGTGCATGGATACTTTACCTACATGAATGTCTGTGCACCACGTGTGTTTCTGGTGCCATGGAGGTCAGAAGAGGGTGTCAGATTCAGCACCCAGCTTCACTTGCCAGAGTTCCACCCAGGGATCTTAGTGAAACCGCGGGTGTGCGCTTCTGAAACCATGCAGGCGTTCTAAAGAACTAAAAGGTGGGAAGAGTTGGAAAGTCAGCGCAGTCAAAGTGTTTTCAAAGAGGACAGTTTTTGTTAGTGTTTAAAAGAAAACCCCTGAGGAGAAAAGCCATTTGAGATAAGCCTGCTTGGCGCCTGAATGACAGACAAGCAGCCACCCAGTAGGGGGAGCTTTAGAGAAACCTAGGAAGCTCCAGAAAGACTTATGCTCAAAACAGACAAAAAGGGGAAAAAGAATAATATTGGGGGATTTTGATCACACTGTGACCCCCAAGTTTGCATTTATGGTAATTAAATAAAATTAGCCTCAGGTCAAGAGGTTGAGTTAGGAATGAGTTGACAGAAAGTAATCACAGAGCAGCAGAGGGCATCTGGAAGGGATAGAGAGAT
The DNA here is from genome assembly GCF_982192425.1 of Myodes glareolus. Lineage (NCBI taxonomy): Eukaryota > Metazoa > Chordata > Mammalia > Rodentia > Cricetidae > Myodes > Myodes glareolus. The sequence goes on along the minus strand of NC_142027.1, from coordinate 98,166,873 downwards.
GCACGGGAAGTAGTAGGGTAGTAGGGAGGAGATTGGAGTAGCATGGCTTTTTTTTTTGGCAGAGCAGAAAGATAACTCTTGCTATTCAACCTCTCTGACCTAGCAAGTTTTCACTCCAGCCTTTGAATCTTGAGTCTTATTTATAAATAGAACAATAGAGGTTTAGTTAAAGCTACCTTCAGCAGCAGTGGCAGAGCAGATGCCTGCAGGAACAGAATGCCTGGCAGGCTGCAGTCTGAGAGGTGAGGCCGCTGCCAGAGAAGCAGGCCGGTAACTACGGACCTGCAATTGGGACTGAGGCGAAGCCACTGTGCTAAAGATAAAACAGCAGGAAAAGCTGCACCTCTGACTTAAAAGTGTGGGTGGAGCCAATAGAACTTTAAGGTGGTTTCAAAAGACTGTGCTGGGGGTAGGGGTGGGGGTCAGGAATTCTGGGAAGAAAAAGTACAGTCTTGTCTTGTTACAGAGATAATTCTGTTGCCTGGCTTTTAAAACTTCACTTAAAGTAAGTCAGCCTTCCTAGGATCCGTCTCTGCACCAAGTGTTTGACAGCCAAATTAGATTAAAGTCTCTTCAGTTTTTGTTGTTGTTTTCTGTTTTTTACCATCTTGGAGCATAAGTCCCCACCCTGGCCTACACTGCTGCCTCTCTCTGTCCCCACACCTGGCAGCTTTCCCTTATCAGCATTGTGTTGCTTTCCAGGGTCTTGGTTCCAGGCAGGCTGAAAATATGAAGTGGAAAATTCCAGAAATGCACAGTCATGTTTTATTGATACTGTTCCAAACAATGTGTGTTAACCCCACCAGTCAAGAATAAGACCACTACCACAGTTTATTTATTTTTGCTGTTATTATTATTAAAGATTGGCTTTACAAAGATTAATTCAGTCATTAGACGCTCCAGAAAGACAGATTTATGTAACTTCTGTAACTTCCATCTATCAACAATCACATTTTGGGTATAGTACATATTTTCTGCTCTGGATTAGTGGGCTAATAAATGCAAGGATACAGCATCAACCCCACCTTTAGAACTATGCAGTAAGACACCATCCTGCCTGATTGTGGAGAGAAGTCCAAGATCACACGTTCTTCCCCAGAGCAGCTACCTTCTAGTGCCTGGCCAGAGCAATGGTGCAGACACCTGATCACTCCAATTCAGGACTGTGTTGACAGGCAATCTCAGATCCTGGGGAGGCTGGAGGCATCCTCTGCTGTCTGTCAGAGACCATCTTCTCCTTCTGCCTAGCCCTAGTCTTCCTCTGCATTCACATGTTGATCCTGAGCATCTTCCAAGGAAAGCTTCTGCTTGTGAACCATTGCATGTAGTCTGCTACCTCTACTCCACTGTCCACTACCACAATTTAAAGCCAAATTTTTGAAGCAAACTTTAAATACTGGCCAGAAGGATGGACTCTGACCAGGTCTGTCTCTGGGTTTCCAGAAAATGGCCATGAATCACATTTTGCAGGGCCTTAAAAAGGCAAAACCATGGGGCCACCGTATTTCTCATCAGATCCAATCAGGGGCAAGCATATATTCTGACATATTCCCTGCCTACGTACCTCCTGCCTACATGCGATCAGGCGCAGCTGGTATAGGTGAGTCAAACATAGGGCAAACAGAACTCTTACCCTGCAAGGGATATTTTTCCTGTTTTGTTCTTACATGTGACCACTCCTTGAAGGGTCCTCTCCAGTCGGCCTCCACTGTGCAGCCACAATTTAACAGACTTAAATTGTTATGTCCAACGAGAGCCCCCACTGGTAGCTGTGCTGGTGACAATGGTCCAAACAGAAGGGCTCTAACTGGGCAAACAGAAGCCTAAATACTGCCTTCCCCAGAATCTTGTAGACTGGTTTTCTGTTTACCAGGAAAACCTCTGCCTCCCTTGCCTACCACAACAGTTAGCTACCTCAGGCAAGGGCCTCTGGTTCCCACTGACTCAGAACAGCCTGCCTCGGTTGAGGGACCCTTGCTGTGCTTTCCTGTAAAATCTATTTGCTGTTCTCTGCCCCTAGAGACAGGACACTGGGCGCTTACATGGCCAGTGGAACCTCAGAGGGTTCCACTAACAAAAAGGTGAAGGTTCTTAATGAGGTCTGGAGTGGGGCTAACAGTACAGCTGCTGAGATCTGCAGTAAGAATGAATCTCCCAGTCGGAGGCCTCAGTGCAAGCCAGGTACAGAGCCACAGGTCAATAATCACAGCACTGGGGAAGCAGGGACGGAAGGATCGCGGGTGCTGGTGGTTTTTTTTTTCTTCTTTACTTTGGGTAGTCCACCACCCAGTTCCCAAATAAATCACATGGAGTCTTATTCTTTCTTTCTTAAAGATTTATTTGTTTATTATGTATACAACATTCCTTCCATGTATGCTTGCATGCCAGAAGAGGGCACCAGATCTCATTATAGATGGCTGTGAGCTACCAGGTGGTTGCTGGGAATTGAACTCAGGACCTCTGAGCCACCTCTCCAGCCCTGTCTTATTCTTTCTTAAGAATGTCTGGTCTTAACGTAGCTTGTTTCTTGTTAGCTTTTCTTAAACTATCCCATCTATCTTTGGCCTCTGGGTTTTTACCTTTCTAAATACCTTTCTTTACTTCTTAATCCATGACTTGCTACAGCCACTTGTAGCTGAGTGGCTGGCCCCTGGAGTCCTCCTCTCCTTCTTCTTTTCTTGTTCATACCCTTCTTCTCTTCTTCCTTCTAGCCCAGTTCCTCCTCTTATTTATTCTCTCCGTCTGACAGCCCCGCTCATTCCCTGTCTTGCTATTGTACATTCAGCTCTTTATGAGGCCAATTTGGGTGTTTTCGACAGGCGAAGTAACTCAGCTTTATAGAGTTAAACAAATGCAGCATAAAAGAATGCAACACAGCTTTGCATCATTAAACAAGTATTACACGTGTAAAAGACTATGCCCCATCTTAAGAATATTCCACAACAGAAGGGGCTTTGTCACAGAAGCCTTTGGTGTCTCTCCTTCTCAACTGTCATTCTGTAGTCGTTAATACCATTGCCAAACAAGCTTCCTTGCTCAGAACCGCCAACAGAAGCACATACTTCAGCATCGTTTCCAGAAGCAGCATGGACCACTGTAGGCAAAGGCTGCTCGTTTCCTGGCCGCCCAGACCTGAATAATTACACAGAAACTATTAATTCCAACACTGTTTGACCAACAGTTCTAGCTAGCTCTCACAGCTTAAATTAGCCCATTTCCATTAATCTGTGTATCACCACGAGGCTGTGGCCTACCAGATAGGTTCCAGCATTCCGGGTCTTTCTCCTTTGGCAGCTACTAGGTGTCTCTTTGACTCCGCCTATTCTCTCTCTATATCTCTGGATTTCCTGCCTGACTTTACTCTACTAAGCCATTGGCTGAAACAGCTTTATTCATTAGCCAATAAAAGGATATCACACATCATCTTCCCTAAATAAGATAAATTTAAATTTATTTTAAATAATAAAAAGGAAGGCTTCAATTTTCACACAGTAAAATTACATAAACAATATTTATCAAGCAAGAATTATAGTTACAATATTTAGTCCATTTACATTTGGCAAATTAAAGTTTTATATCTAATTTATCTTTTATCATAACAAAGGAAGACTATAGCTAAAACTATATGTCTTCAACTCTTCAAAGACTCCAGAAGGATATAATATTATCGAAGTAAACAGGAAGTGCATTGTAAGCAACTTCCAAAGTCTAAAATTGACAGAGAGATCTCGCTGCCTGGACAGTCACCCAAAGTTCTTCTGTAACACTGGGACATTCATCTTCAGGCTACAGGCCCAAAGTATCTGGCAGACTTTTCCATAAAGCAGGAAATTTGAAGATCTGTTTTGCCTGGTACTGGCAAAGTTTGTCAGTTGCTTTCTTCTATGTCCTGCAGAATGTCTGGCAGTTTTTTCTGTGAATCAGGAACCCTGAAGGGCCATCTCACCTTCTTTAGGCAAGTTCATCAGTCTTTTCTCTGTGGGTCCTGCACATCTAACCCACACAGAACACCATCAAACAATCCAGGCAAGAGCAATTCCCTGCCCAAATGGCTTGTCACATTGAAGGCAAATTCCATAACGAGTTTATTCAATGCCCATCAACCTCTCTGAAGTAATTAGTGTTGCCAGAAGCAGACATGTCTTACTATTGAGGTAAGCCTAAGTTCTTAAAACCTTTTAAATGCCATATTCTGTAGGTCTTTTGAGTGTTGAAGATTAACTGAAATATAGTTCTATATATCTAGAAAACCTAACTAACATAATTAAAAGTTTCGTTATTACAGATGACTATCTATTAATCTGTATTTCTTAACTGCACATTGCAGTTTTAAATGAGCTTCACAATACCTTAAACAAGAGCAGAAATACATATACACAGTATAACAAAATCTACTTTAAACTTGTATCAATAGACCAAGATTCATACCAGTGCAAAGTATTCACCTCTACATCATATTCCCCCTTTAAATGAAAACAAACATTTATAAACAACCATTTTGGGAATTTGGGAGTTGTTTTCATTTTCTGCTGTTTGATGGGCGAAGTATTTTTAGGGGTCAGGGAGACCTTTCGTGGGTCCTTGTTCTATCAAACCACATTACCCTGAAAGGAATCCATAGGTTCCCATCTTCTGTGGAAACAAAAGCAGAACCTCTTTTCCAAAGTAACATATCCTTAGAATCAAATTTTGAAGTCAAGATACCTTCATGTTGGTTTAGCTTAACAGCCCCCAGAATCAAATGTCTCTCTGCAGTTAAAAAAATCTAAATAAAATACAATAATATACATAATCCAAATTCTCTGTGTATATTCCATATTTACATGTCTTATTTTCTCTACTCTATTACTTCTAACGTTTATTTTATCTTTATTCCTTTAATTTATATCTGTCTGTACTCTTTTAAATTAATTTTTACTTCTTTTTATAACTGCCTACATTTTTTTCTCTTTCTCTCCCAAGCCTACGTACATTTTTTAAACACACTGTGACCTGCTCAAATGTTTATTGTCTGAATATGTCTTTATTGTGTATCTGTAATCATTTTCTGACCAGGAGCGCCTTTTTTTCTTTTAAATTGCAAAGTGGGCGTGTCTAGGGCCAACTCCATGGCCCTGCCTGTTGACTCCGCCCTATCCATTATGGCAGAGGTATATTCATTGCCCCTGTGAGCCATGCTCACCACCCCAGCTCCAGGGATGCAGTGGGTCAGTCACCATGAATCAACTTGTGTTACTCTGTTCACAAACCCTATTTAAGTGCAGGGTCTCCCGAAGGAGCCAGAGTTTGCGCTGCCAGCATGAACCAGGAATCCGGCTCTTAAAGGAACCATGCAGTTTTTGCTGCTCATGCTGAGTCAGGAAGCCTCTCTTAAAGGAGTCACACCTCTGCTTGTCTAGCAAACAGAGCCCACCCGAGAAAATGTTGCTACCAAGAAGCCGTGCTTAACTCTGTTCTTTCGTGTCTAGAATTCCTTCCCAAGCTCTCTCAGCTTTTATGTGAATGTAGTTGGCCCACGTTGGCACCAGACCACAGACATCCCCATGGTCTTCAGCAGTAGCACAGGCTACACACACCAACATGGCCTCCAGCCACAACTTAGACATAACTCACCCATTTGGGCCATGGTAGTCTCTTGGCCTCTCTTGGTTGGTGGCTACTCTCTTGCTTCCTTCCTCACTTGCCCACCTCTCTACTCATGGTCTGGTTTAGTCTGTTGACCATGTCCAGCCTGGGCTCTTCCCCTCTGCCTGCTTTCCCCCTTACATCTACAGTAAAAATCTTCTTCATGCCTTAGGAGTGTCATGTCCTCCTCCTTTTATTTCATTTTTTTTTTTTTTATTCACTGATGAGCTCCAGGTTCAGTGAAAAATTGCTAAAGGAAGACACCGACATCAGCTCTGGCCTGCACATGTGTGTGCCTGGGAATGGGTACCCCACACACACCAAAAAATGATGAAATAAATATAATTTAAGAAATAGAATGAATTAGTGTCCTATGAACTTTGAAGAAAAACACATTCAGTTTAGTTCACTGTCACAGCCCCAGTGAAAGTGAGGACAGTGGTGTGTATGGTAAACGCCTACCTTAGCTAGAAGAGGCACCAAATAATGTGTCACAAGGAGACAGACCTCTGTGTACACAGTAGACACAATGCCACAGCTTCAGGTGTCCCTGGGGGTCTTGGAGCAGATCCCCTGCAGATAAGGCAGCTACTGTAGACACTGATGCCCAGACATTGAACTCACAGCCCACCTGTACCATGCAGGAAGCTCACCCACACACATGCTCGCTGGTGCGCTCTCTCTCTCTCTCTCTCTCTCTCTCTCTCTCTCTCATTTGTTTTTAGCAGAACAAAAGAAGATATGTTCAGAAAAAGTAAGAAACTTTTAAGAGTTGGGAGGGTTCAAAGGAAGACACTCCCCCTTTTCTGAGGCAGAGTTCTATGCAGCTCAGGCTAGCCTCAAACTCCCGAATGTAGCCAAGGATGTACCTGATCTTCCTGTCTGTACCTCCTGAGTGTTAAAAATACCAGAATGGGCCACCACCCTAGTTCCAAGCATAAAGTTTCAGCACACAGCACCCACTGTCAGGAAGCAGGCACACAGTACTAGGGCTCACTGGGTGTCTTCTTTTTATTAGGTCCCAGAGCCCAGCCTGTGGATCCCAGGTGCTGCCCACATTCAGTTAAACCTTTCTGAAAATGCCTCCCTAAACATACCAGGTGTGTTTCCATGGTGATTCGAAACACAGTCAAGATGACGCAAAGAAGAACCTTCACAGCAGCCATGGAGAGCCTGCAGAAGTCGTGGTGGTGACAACAGCTTAACTGTGGTTTGTCTTTCCAAAATTCATGTTGAAAGCTGGTGGCTAATCACTAACCCACACTCAGGAGGTTGAGGCTGGAGGAGGACAAGGAGTTTGAGGCCAGCCTGGATTAGAGTCAGACTCTTAAAAACATACACTTTAAGGGCCGTTAAAGGCTAGGCTCACAACCAATAATAATAATAATAATAATACACTTTGGTAGCAGTGCAGGGGATGCCCCGGGTCTGGGTTAGTGTACAGGTCTCATCCATGGACTAACCTTCTCACGCTGGGAACTTGCTCTGCATGCCTGGCTGCTTACTCGGTTCTAAAGTGAAGTGTGCAGAGAGGTGTCCCTGTCACGCTTCTAAGCTGAAACTCCTGTGGCCGTCACAAGCATCTACATAGACTTCCTGGCCCAAGCCTGGGGTTTTATTTGTTTGTTTTGGAGCTTTTGCTTGTTTGTTTTGCTGTGGAATAATCCTTCTGTACACTGTGAATATGTATTTAGTCTCATTGGTTAATGAAGAACTGGCCTATCGCTGGCAGGAAAAGACTTGACAGGAGAACCAGACTAAGAAGATGCTGGGGGAAAGAGGGGCAAAAATCAAAGGAGTTGCAAGCAGATGCAGAGAGAAGCAAGATGGGCATGTCATGCTGAGAAAAGTTACCAAGCTATGCACATAAGAAAATGGGTTAATTTAAATGTAAGAGTTAGTTAGTAATAAGCCTGAGCTGTTGGCTGAGCATTTGTAATTGATATTAAGTCTCCATGTTGGTTATTTGGGAACTGGCTTGTGGGAAAAAAAATCTGCCTACAATTTTGTGGGGTTTTTGTGTGTGTTGTTTTTGTTTTTCAAGACAGGGATTCTCTGTATAGCCCTGACTATCCTGGAACTGGGTTTGTAGGACAGGCAGGCCTTAAACTCTGCCTCTGCCTCCCAAGTGGTGGGATTAAATGAATGCATCACCACTGTCTGGTTTTATTTTGTGTTTTACGATTTTTAAAATATATATTTTACATGTTTGGTGGTTTGAAAGAATATAACTCCCAAAGAGAGTGGCATTATTAGGTGGTGCGTGGTGCAGGAGAATTGTCTGTATTCTGTCAATCATGTTTTAAATAAACACTGATTGGCCAGGCAGGAGGTGTAGGTGGGAAAACAAGACAGGAAGTAGAAATGATGCAAGGAGAGCAGGAGAATTCTGGGAAGGAGGAAGTTGATTCCTCCCACTCCTACCCAGATCACCGAAGCAGCAGGATGTGAGCTGCCCCACTGAAAAAGGTACTGAGCCTCATGGCTAACATAGATCAGAAAGATGGATTAATCAAGATGTGAGAGTTAGCTAATAAGTAGCCTGACCTAATGGGCCAATCAGCATTATAACTTATAGAGATCTTTGTGTGATTTTCCTCTGGGACTAAATAGCTGGGGGGCCAGGCAGGACAGAAAACCCCAACAAACAGGCCCCCTCATGTTACAATTAGGAAGTGTGTCCTGTTCAAGGAAGTATGTCACTGTGGGGGAAGGCTTTGAGGTCTCTTTTTCTCAGGCTTCCCTCAGGGTGACAGTGAGTCAACTTCCTGTTGCCTGAAAGATGTAGCAGTCTCAGCTCCAGCACCACATCTGCCTGCATGCCTAGTGCTCCCCATCATGATGATAATGGACTGAACCTCTGAAATTGTAAGCAGGCCACCCCAATTAAATGTTTTTATTTATAAGAGTTGCCATGGTTGTGGTGTCTCTTCACAGCAATCAAAAGCCCTACTAAGACAACACACATGGGTACTTTGTCTGCATGAATGTCTGTGCACCACATGTGTTTCTGATGCCCATAGAGATCAGAAGAGGGGGTCAGATTCTCTGGGTATGGAGGTATGGAGTTACAGACAGTTGTAAGTCCAAAACATATTTTTAAAAGTAAATATCCATTCTCAGTCATTCTGTCATAGCAACAGAAAACAGACTAGGGACTGGGCCTTCCAACCTGGCCAGGAATAGAGCTAAGAGCAGCTATTAGACTTTGATGAAGGAAGTCAGAAAGTGGGGACCAGGAAGGAGGCAGATGGCCCCCTGGGAGCAGGAGGGCAGCACAAAGGGGACAGGTAAAGCCCCCTCCTTCTCTGTGGAAGAAAGGAAAGAAAGCTCTCTAAGGCAAGCAGCTAGTTCTCGGGTATGATGTCCCCATGCCATATACAATGTCACATGTCTGTGCCCCTAGACTGGGAGGCTAGGAGGATGGTGCCTGGTCCCCTTCCGTGTGTACTGCCTAAAATAGGAGGATCTTTTGTGCTTTCAAAATGAAGTAAAATATGCATAAAATTCATGGTGATAGCGAGAGCATTCACGGCACACGCCAGTCACAGTCAGCCATCTCCAGAACTTATCGCCCCAAACTGATCTGTTCTGCACTGAGCCCTAACTCCTCACCTACCCAGTCCCTGTGAACCACCACTCTAAGTCTGTCTCTATAACTTAGACTACTCCCATCAAAGGGATCATATAGTGTTTGTATTCTGGAGGTGGTATACACGTGAGTGTGGTCCCTTGAAGCTGGAATCATAGGTGGTTTGTTAGCCACATAGCATGGGTGCTGGGGACCAAACTCGGGTTCTCTGCAAGAGCAGTGCACATTCTTAACTGCTAATCCACTTCTCCAGCCCCAGGATTTCTTCTCTTTTTAAGGTTGAGTAATATTGCGTTGGAAATGTATAGATTATTTTTGAGACAGGGTCCCTCTATGTGGCCCCGACTAGTCTGGAACTTGCTTTGTAGACCAGACTGGCCTGGCACTCACGGAGATCCGCCTGCCTCTGCTCCCGAAGGCTGAGATCGAAGGTAAGCGCCACCACACCTCACTCTGTGGCACATCTTGTTGATCCACTCACCAGGTGGCTTGTGTCTTTGGCTATTGTAAAACATGCTATTATGGGCATGGGTCAAGTGCTTCTAGGGGTGTGAACAATAGCTTGTAAATGTCAGCACATTTATAGTCGGGGTCTGCAAGTTCCTGTTGTCTGGGGAGGCTGCTTGGGCACTGACTGGAGCTGCTCTGGGGCTCCTTCTTTGGTGTCATTTACAGCACACAGCTCCAAACAGCCAGAAGACCAGAGACCTTGTGGACTGGGGTGCCACAAGGGTCCCTAATCAGGGACCCACTGTCCAGGCATTCTATTTTCTTTTTAAATTACTAGTCTTTCTAGTTGGCAATCTAAAATTGCATATAGTTGTTCTCATGTGTGTGTGCAGGTGTGAGTGTCTATGCATGCATGTGTGTGCAGGTCAGAGGTCAGGCTGCATGTCCTTCTCCACTATTCTCCAATCCATTTTGAGTGAGTCAGGTGTCTAACTGAAGCTGGAGCTCACCGATTAGCTCCAGACTGACTGATCGGTGAGCCCTCAGAGCATCTGCCTCTGAGTCCTGGTTTACTGTCGTTTCCTGGCTTTTTCTGTGGGCGCTGGGATGTGAACTCAGGTCTGCAGGCTTGCAGAGAAAGCACTTTATTGACTGGGCCATTCCCCAGCCCACCCTCTGTATACAAAATAAATAAAACTCGTCAGTCAGTCCTTGTACATCCAATACACTTCCCTTTCATCAGGCATCAAGAGACAGTGGGGAATGGCTCTTGGCGGTTTGAACGAGGCAGTACCCTCACCCACCGCAGCCTTCTCTCACTGGACTCTCAGACAGAAGGTGCTCCCGTTTCAGACCAGATCCTAACATTGCTCCAGCAAAGCTAGATCCGAAGATCACCTTGGATTACAGGACAGAATACACAGTCCAGATCAGAATCCTGGGCTGCTGCAGAGACCTCCCCACGGAGTTGCCCCTGCTGCCCTGTTTGAGCTCCACACACTACTTGCTTTGGCACCAGAAAGGCCACAGTCAGAAATGGGAAGCCGGTGGCTGGGGACACCCGGCTCTGGGCAGGACAAAGGGAAAGAAACAGAGACCTCTCCGAGGGACTTCATACTGGGGGCTGTGAACAGCAAAAAGAAATTGCTTCGCTTTAACAACTTCTTTGAATCTTTCTGGGCCTCCCTCGGTCATGATCCTGTACTTGACTGCAGAGTGCACGCCCATGTAGGGTCCCCCTCCCCCTCATGCAGCGAGGAACACTGTCTTAGCCTGATGTCCCTGCGGCCTGACAAGTCCCAGCCCTATGGGTGAGCGAGCGTCGCCCTCTAGTGCACAGCTCAGGAGCTGCAGGTGCAGCCGGCCTCGCTTCTATGCAGGGGCAGGGTCTGTGCAGAGCCAGCAGAATGAAATTTGAAGAGGACAGAGTTGAGCTATGTCATCTCCAAAAGTCACACGGAAGTCCTAAATCCTGGTGCCACCGAATATGACATTTTCTGTAAGAAGGGCTTCCCAGACAATGGACACGCCTGGGGGAAGGCCCCTCATCTTTTGAGAGAGGCAGATGGAGGGGAGTGATACTGTTTGGGGGTTGGGTTCTTATTTCTCTTGCATTCCCCAGAAGCACCCAGAAGTCAAGAGGTGGGGGATGAACCCAAAGCCAACAGATAATGTTTAGACTCTGACAAGGTGATGTAGCGTCCATGGATCCCTTAAAAAGAGAAAGGGGCTGCCGAGGGGTGGGGAGTGGGCGTTGGCATGAGTACCAGAGGGGAACGGACAGATTAGGTGGGGATCAAGGCACATTCTGCAGGGAGAGGGGGAAAGATTCTGAGTGCCCCAGAGTTAGAGGACACAAGCTCCTTACTAGATATAAAGAAGAGACTAGCAGGCGGTCATGGTGCACACCTTTAATTCCAGAACTCGAGAGGCAGAGGCAGGCTGATCTTTGTGAGTTCGAAGCCAGCCTGGTCTACATAGTGAGTTCCAGGACAGCCAGGACTACACAGAGAAACACTGTCTTGAAAACAAGTCAGGCATTGGTGGTGCACAGCCCTAATCCTAGTGCTTGGGAGACAGAGGCAGGCAGATCTTTGTGAATTCAAGGCCAGTCTGGTCTACAGGGCAAGTTCCAGGACAGCCAAGGCTACACAGAGAAACTCTGTCTGGAGAAACAAAACCAAACAAGAAGACAAAAGGAAAAAAGACTAGGACAAGTGTCCTATGCATGCTCGAAGGACTGTCTACAGCTGATGGGAAGAGCTAGGCGTCACCAGCACGCCTGAGATCATCCTCACCGCTGACCAGAAAAGTAACGAAAGAACTCGGGAAAGTGTGGCCAAATCGTGTCCAGACAAGCAAAGCAGAAGGAGGCTGCAGACTGATGGGTATGGGGAAGAATAAAGAACTTTTTACTACTCCAGGTGGAGGTGTGAATCTGGGAGAGCAGGGCCTGCAATCGCCAGCTCTCATCGGAGATGGGGCAGTGCATGGGGCAGTGTATACTCTGAGGGGTAGGAAGAGTCACCTGAGTGAAGGGTACAATCACAAGGACAAACCTCACGCGGCAAAAACATGCCTTTCCATAGAGACACAGGAATAACAACAGCGGAAGTCAACTCACCCCTGTCCGCCACACCGGGGAGGAGCACGGAAACATTCCAGAACAACTCTGAGTTTTTGAAGAAACTGAGGCTACAAGACTTTTATCTTGTTTTCATGGAGTTTTCTCACAAGTATGCAGGATTTCCACACGACTCTGTTCTTGGACTGTGCTCTGACAATAACAGGGATGTCTTTTTTTGTGTGTGACATCTCTTGTATCCAAGGGTACAGTAGCTGAGGACGGCCTTGAACTCATGACCCTCCAGCCTCCACCTCCCTAGCACTGCATTGCTATGCAGCATTCATTAATTAATTTATTCATTTGTTCATTTATTTATTTATTCATTTGCTTTGTTTGAGGCAAAGGTTCCCAGGCTGTCCTGGAACTCACAGAAATCCACCAACCTCTGCCTCCCAAGTGCTGAATTAAAGGCGCACACCACCACAACTGGCAAGTTTATTTCTTTAATTTTTTTTAAAAGAAGCTTTTAACAATCCAAAATGAGTTGAAAGAATTTAGAGAATAAGTATAATAACTTAAAAATCATCTTGAGATTAATATAACCTTTAAGAGAAATGACAGGGAGAAGAGGAAGCTCTTTCTTTCTTACAGTGTTGGTGATGGAGCCCAGGGCCTGGCTTGCTGCCTAGCCCCACCCAGCACGTAAGTGGGGGAAAGGCTGTACTTTTACACAGTTCCAGAGTGTAACCAGTGGTGACAGTTCCCAGAAAACTGTGTGTCTACACAGTTAGCAGTGCAGATCAGCAACGCCCAGCATTTTCATGACCAGCTACATCAGCTTTGAATCCCAGTTTAAAAGATGCCTCTCTTACCCTTCTCCCAGTGGGCGTGGTGGCATAGCTGTAATCCCAGCCAAGGCAGGAGGATTTCCAGTGTGAGAGCAGCCTGGTGTGAGAGGACCAGAGGTGGCACAGGACACACCACGACCAAGTTCTCAGTGCAAAGGAGACTTGCCCCAGAAGGGACAAAGACAGGGGATAGGAGCCAGGGGAGAGGGGAGAAATGGAGCAGAAGAGAGGGGAAGGGTGCTTAGCTCTGAGGGACAAAGGGCTGACTCTGAGTGGAGGAGACTAATGTGGCCCAAAAGCAAATGTCAGTTTATTAGTGGGAAAAGGAAAACCCCATGATAGGATGAGGTGTTTGATTTTGACTGCACAGGTTAATTAGTGATTCAAAGGGTGGTGGTGGGGGCTTTAGATTTCTGGACTTCAGTACTTTGGTAGCTAGACCTTGGTGGCCAGCCTCAGGGGAAGGAAGTGGCCAGACAAGGGAACAGACCTTGGTGACTAGCTTTAGGAATGTTATCTAATGGAGACGGGTAAAAGGCAAAGCCTGTCGGCACCATGTTTCCCAGGCTGGGGCCTGTTAGAACACTTCATGGTGTGTATAGCAAAAACCCGTTTCCAAAAGAGTCCCCAAATTCCAAGAGCTGGTAAGGGTGTGGGTCAGCTACTTTGCTTCCTATTGCTGTGAAAAACTCCACAACCAACAGCAACTTGGGGGTGAAAGAGTTTATAACCCTTCATGGAGAGAAGTCAGGCAGGAACCTTGAGGCAGAACCGCAGCATAGGTCACGGGAGCTCTGCTTACTGGCTTGCTTAGCTTTCTTTCTCACCACCGGGGACCACCGGCCATACACCATCACTAATCAAGGGAAAACCCCGCGGATGTACCTGAAGGCCAGCGTGATGGGGGCAAGTCCTCCTTCAAATACCCTCTTCCTGGATGGTGTTAGTGTGTATGAGGCCAACCAATCCAAGCAGCGCACAGAGCCGCAAGCCCTGTTGGGGACTTGCAGCGGCTCTGCTGGCAGCGGGATGGGAATTGTCGATCTGGCAGCACGCACTGCAATCCAAGCACTTGGGAGGCAGAGGCAAGAGGAGTGCCATGTCGTCAAGGCCCACTTGGGAGACATAGTGAATGCCAGAAGTGGCAGACAAGCCTTAAAAAGGAAACCGAGGAGATGGGGAGACGGTTCGGCGGTCAAGCGCTTCCCGCACAAGCGTGAGGACCTGAGTTTGGACCCAGTTCTCAGCCACAAGCCTGGTGTGGCAGCAGGGATCTGTGACACCATGCTGGGGACAAGGACAAAGTCAGGAGGACTCCAGGCCTCTTGGCCAGGACGGTCAAAACAGGAATTTTAGGATGAGAGACCCTGTCCCAAAACACAAGACACCATGACAGAGGACACCAAGTCAACCATGAGTCTCCATATGCACATGCAGAGAGAGAAAGAGAGAGAGAGAGAGAGAGAGAGAGAGAGAGAGAGAGGAAGAAGAAGAAAAAGAAGAAGAAGAAGAAGAAGAAGAAGAAGAAGAAGAAGAAGAAGAAGAAGAAGGAAGAGGAGGAGGAAGAGGAGGAGGAGGGAGAGAGAGAGAGATGCGGGGGAGAGGAGGAAGGGGAGGGAGAGAGATTGGGACACCTGTTATGGCATGGATGTATCTTAAAGACATTGTGTGGAATGAAAGGACCCAGTCACAGTAAATAAACGCTGTGTGATTCCACTGCCTGAGCTCTCTGAAGTGGGCAGATGGCAGGCATCAGGAGGGGAGATGGACACAGCTGAGCTTCACACGGGGCAAAGGCCTAGAGGCGGAGGTAGGAGAGTCACCGCTGAAATGTCCACTTACACACGGGTGAAGTCGTGCAGCTGCGTTGCTTATTTTGCCATAGTTTTAAGAATTTAATTTAATTTCTGTAGGTTTGGTGGTGCCAGCATTTTAGATCACAAGTTCAAGGCCACCCTGGGCTACATAGTGAGACTCTGTTTCCAGCAAACATTGTGAGAACTGGTTTTCTGTCTTGTCTTGTCTCATGAGCAAGTCCTCTATGGTCTGTGCTGTAGTCTGAGCACTTATTATCCAGTCTGAGGAGAAAATGGTCCCAGCCCCTCAGAAGTGGGAGCTTCAAATGCACAGAGATAGGAAATCGGTTACAGGGAAAACAGCCGAGCTTCCTCACTTTCCTCTGCCTGGGCCATCTGACTGTGCCGGTCCCTGCCGTTGCTTTAGGGGCCAGGCTCACCCCAGATTCTCACTCTGCCCTCTTGTCCTGGCAGCTGTGGTCACTCTCTCACCTATAGGGTGGTGATTTGGGTCCCTCAGCCTCAGAAAGGGGCCTTCAGCCATGACCTCTGGCCACACATGGTCTCACACACACACACACACACACACACACACACCAGAGCTCTGAGCCTTTCCTCATCCACACTTTGTGTGACCTGTGACCCTGCATTTCATCAACAAACAATAGTAGAATCTTCTGTCTGGTTTCTACCTGCGGTCAGCCTGGAGCAGAGCAGCCTCTGAGGTCCCTGGCCCCTGGAGAGCCAGACCTAAGGGACTCCCAGGCCATCCTCAGGTTCCCACATATAGCCACACACCTCTATCATCTTTCTAACTGCTTTTCACATATATCGGGTAAAAAAGATGTTGCTGTAATGAGTCTTTTTCCCACCAGCCAGCTCCCAAATAATGACACGGAGACTTATTAATTATGAAGGCTCAGCCTATAGCTTAGACTTGTTCCTAACTGGTTCTTATACCTTATTAACCCATTTCTATTCATTTACATTTTGCCGTGTGACTTTTTACCTTTCTTTCATTCTGCATGCCCAACTCCCTGCATGTCTCATTAGCATCTCTCCTGTGTCTTGATTATCTCCTCCTACTTCCTCTCTATCCGGAAGTCTGTCTATACCTCCTGCTTAGTTATTGGATGTCCAGCTCTCTATTAAACCAATCACAGAAATGTATCTTTACACAGTGTACAAATATTCCATAACAGGCTCTGGTTCCTCAGATCCTTGACAGTGCCTGGTGCGGGGACAATTGTCTGTATTCTGTCAGTCATGTTTTAAATAAACGCTGATTGGCCAGGCAGGAGGTGTAGGTGGGAAAACCAGACAGGAAGTGGAAATGATGCAAGGAGAGCAGGAGCGTTCTGGGGAGAAGGAAGTTGATTCCTCCCACTCCTGCCCAGATCCCCGAAGCAGCAGGATGTGAGCTGCCCCACTGAAAAAGGTACTGAGCCTCATGGCTAACATAGATCAGAAAAATGGGTTAATCAAGATGTGAGCGTTAGCTAATAAGTAGCCTGACTGAATAGGCCAATCAGCATTATAACTTATAGAGATCTCTCAGTGTGATTTTTCTCTGGGACTAAATAGCTTGGGGGCCCGGCAGGACAGAAAACCCCAAAAAACAAATAGGCCCCCTCATGTTACAAGTGCCAAGGGCCCAGACGGTTTTCTTTCTTTGCTCTGTCTCTCATCCTCAGATGGTTTCCCGATTTCTCACAAAAGAACTGCTGTAGTTCCAAGCACCAGATCCAGATCCAGGTATCCCAAGAAGAGGCTAACCTGTCCCTTAAGTCTCTATTCAGATGACTTTCCAGCAGACGCAGAAAGAGGAGGGCGGAGGCCGACAGGGAGCATTTCTGGTTGAAGAACAAGTGTCGTGAAAACTTGCCATTCACAAGTGAAAGGCAGGCGCTCACGAGGGACGTGAGCCCAGATGCACTGGCACACTGTGACACCCTCACAGAGCAGAGCCTGGCACCCGTAGACCTAGCCAGCGCACAGCTCCTGCCTGTGGGTTCTGGCAGAACTAAAACACAGTTATCTGCTTCATAGTGGTCCATTCACTCTACTGACAAACCCTCTAACGTCCTTGGGACTTTCTCCCCAACTGAGAACACACAACTTTGATTCCCAGGCCTGCTGGGCCCTTTCCTGTTTTATGCACTGGGAGATGAAGTTGCAGGGTGGGCGGGTAGGATTCCAGCACAGCCTTTGTTCTTGAGAAGCTTTAGGTGAGGGGACCCAAGCCCACAGGAACAAATGACACACCGGATGAACACACATCACAAGGAGAACCCGGAACTTGGCCAAGAAGAAGAGTGTAAGGTGCTGAGTTGGCCAAAGTCAGCACCCTTACCAGGCATCATGCTGGGCAAGAGAGAGTGTGGCATCATCTGTGTCCAGTGACCTCTTCCTCCTGAGATGCTCACACCTGGATGAGATGCCTGGAGCTGCAACTTCAGCTGGGGCTCACAAAAACTGCTTCTTTCTTTTTTCCCAATTATTTATATCGGTTTATTGAGTCACACTGTGACGGACGGGAATCGAACTCAGGACCTCGGGCAGAGCGGGTGGAGCTCTTAACCTCTGAGCCATCTCTCCAGCTGTTCCAAAAACTGCTTCTTAATATTCAGTGTGTGTGTGTGTGTGTGTGTGTGTGTGTGTGTGTGTGTGTGTGTTGCAGGAGCCAGAAACAACCTCAGTTGTTCCCTACTTACTGAAATAGGGTCTCTCACTGAACCTGGAGCTTTTAGATCCAGCTGGGTTGATTGGCCAGTGAGTCCCAGGGACGCCCTATCTCTACTCCCCCAAGTCTGTGTCAGGTAACTGTACAGACACAGGTCTTCCTGTTCATATGACAAGCACTTCTTCACCCAGTAGACCATTTCCCAGCCCCGCAAGTTACTGTTTTAGGTGTTTTCCTGAGGTCTGACTTGTTTAACCTGAAATGTGCAAATTCTAATGGGTCATCCACTCAGACCAGTTCCTGAGCATGCCATTACACCAGCAAGGTCCTTGTGCCCCTTGGTCCCCACACCCTGTTCCACCTCTACCCTGCTCTCCTGCCTCACAGAATCTCCTCAGCTGTAGACAGAACCCTGGGGTTGTGGGAGAATCTTTTTGTACACTGTGAGGATGTGTCTTTGTCAAGGCGCCTTCTGAGTGGTTTAATAAAGAAAGCCAACAGTTAGGCAGGAGAGAACAGGCAGAACTTCCAGGGAGAGGACTCTGGGAAGAAGAGAGGCAGAGATATCACTGAGACACTGAAGAAACTGGACATACAGAATGGAGGAAAGGTAACAAATTGTGTGACAGAATGTAGATTAATAGAAACAGGTTAATTTAAGTTATAAGAGCTAGTTGGGGAAAGTCCTAAGATAAGATCAAGTTTTCTTAATTAATAATAAATCTCTGTGTCATTATTTGTAAACTGACAGACCAAAAAATGACTAGTTACTAACCTACATTTTAATTATCCTAAACAGTTTTTAATACTAGCCTTTAAGGACTAGAACTTGAAATTATATTTTAAAATGAGCTGCAACACAATACTTTAAACAAGAGTAGAAACATATATACAGTATGTTCAAACAAAAAACCTTAAATTTGTAAAAATATGCAAAATCCATGCTAATATAAAATATTTGAGATTAATAGTTGTTTTTAGTTTAAAAGCAGATTCAATAATCTACCCTTTTATCCTATCATTTCTGTATCTCCCCTGAATCTAACTTCCTTTGCTTAGTTTCCTCCTTGACCAACTAACCCCCCTAAACAATGACAAACATCCGCTGGATGACCAGAAACCATCCACCCCACCTCTTGGGAAAGTGGGAGTCATATTTTCTACACTGCTTCCTGTTGCCTGGGGGTGACGTCATCTTAGGGAACCCCAAGAAAACTGGGATAATGATAAAGTCATGGGAGAACTAGCTGTAATATATATATATATATATATATATATATATATATATATATATATATATAGTTTAGTCTCTGTGTGATGGAAAGTGTAGGGTTTATTGAAGTCCTGGCTGGAGAGGTCTGTGAGGAAGGATCATCTCAGCCAGCAGCTTTGAAGTTGTTCTGGATACAGCATTTTGAGGAAGCTACAACAGAAACATTCTGAGAGGTTGGATCACCTGGACTATTTGTCTTCATTGGAGTCTAGTATTTTTGTTCTGAAACACACAGGCTTTTAAAAGTAACATACATGTATGCATTAACACAGATATAGAATGTGCAGTGTGTACAAGTCAGTTAAATATGTTTTTTGTTTTATGTTTGAGTAGGTAAAATCATATCTCAACTTTATAAATCCATTTGGACTGTATAACCCAACTATAATATAAATCTCTACCCATCCATATGAAAGGATGGCATGCGATGATATGTCATGAGGACTCTGTAACCCACAAGATTTTTCATCTCCCTTTCAGTCTCAGAACTGTTCCAATGCAGAGGAATCTGCATACATGCCACCTGTTCTGCAGTCTTTCCTGGCTTCCTCCCTCATACCTCAGCTAAGATCCTCAGATCTCCTCTGACCAAATTTGATCTTTATCAATTTTGAAGAAATCCATAGCTTTTTGTTTCCCAAGGAAGCAAAAGCACAGCCTCTTCCCCAATGCAACACACTGTCTGACTTTCATTCTAAAGCTAAGACATCCTTAAAGTGTATAGGCTGGTTTAATTCAGCAGTCCCTTCCACAATCCAATGTCTTTCAGCAGCTGTTGTCCAAACTTCCTGTCATATTTCCTAGCCTTATATAGTTTATTTCTTATATTACTTTATTATCTCTTTAAAGACTTTATTATTTTAAAACTATTTTTATATGACTCTCTATATCCTTTTTGTTTATTTGTCCAGCAAATAAGCACCTTTTCAGGCATACTGTATCTTTTGAGATGATTTTCTGTTTCTGAACTTGACTTTCTGTGTGTCTGTTGCATTCTTTGACCATGTGAACCAAACGTAAAAGGTCAGTCCATCCACAGTGTGGTTCAGCGCTGGTGGCTAGCTCAAGATCACAGGAAGTGGCCAGGAGTCACTCCTCTGCCTGCCTGAGAGACTGCAGGACTAGGAAGCCACATCCAGGTTCTTGCCCAGAACTTCTTACAGCTTTCTCAGGCCCTCTGTTTGGAGGTCTGAGCCTCACATTGGATGTCATATGTAGTAGATCCTTTCCGTCAGGACTGCCAGTCTGCAAATAATGACATGGAGACTTATTAATAATTATAAAAGCTTAGTCTTAACTTAGACTTGTTTCTAACTAGTCTTATAACTTAAATTAACCAATATTTTTCATCTAGGCTTTTCCGCAAGGCTTGTTACCACATCTCCATACGGCCCATCCCGCTTCCTCTGTGTCTGCCTGCTGACTCCACAGTGTTCTTTCCAGTCCTCTCTCTCTATGCCCGGAAATTCTGCCTAGACTTTCCTGTCTAGTTATTTGGCATTCTGCTTTTTATTACACCAATCACAACAATACATAGTGTACAAATATCCCACAACAATCACATGGTCAATAAAAGGAACAAGCTCCCAACTCATGCAACACAGATGACCCTGGACAGCCCTGTTCTAAATGAAAAAGGCTGTGTGTTATTAGCCCACTTCTGAGAGAGGAAGTAGATCAACTGTAGCCAGAGCCGGACAACTCCCATTTCCTGATTTCAAATCTTACACAGACCAGAGTGATCAAACTGCAGCATACGGCAGACCTAGGAGGGCAGGGCATTCACTGAGGGAACAGGGAACAGGCCTGAGGAGGAGCAATGCAAGCATTCTCAGTTTACTGCTTATGATGCAGTGTGCCTTGTTAAATGAACCAATGACCACTGAATTATACAATTCCAAGCTGGGGGGGGGGGAGGATCTTCTGGAAAATGGATTACAAGTCGTTAGAAAAACAATCATGAAAATGTTAAACCAAAGGATGGACAAAAGCAGAGACATGGGGGTCATCGGATGATGTGACTAGAGAGGCTGGAGTACAGCTGAAGAAGCAGGGAGATGCACCCTCTCAGTGGGTGCGCATGGTCACCCTCCTTGTTAGTAAGGATCAGCATTATCCAAGCCCACTCTGCTCACTTTCTAACTCTGTTATTAGCCCACACTCACTCTGCAGAGGGTAGAGTCTCTCACACTCTTCAGCCCCCACCCTGCACTCTAGAGCCCTTTCTTTTCCCTCCACTGCTTCCATGTTTTACACACGCACACACACACACACACACACACACACAGAGAGAGAGAGAGAGAGAGAGAGAGAGAGAGAGAGAGAGTCTTGCATAAGCACATAGGTTCTGCATACAAAAGAAAATGTGATATTTGACTTTCTGATGCAGTCATCAACTGCCAGGAACCTTGGCTGACTCCATGTTGGCTAATCACCCCGGGTAATCAATCCCACGGCTAATCCCCATCAGTGTGCAGGTAGCTGTGATGGATCACTTGGACTCCTTTGGGCACAGGTTCAGAGACGGAATAGCTTGCCCAAATCTAGTGGAATCTTCGTTTTGATGGATGCCGTCCTCACTCGTCCTCACCAGCTTCTGTTGTCATTTGTGTTTCCACAGGCATGATCCAGGCTCGTTATAAACTTCTTCCAAAATAAACTCAGGATCGTCTTCCTGAGAGGCTTCACTGGAGAATTTCAGTGAAAGGGGCAAGGTGTCCCCTCCACTGTCCTGCCTTGTAGGAAGCTGTAGGGCCATATGGTTGGAGACTGACTGTCAGAGGTGTGCCTCCTGCTAAATAATAAAACTAGCAGTAGACTTCAAAACGGCATTGCACAGAGGGGAGGGGCATGGTTTAGTCAGGTTTGATAAAAGTGTAAACATTTTAGTTTTTTAAATTTATTTATTTATTTATTTATTATGTATATAATATTCTGTCTGTGTGTATGTCTGCAGGCCAGAAGAGGGCACCAGACCTCATTACAGATGGTTGTGAGACACCATGTGGCTGCCGAGAATTGAACTCAGGACCTTTGAAAGAGCAGGCAATGCTCTTAACCACTGAGTCATCTCTCCAGCCCCCAACATTTTAGTTTCAAAATGCTTATTTTTCTGTGTGTCTCAAAATATTTCGAGATTGGGGCTTGAGAAGTGGTTTGGAAGTTAAGAGCACTTGCTCCTCCAGAGCAATTGAACCCAGGTTCAATTCCCAGCACCCACCCACGTGGTGGCTCATGGCTGTCTGTTCCCTGAGTTCTAGAGCACCCTCTTCTGGCCTCTGCAGGAACTGCACGCACACAATTCATAAACATATGTGCAGGCAAAACAGCGGTATACATAAAATAAAGTAAAATAAAATAAAATAGTAATAGTTGGAGACAAAAGCATGTCTGTGCCCTGCTGGAAAATACTTCCGTCAAAGGAAAGCAGAGGTGAGTCAGAGAGCGTGTTAATGAGCTTAAATTCAGCCCGTGTCCGCAGTACACAGCAGTCCTGCAGAGCTGTGTCTCCATCATCTCTACTGTCTGCTCTGCACAGATGAGTTTCCTCTCCATGAACCCAGCCAAACACATGCTGGGAAATGCTTATGTTTTCAGATAACACTCTCAGGCAGATTTGCATAAAATTTTTATAATCCCAGACATTGGGAGTCTGCAACTGGAAGATGGTGAGCTGGAGGCAGGCTGGGCTGCACAGCAAGGCTGCCTCCAGGGCAGGGCCAGGAGTATGGCTTCGTGTGTGCTGGGTCCTGGCTTTGTCCTCGGCAGCCCTGGACACTAGCTTGTCCCGGGTGTGCTCTTCTCTTTCTTGCCACTGTTCCCTAGACACAGCGCAACCCCTGAGTGCACAGCACTTCCGTATTCCTAGGGCTGGTGAGATGGCTCAGCACCCATGTGTCAGCTTACAACTCTCTGTAACTCCAACCCCAGGGGATATGACCCTCTTCTGGCTTCTATAGGTACCAGGCACCCATGTGGTACACAGACACATGCAGGAAAAGCGTCCATTCATAAAAACAAAACAAAACAAAAACCCTGCTTTTAAGCCCCCCAGGTCTGTGGTGATGTTCAGTCTGCATGTGCTTGTTGAAAAGCTTGAGAGCCGAGTTCAGTTTTCAAAGACCATCTGAAACAGCCACTGTGGCGGACCATCTTGGGTCCTGGGGCTAGCAAAGCGGGAGGAATGGGATCCTGAGCTCCTGGCGGCCAGCCTTGCCTACTTGTTGAGCTCCAGACAGTGAGAAACGGTCTCAAAAGGAACTACCAGGTGTGGTGGCATGTGACTTTAACACCAGCACTCAGGAGGCAAAGGCAAGAGGATCTCTCTGAGTTCATAGTCAGCCTGGTCTACAAAGCAATTTCCAGGGCAGCCAGTGCTATATAAGACCCTGTCTCCAAACAAACCAGCCTGGACAGCAGCTGAGAAAGGACACCTGCAGTTGACCTCTGACCTCCACACAAAGGCCTACACACCTGCACTCACACATGCACACAACGTAATCTGGAGATGGGTTCTTGTTCTTTTGGTTTTTTGAGACAGTCTCGTATTGCCCAGTTTGTTCTCACACTCCCCGTGCAGCTGAGGATGTCTTGCCTCTGCACCCCATATCCTGGGACTACAGCTACCCAACAGTGTGTTGCTAGAGGCCACACAGAGGTAGTGTAAAGCCCAACTTGTTTTTCTTAAATAGTTTTAAAAGATTTATTCATTCATCCATTTTATGCGTATGTGTGCCTGGGTGTATGTACGGGGTTATATCTGCACAGGCGCCCATGGAGTTACAAGCAGTTGTGAGCCACCATCTAGGTGCTGGGAGCCAAACCCAGGTCTTCTGCAAAAGCAGCAAGTGCTCTTAACCATTGGGCCATCCCTCCATTCCCCCTTTAAGAGTTTTATTTATATGCACTCATTATTGTGTGTGATGGTGGTCATAGCCATGTCAAGGCATGTATGTGTGGTGAGCTTTTGGGAGTCAGTTCTCTCCTTCCACTGTGAGTTCCCAGGATCCAATGCAGGCTGCCAGGCTTGCCAGCAAGTGCTTTTACCCAGCCAATCCTCTTGCTACCTCCAAGCTACAGCCTCTTACACTGTGGGTTGCAACAACATATCAGGCACCTAACTGAATATGAAGAGTCGTGAAAAGTTGGTAACAGCAAAAAGGTTTTAATATTTGACACACAAAAAGTAATTCAAAATCAAACTCATAATGAATCCAAGGTGATTCTATCGGTGCTCATCCAGGCTACAGCATGGGACTTCACTGCAAGCTAGGAAATCACCGCTGCAGTGCACATGCGCCATGCCTCACTGCAGACTGGGTCCTGCACACTGCAGTGCACGTGCGCCATGCCTCACTGCACCTCACTGCAGACTGGGTACTGCACAGTGCAGTGCACGTGCACCATGCCTCGCTGCACCTCACTGCAGACTGGGTCCTGCACAGTGCAGTGCACGTGCACTATGCCTCACTGCACCTCACTGCAGACTGGATTATGCATGCTGCAGTCCACATGCACCAAGCACCAGCAAACACCTCGCTGACTCAGCTCAGATCGAAGACTTCTGCATGTTATGAACTGCAGTAATTTGATTGCATACACACAGTTCTCTTCTTATATAAACATACCAGTTTGATGACACACACAAGTAAAGGCTTTTACTATTTCCTATTGACTTTCCTCGATCTGGAGCAAATTAGTTGCTCTTTATATTGAATTGTGCTAGAATATTTTTTTTTAATTGCCACTTGAGTTGTTGATAGCATTTCATTTTATAAAGAACATTCGATGGATTTGGGGTAGATATTAGGATAGGATTTCCAGAAAATTTTGAAATGGCCAGAGACATCTTTCTGCCATTTTATACTATTCTACTCATGTGAAGTGGCATTTTTGCTGTCAGCAACTAGGAAATATCAGCTGAGTGACTTGGAGAGTCACCTGTTGTTAGGGGAACTTGCTGCTCTTCCACAGGACCTGAGTTCCATGTCCAGCACCTGCATGAACCAACGCATAACTCCACCTCCAGAAGACCTAACGCCCCCTTCTGACCTCTATGAGTATCCACCTGTGGCAGACACTCACACAGACACACAAATATATTAAAATGCATCTTAAAGATTCAGTTGGGGGGCTGGAGAGATGGTTCAGCGGTTAAGAGCATTGCCTGCTCTTCCAAAGGTCCTGAGTTCAAGTCCCAGCAACCACATGGTGGCTCACAACCATCTGTAATGAGGTCTGGTGCCCTCTTCTGGCCTGCAGGCACACACACAGACAGAATATTGTATTCATAATAAATAAATAAATATTTAAAAAATAAAAAATAAATAAAAATTCAGTTGGCCCTGAAAAGTTTTGTTTGTTTGTTTTTGAGACAGAGTCTCACAATAGAGTCCTGGATGTCCTGGAACTTGCTATGTAGACCAAGTTGGCCTCAAACTCACAGAGATCTGCAGCCTCTGCTTCTCCAGTGCTGAGATTAAAGGCTTGAGCCACTAAGCCCAGCTCAAATTTTCATTCTTTTGAAAAAAATATTTTAGTGACTTATGTATTTTTCCTTTATGTGCATAGGTTTTTACCTGCATGTGTGTCTGGGTAAGGGTGTCAGATCCCTTGGAACTGGAGTTACAGACAGTTGTGAGCTGTTGTTTAGTGTTGGGAGATGAGCCCAGGACCTCTGGAAGAGCAGTCAGTGCACTTAACCACTGAGACAACTCTCCAGCCCCCAAATTTTAATTCTTTTTTTTAAATTTACTTATTTATTTATTTATAAAATTTTCCACTTCCTCCCCTCCTCCCAATACCCTCCTACTCCCCCCACTCCCTCTCCTCCTCCCTCTCCAGTTCTAAGAGCAGTCAGGGTTTCTTGTCCTGTGGGAAGTTCAAGTTCCTCCCCCCTCCCTCCAGGTCTAGGAAGGTGAGCATCCAAACAGACTAGATCCCAAAAAGCCAGTACATGCAGACAAAACAAGACCCAGTGCCATTGTCAATGGCTTCTCAGTCAGCCCCCATGTCAGCCACATTCAGAGAATCCAGTTTGATCACATGCTTGTTCAGTCCCAGTCCAGCTGGCCTTGGTGAGCTCCCATTAGATCAGTCACCTTGTATCAGTGGGTGAACGCACCCCTCGCGGTCCTGATTACCTTTTTCATGTTCTCCCTCTTTCTGCTCCTCATTTGGACCTTGGGGGCTCAGTCCAGTGCTCCAGTGTGGGTCTCTGTCTCTATCTCCATCCATCGTCGGATGAAGGTTCCCTCTGATCCCGCCTTCTTTGCTCACGTTCTCCCTCCTTCTGCTTCTCATTTGGACCTAGGGAGTTAAGTCCAGTGTTCCAATGTGTGTCTCTGTCTCTATCTCCATCCATCGCCAGATGAAGGTTTTATGGTGATATGCAAAATATCATCACCAAATTTTAATTCTTAAAGTAAAAATAAATAAGTACATTTATCTTATTAGCATGGAAATGTTGGGTTGTTTTTAATAAATGGTAAAATTATAGGTTTACCAAAGACATTTTAAAATAAATTTCTATATGGTTTGTTATCAGAAAAAAATTGATTTTATAGATCTCGGTCATATGCCTTTGTACCCATGGCTGTGCAAAACCTCCTCGGGGGAAAGGATCATGAGTGGAAGTTTCACAAGTTCTGGTTTAAGTGCCAGGGAACACTGGGGAGGTCTCTGAAAACAGCTGGGTGCTTGTGTCAGGGACCTGGACAGCTTCAGAGCTTGGCACCTATGGGTGCTTTGTAAGCAATCCTGCCAAAGCACTCATAACCTTGTGTGTGTGTATGTGTGTTCATGCGCTTGTGTGTGTAAGTCTGTGTGTCTTTGTGCATGCTTCTGTCGGTGTTTGTGTGTGTTCATGTGTTTATGTGCATGTATGTATGTGTGTCTGTCTCTTCGTTTCTCGTGTTTCTGTATGTGTCTGTGTATTAGTCTGTGTATATGTGTCTGTGTGTCTGCATGTATGTCAGCCTGTATCTGTGTGTGTGTATGTTTATGTATGTGTGTCTCTCTGAGTGTGTCCTGTTTCTGTGTGTGTGTGTGTTTGGTGTCTGTTTCCATCGACTGTGCCCTGTGTCTGTGCTGTGGAATATTAAGATACATTACATTTGTTTATGCTGTGAAACATTTGTTTAACGATGCAAAGATGTGTCACATTCTTTTATGTTGCATTTATTTAACTCTGTGAAGCAGTGTTACTTTGCCTGTCTAAAACACCTGATTGGTCTAATAAAGAGCTGAATGACCAATATCTAGTCGGGAGAAAGAATAGACAGGGCTGGCAGGCAGAGAGAATAAACAGAAGGAGACGACCATAGAAAGGAAGGAAGAAGAAAAGAACAAGGGGAGAAGGACGCTAGGGGCCAGCCACACAGCCACAGCCAACCACGGAGTAAAAGTGAAAGTAAGGTATACAGGTGTAATAAAAGAAAAAAATTCCAGAGGCAAAAGGTAGATGGGATAATTTAAGTTAAGGAAAGCTGGCAAGAAACAAGTCAAGCTAAGGCTCGGCATTTATAAAAAAGAATAAGCCTCCGTGTGTGATTTATTTGGGAGCTGGGCGGCAGGCCCCTGAAAGATCAAAGAATAAAGAGTAAAAGACCCAAAGAGTAAAAAACAAACAACATGTTGGTAGATCACCGAAGAGGTTTTCCTTCAGCTTCCTTGCCTCCCACTCTACATGACCACTCGCTGCTGGAGCAGAACCTTAGGAGAAGTTAGAACCGTGAGGCTCTGCCCCACTCTGGGTGACTAAGACCAACTTAAACTAAAACTACACCAAAAAAAAAAAAAAAAAAACCCAAGCAATTTCTGTGCCGCAGGCGCCCCACAGGGATTCAGGGATGACGTTTGCTGTCCATCTGCCTGATAGCCTGATATCTGGGATCGGAGGCCGCCTGTCGGTCGGGACTGACTAAATCACTCAGGTCGCCCCGCCACAGTTTAAAGTGACCTTGCTGCCTGAGGTTCCGAGGTCTGGACTAGGTAGGAACATGGAATAAAGTCGGGCTTGCGCTTAGAAGTAAACACTCTGTTTCTCCTTGTGCGCCTCCTCCAATCTCTCTGTGTCTCACTGTGTTTTTCCGCTCCTGCTCTCTTCCCCCACCCCCATCCTTCTTCCCACCCTTCCTTTCTCCTTTCCCTCTCTCTAGTCTTGCCCATCCTTCCACCCTTCTCCTCCCCAGTTTCATTGAGACATTCTCCATGCCCAGACCACTGGGTTCTGGTCAGTCGGTGGCGTATGCAGGCCAGAACTGGGAAGTTGGGGTTCTTGTGGTTCATGCTGACCGCAGCAGTATGGACTGAGTCCCGGGGCCCCGTCGCCTGTAGACCTCTCCAGTCGGCAAGGCAGGCACCCCTCCCCCACCCTCCCGCAAACCGCACAGCCTGAGAGACTGGGGAGCTTGCGTAGCCCGTCCGCCCTCCCCCCCCTCCCGGCGCCGCCCGGGTCCCACGCTCCGCCCTGCTGTAGCAAAGACTTATTTGCGTATTGAGGTCAGGTCGGCCCCTGGGGACAAGGTTGTCAGTCTGTGTAGCCTACCACAGGGTAGGCACTCACTCACCAAGTCAATAGTGGGTCCCGGGGACTAACGACTGGCCTTTTATCCCTAGATCTTACTTTGAGTTTTAAAATTTCCTATAAAGAAGGCATTCTATGCTAAAATTATAATAAACGTTTATTTGAAATGAGAATGTGCCTCAGAATTCGAGAGGCCTTCCTGAGCTGCATAGGGAGACCATGTCAGAGAAAGGGGCAATGGGAAGGAGAGGTAGAGAGCCAGGGAAGAGACATGGGGGATGGATACAGGGGAAAGAACGAGGAGGGGCGAGGGGCGGGGTGGGGGCGACGACACAGCTAGGACGGTGACTTGTGCCTGTTCTACCAGTGTTTGAGAAGAGGTGTTTGAGAAGTCCAGCCTCAGCTACATAGTCAGTTTGAGGTTAGCCTGGGAAACATGAGACTAACAAATAAATAAATAGGCAAATGCAAGGCTCAGAGGGGGCAGGGCAGGTTTGCGGAGCTGGGGAAGGGCAGGCATCACCAGTCCACCCAACAGAGAAGGCGTGCTCGACCTCCCCTGTCTGTGGCCCTGGAACTGTGGATGAGCAAGCTGTCTCTGACTGTCCCTGTGCTTGGACGCTGCAGCGCTGGCCCCTCGCCTGCGGCCACACAGATAGACACCTTCTCTCCACCAGCTGCAGTCCTTTGACTCTGCGGCCCTCTCCCCAGAGGAAGCTGGGCAGTTTGGGGCTGCCTGGGAAGAGGCCCCAACACACAGACAACTCTGCTGCAGCCTCCCAAGGACAAGGTATGGGGTCTCTGAGCGTGGTGGGCAGAGTCTGTGGGCACCAGGAGCCGCCTGGATCAGTTCCTGCTCGCCTGTGAGAGCGGTACACCTGCCCAGTTGATGGTGATGGGTTCCCTGTGCTTCCGATTTCTATATGAAGGACAGGCTCTCAGCCACCCCCACCCCAGAACCCAAGTTTCAGAGCCACGTGTGAGAGAAAACATGAGCTTTGTTTATGTCTCTCAGCCTGGCTTATGTTGCTTAACCTGGTGCTCTCATTTTTCTGCGTTCGTTTTGCTGCAAATGATGCCATTTCATTTTTGTGGATGAATACAACTCAGTTGAGTGTATATACCGCGCCATCTTGACCCATTCATCTGATGATAGATACTAGAGCTGATCCCCTATCTTGGCTGTTGTGAATAGTGTCACAACAAATGTAGCTGCCGTATCTTAAGCACGCACATCTATATGACAGGAAAGCCAGAGGACTACTGGGGGCGGGAGTGGGAGAGAATCTGGCTATGAGCAGAACAATGCGGCCTGAAAACGCCTGACTCTACAAAGGCTAACCAGCCCAGCCCAGCAAGGGCTCGCATTTCCTGAAGGTCCTCTTATGCTTTGGACCAATTAACCTTAGCATCAGAGGAGGTGCAGTTCCAACAGGGTGAGACACAGTCAACACCAGAGTCAGTGATAAAGGACAGAGGCTGTTCTAGCCAAGTGCGCTGCTCACTAGTCCAATATGCATTTTGACACACCCTTTTTGCCAAAAAACAGCTTTCCAACCGTTCAAGTGTTCCTTTGATCAACGCTAAGATTATTCTTTTCCAACACAATTAGACTCGTTATTGTATACCCCAGCCCAAAATAAGATTTTTATTTATATATTTTATTTTGTGGGTATGAATGTTTTGTCTGCATGTGTTCATGTGACCCACATGTGTGCCTGGTGCCTGAGAGGACAGAAGGCATCAGATACCTAGAAATGGAGTCCCAGATGGTCCTAAACAGCCACAGGGTGCTGAGCGCTGGACTCGGGTCCTCTGAGAGAGCAGCAAGTGCTCTTAGCCACTGAGTCTCCTCTTCTTCCATTACTTTGTTTTTTTAAAAGTGTTTGTTCATTCGTTTGTTTGTTGTTTGTTCTTTTTTTAATATTCTATTTATTTATTTATTATGTATACAATATTCTGTCTATGTGTCTGCCTGCAGGCCAGAAGAGGGCATCAGATCTCATTTCAGATGGTTGTGAGCCACCATGTGGTTGCTGGGAATTGAACTCAGGACCTTTGGAAGAACAGTCAGTACTCTTTAACCTCTGAGCCATCTCTCCAGCCCCTTGTTGTTTGTTCTTTGAGACAGGGTTTCTCTGTGTAGTACTGGCTATCCTGAAACTCTCTTTGTAGACCAGGCTGGCCTTGAACTCACAAAGATCTGCCTGCCTCTGCCTCTGCCTCTGCCTCCTGAGTGCTGGGATTAAAGTTATACGCCATCACTGCCTGGCTGTGTTTTATGTCTTATTTCTCCATTAGCAAGCTTTTTTGTTTTTGTTTTTGGAGACAGGATCTCACTCTGTAGCCCAGGCTAGCCTAGAAGTGGGAAACTTGCTCTTCTTTCCCTGCCTCAGGCTACCCTTCCCAAGGCTGGGATTACAGACCTGCCTTGCTACACATGGCCATCTCTAGCAAACCTTACTAGTAACTAAGTTACTAAGCAACTTAGTGTTAACTAGAAACCAAGGGAGGGGCTCCCCAGCAGGCAGGTGCTGGTGCCTCCTGGCATCATTGGCTTTCCTGACTGTTGCCAAGAGCACCTGGTCTCTCCTGTGATAAGCTGGACATTCCTGAACACATTTGCTTTCTTTGGGTACAGGCTCAAAAGGCACATCCCTGGGCGTTGATGGCCATTCCTGCCCCAGTCAGGGTCCAGCTAAAAATAGAAACAACCAGCATGAATTGGAGTTCAGGGGCTGGTGGGGCTGGAGCAACGGAAACGCTGGAGGTGGTGAGCCTGGGACCACCAAGCATGGGGCAACCAAGCCTGGAACAGCTCAGCCCGCTTTCCACAAGAGGAGCTAGGAGCAGGCTAGCTGCCCCATTCAGGGCAGGGCCTGACAGACAGAGGGTGCTGACTCTGGCTGGGGCCATTGACATTTCCCTATACTGGGACTCCCTCTCTGGTGGCCATACATTGTTTGACTAGAGTTTATTTTTCTTGGCTCTAGGTAGCAAGATTAGTTACACACTTTGTAATTTTTGGTATTGATGGTATTTTTAACCAGTGCAGTCAGCATCGTGGGAACATCCTGGAGTTCCCAGCATGTCTGTAGTCTGTCCCCACCCCCAGCCTTCCTCGCTCCCCACAGAATGGCTCAGTGGGGTGTCTAACTTGTTCATTTAGCAGTTCTAAACATGGGTAGATGTGAGGCCCCAAGCCCCCCACATTGTAAAGATTCGTCTCCTCTCCACTGTCAGCTCAGCCAGATTTCCAGTTACTATGGGAACGCTCCTCTATGAGGGTTTCCAGGAAGGTGAAGACTCACCTTGCACAGGGGCAGCACCATAGGCTGGGGCCAGGGACTGAATAAAAAGGAGAGCTAAGCTGAGCACCAGTGTTCTTCTCCCTCTGCCTCCTCACTGTGGGGAGGATGTGAGCATCTGCCTTGCAGTCCTGCCCCCATGCTTATGTGAGACTGTGCTGCCCTCACACGTGAAGGCAAAGGAGCCCTTCCTCCCTCCCTAAGGCAGGGCTTTTTGTCCCAACAACAGGAAGAGCAACTGGTGTGTTTCTCACCTATGACCAATTCTTCTTTCTCCAGCCCTGATCTCTGGTGACAGAGGGAGGGGAAAAGGGACCAGGATGCACGTTCCATGTAGGAAGAATCGGGGCCAGACCTTGTCCCTCCCAACAAGAGAGAAAAGTCCTGTCCGCTGACCACATTCCCTGGTGGAGACCAAGAAAAGCAAAAGTTCAAGGCGTTTGTGAACGGCCATTTAGAAAGTGTGTCGGTTACCCGCCGCTGCAGAACAAGTAGCTGAAGGCTTAGAACACATGTACTCCAGGTTGAATGAAGACTGCCCTTTAAAAGGCTGTTGTTGGGTCCGAGCTGCTGCTGAGGGCCTTGTCTGAATCTGTGGTCCTTTTCTAGCCGGGGTATGTGTTGAAGTCGCTTCATATATAAGCCAACACATATAAGGTATGTGGCCTTTGTCGCTTCAGGGGGGCAAATAGGAGCCATGTGTATTGAAATCAAAGGGTCGTGTTGATCCGGCCTTGCCCTTCGTTGACTCGTGAAAGCTGGTCCTGTCCCTCACTGGACACTGCAGCAAGACAGCTAGCCACAACTCTCATGCGAGAGCTGCCGATCCTCCACCCCCACCCCCACCCCGCACTCCAGAGAGGTGGCCCCACCCTTCATCATGGGCCAGGGAGAACTGACCCTGCCTGCATAGGTGTAGGGGAGCTGGTTCTGTCCCTCTGCTGAGGAGGGATGGGCCCCAGTGGACTGGACCAACCGTCTCAGCTACCACACAGGCCCACAGTCAGGCCTTGGGTTGGCCCACCCTAACATCCCCCTCGGACCTGCTGGAGCTCCAGAAGGGACTGGCCCTGTGGAACAATACCCGGAGGCTCTCTGTAACTTAGGATGGCCCCGGGATGTCGAAGAGGGGTTCCAGTGAGGATCCAGTGATGATGGTGTACCAGAAACCAGCGGGTGACTCACTGCAATGGACATTTGCTAGTAGCGCTGACAGGACAAAGGGTATAGTATATGACATTCCGCAGTTCCCAGTGCCACCAGGAGGAATGAAGAGGTGTTGGAGAGGCAGGAGAGATGGAGGAGCAAACAAGGTTTTTGGGGGGGGGGGTTGCTTGTTTTGCTGTTTTATTTTTGCTTGCTTGCTTACTTGCTTGCTTGCTTGCTTGCTTACTTGCTTTGGTTTGGTTTGATTTTTTAAAAATTCTCTTTTAGGGGGTCCTACGGGGTGAGGGAAGGATATGGAGGACTGGGAGGTGAGTGGAATGAGGGTGCAGGGTGTGAAATTCCCAGAGGACCCTAAAAAATTTATGTTAAAGAAAAAAGCCTACTGTTGATACTGAGAGATGGTGGGACTTTTGGACATGGGCCTCACTGGAGGAAGCTAGAGCACAGGGGCGTGCCCTTCTGGGGATACCGGGAGGCTGGCCCTATATCTCTGCTTCTTGACCATAAGGTGAATGACTTCCTTCACCACACATCCTGCCGGGACACTCTGCTTAGACACAGGACCTCTAGAGCAACAGGGCCAAATGAACATGGACCGGGACCTCAGAAACTATAAATCAAAATTATCCTTTAAACTGGTCATCTCAAGTATTTTAGAAATACAGCTGTAGTAGAATATTATTTTTTATGGTTTTTTGAGACAGAGTTTCTCTTTAGCTTTGGAGTCTGTCCTGGAACTAGCTCTTGTAGACCAGGCTGGCCTTGAACTCACAGAGATCCACCTGCCTCTGCCTCCTGAGTGCTGGGATTAAAGGCCTGTGTGACCCCACCGCCTGGTGTAGAATATTATTTTAAGGTGTGTTAATTTTTTTATGCTGTGGAAAATTTGTTTAAGGATGTAACCATTGTTGCTTTTGTTTATGCTGCATTTAACTCTGTGGAGCTGTGATTCTTTGCCTGTCTAAAACACCCAAGGGTCTAATAAAGAGCTGAACAGCTAACAGAGAGGCAGGAGGAAGGATAGGCGGGGCTGGCAGGCAGAGAGGATAAACAGAAGGAGAAATCTGGAGGAGAAAAAAGGGGCAAAAGAACAAGAAGAGGAGGAAGTCAGGGGCCAGCTACCCAGCCAGCCTCGGAGTAAGAGTGAAAATAAGATGTATAGGAACAAGAAAAAGAGGAGGCCCAGAGGTAAAGGTAGTGGGGTTAAGTTAAGAAAAGCTGGCTAGAAACAAGCCAAGCAAAGGCCAGGCATTTGTCAGTAATAACAAGCCTCCATATATGTGATTTATTTGGGAGCTGGGTGGTAGGCACCACAGGAAAAAAAGAGTAAAGAATTAAGAGTAAAAGAATAAAAACAAACAAATTAGGTGTTTCAACATGGGCCTGTATTTCCATGTAGGGCCTGAGAAAAAGTGTACAGCTCCTTCAAGAGTTTATATCTATTGGTGAGCCCTTGAGTAGTCAATAAATAAGTAGGAACAAAAACAAACAAAACCAAGCAAAATGCCTGCCACAGCACAAGCAGCGGCATCCTCCAGCTCTAAGAAGGTTAAATGCAGTTCCTAGGAGACAAACCTCTACCTGGGACTTAAGCTTTAGGCTTGGATTTCACTAAGAGATGGACAGAGCCAAACAAGAGAGCTGTGTGGTGGATCTAGGTGTAGCTTAGCAGTCTTAAGTTTGCTCCTGCAGTCAAAAAAAGGCTAAAAGATAAACAGTTTAAAAAAAAAAGAGGTTCAGATTGGTGGAGGGGGGGATTCTAAGCAGGTTCCAGTGTGATTTATTATGTACATAGGTGAAAGAAAAGAAAATGGGTATAGACTGCCAAAGAATGAATTGATTAAAAATAATAAAGTGAAACCTTTAAAGAGACAGTAAGAGTGAAAGAAAAGAGCCACGTAAAGATGGGAAACACAGAGAGTCTGGATCCTGGATGTCATTGTGTTGATTTTCAAGTTTTTGATTGCTGAAAAGCAAAGGACAGCTGCTAAGAGACCTGGAAGTGAAGGAGGGACTGTGGAGATAAACTAGCCTAGATATTTTAAGATTGCCTTAACTTTTAAAAAATCAAGAAATGCATTTGTCAAATGGAAATCAAAAATGCTTTGGAGAAAAGGTTTTGCTTTTCCTTCCACAGGTAACAAGAGGCTGTGGAGTCATTTCAGGTTGATTTGCATTTGATCTAATCAAGTCTCGAAACTTGACAGGTGGTATCTATCACAGAAGTTACTGCTGATCTTCCCAGGACTTGGTCATTATCTCAAATTTTCTCAGGGACCCTAAAAATGCCTTTGTTCACTTCAGCAGGAAACAGTCTAGAGAACACAACATCCACATTCCCAAGAGTTGGGTTGTGGAAGTCTATTGATTTTTTGGTGAGTTATGGATGTTTGTTATCATTTAGGGGAATATAATATATTGATACAAATTTAAAGTTATTTTGTTACACTGTATATATGTTTCTACTCTTGTAAAGGTATTGTGCTTTTGCAAATCATTCAAAACTATAAGGTAAAATTCTAGTTTTTGAAAGCTATTGTTATAAACTATTTAGGATAATCAAGAAACATAAGTTAGTAGTTAGTCATCTATAACAATCAAATTTGTAGATATGTTAGACATGTTTTCTAAATCATACATAGATGTATTTTAGATAGATGAATGGTCTTCAAACACTTCAAAGATCTATAGAATATGGAATTTAAAATGTTTCTAAATTTAGGGTTTTTCATGACAATGAAACACATCTGTTCCTGGCAATACCAATTTACTTCATAAAAGGATGATGGGCATTGAAGAATCTGCATAGGACTTTGCTTTCATTGTGGCAAGGTTAACCATTTGGGCAAGAAACTACTTTTCCCTTGACTGTTTGACAGTGTACTGTATAAACTGAACATGCAGGACCCACAGGAACGTGACTGCTGAACTTTGCCAAAACAAGGTGGGATGGTCCTTCAACTTTCCTGCTTCATGAAAAGTCTGCCAGATACTCTAGGTCTGTGGACTGAAGATGGATGCCCAATGCTGCAAGGGAACTTTGGGTGACTGTCCAGTCAGCCACATGTCTCTGTCATTTCTAAAGTCTTGGAAGTTGCTTGCAATGTACTTTCTGCTTACTTAGGTAATATTAGTTCCTTCTGGGGTCTTGGATGGAGTTAAAGACTAGGTAGTTATAGTTGTACTTTTCTTTAATTATGAAAGAAAGTTAAGTATAAAATTTTGGATTCACTAAGATAGCGAATATAGCATTTTCTCTGAATTTACTAAATGCAAATGAACTGAATATTGTAAATTAATTCTTATTTTATAACTGTTTTCGCTATATATAATTTTAGTATGTTAAAATTAAAACCTTTCATTTTTATTTATACAAAAAGGGAGAAATGTTGTAGAACATTATTTTAAGGTATGTTACTTTTGTTTATGCTGTGGAACATTTGTTTAATTATATAAAGATGTGTTGCTATTGTTCATGTTGTATTTGTTTAACTCTGTGAAGCTTTGTATGTCTGCACCAGATAGTCTAATAAAGAGCTGAACAGCCAATAACAAGGCAGGAGAAAGGATAGGTGGGGCTGGCAAGCAGAGAGGATAAACAGAAGGATAAATCTGGAGGAGAAAGAAGGAGCAAGAGAACAAAGAGAAGAGGATGTTAGGGGCCAGCCACCCAACCACTCAGCCAGCCATGGAGTAAGACTTACAGTAAGATATACAGAAGTAAGAAAAGGAAAAAGCCCAGAGGCAAAAGGTAGTCAGGTTAATTTAAGAAAAGCTATCTAGAAATAAGCCAAGCAGCTGGGTGGTGGTGACACACGCCTTTAATCCCAGCACTCAAGAGGCAGAGGCTGACGGATCTCTGTGAGTTCGAGGCCAGCCTGGTCTACAAGAGCTAGTTCCAGGTCAGACTTCAAAGCTACAGAGAAACCCTGTTTTGAAAAAAACAAAAAACAAACAAACAAAAAAAACCAAAGCAAAAAACAAAAAAAAATCCAAACAAACAAACAAACAAAAAACCTAATTCATCATAATGATCTCATGGTTTCAATAGCTCAAATGCTTGTGAATGGCTAGCTTCTGTTCTATATGGCACGGAAGGAAACTATGGTTGGTAACTGTGATTATCTGAAAGAAGATATCCCCCATAGGCCAGGGAGTGGCGCTGTTGGGAGGTGTGGCCTTGTTGGAGGGAGTGTATCTCAGTCTCTTTCTGCTGCCTTGGGATCCAGATGAAGGCCTCTCAGCTACTCTTCCAGCACCAGGTCTGCCTGCATGCTGCCCTGCTTCCTGCCATGATGATGATGGGCTGAACCTCTGAGTTTTAACCCACCATGATTAAATGCTTACTTTTATATGAATTACCATGGTCATGGTGTTTCTTCACGGCAATAGAACACTGACTAACACAATAGCAGTAAATAATTTGAATAGTAAGTAGAAAGGATTCTTGAATGTTCCCAACACAAGAGATGATAAATGTTGGATGCGATAAATGTGCTAGTTACCCTGAGATGATTGGTCACGTGGTCATGTGTGTGGAAGTATCCCTGCATC
This sequence comes from Myodes glareolus, assembly GCF_982192425.1. Taxonomy (NCBI): domain Eukaryota; kingdom Metazoa; phylum Chordata; class Mammalia; order Rodentia; family Cricetidae; genus Myodes; species Myodes glareolus. Next base: position 98,129,485 of record NC_142027.1, on the reverse strand, counting down.
CCAAATACTTACAATTATTAAGTATTTAATGATTGGTAGATTGGTACTGGAGAGGAGACTCCATGCACAGGGCTTGCTGTGAAAGCAAGGGGACTTGAATTCAAATCCCCAGCACCTATATAAAATCAGGGCACAATCTCATGAGATTTTCTTGTATCTTGGGAGGTTGATGATCAGCCAACCTCATTAAAACAGGCTCAGTGAGGGACATCTGGAGAAGTAAAGTGGAAGATGACAGAGGAAGACACGCAGCATCCGTCTTCAGTCTCCACGTGCAGGTCTGTGGGCAAGCATACCCACCCCACCCCCACAGTAACTCTGAGCCAGGCATGGTAACACACACCTGCAATCCTAATACGTGGAAAGCCAGGTCAGGAGGATTGTCATGAATTTCTGGTATGCTTGGGCTAAGTGATGACACCTTTCTAAAAATAAAGCAAAAATTTAAAAAAGATCTAATTGGGCCATGACTGAGTTGGAACTGATAGGCAAGAGCTCTACTGTTGAACTACAGCCCTGGCCATCCCTGTCTCCCAAATGTCTATAAAATACAGCCAGGCCTATGATCTCACCAGCAGGCTCGCTGGCTGAGAACACACCCGCAAGCCTTGTTGTGGCTCCTGGCAGGGTGCACTTCTGTGGGAACATGGAATGAGACAGGCTATATGAGACCAAACAAACAGCACAAAAGGAGGCAAGAAGGAAAGGAAGAAAGAGTTTTCACCATCCAGCATCCGACTGAGGGGCTAGGAGCTAGAAAGACCCCTTAAAAGCCTGCCAGACAGGAAAGTTAACAACGGTGGCAACTTCTGGCATCTTCCTTGCCCACCTGACCTGATAGAAATGTCAGTGTTTGAGATTTTCCTCCTGACTTCTAGTTCTCTAATCAGTGGAGAGAACAAGTCAGATCAAGACCACACACAGCAGCACTACCACCTGGACAGACAACCGTTAAGCCTGAGAGTCCCCTCCTGTCTTCCTTAGGGAGATTTTATAAGAAATGCAACACCCATTCCTTCATATACAGAGGACGTACTCCAAGGCTTTCCGTGGTGTGTGAAACTTTGGCTAGTACCAACTTTTCTATTTACTGTGGTTTTTCTTCAGCGCTTATGTCTGTGACAAAGCTTAAGTTTAAAAAAACAGACTTAATGCTGAGTGTGGTGCACACAGATTTAATCCCAGCAGATCTCTGTAAGTTAGAGGGCAGCCTGATCTATATAGTGAGTTCCAGGATAGCCAGAGCTATATAGTGAGACCCTGTTTCAAAAACTAGAAGACTAGATAGATAGATAGATAGATAGATAGATAGATAGATAGATAGATAGACAGACAGACAGACAGATGTTAGATACATACATACAGACAGACAGACAGATATTACTTATTTTATATCATGTGTATTAGTGTTTATCCTGCATGTATGTATTTATGTGCAGCACATACATGCAATGCCTGCAGAGACCAAAAGAGGGTGTTAGATCCTCCAGAATGCAGTCACAAAGCACGTGAATTGCCTGATGTGGGTGCTGGGAACTGAACTCAGGTTCTTTGAAGTGCGGCAAGTGCTGTTACCCAGTGAGTCACCCTTACCACTGTACAACATAATTTTTGAAAACTTATAAGTTGTTCATTATGGAAATTTTTCTTTTAGTGTTTTTGGGCCATGGGTATCCAAAACTGCAGATCACTGTGCTATTTTGCTCTAAAGGCACCTCCCCCTGTCTTCTCTCAAATCTCACCCAGTGCCTACTCCTCAAGACAGCATCCAAGCCTGTCTCTCAATTAGGGTCTGCCACCAGGGGGCAGTGTGGCTTGCAGGAGCTCACCATTGATCACATAAAAATAGCCAGAAACGTTTACTATGTCAAACCAAAGGACCAGAAGGGAAAGACTGTTGAACAATACCCCTTTAATTCATGTAACACCACAGACCCACCCCCACAGGTGCCTAGACTCATGAAGCTGTAGGAGGTGACCCAACCCCTCCACTGCTGGCATCAGGGAGCTGCCAACTCTCTCTGCTCAGAAACAAGCCTAACACAGGGGTATGATGTCCTGGAGCACTCACAGGGAGACTGGACTCACACACTGCTGTGGTCTTGATGATTTGGTTCCCAGTGTGGAGGTGTGGGACAGAAGGAAACCATAAAGTGGAGAATAGTTACCCACAGAAAGGATTAATTCAGTTTTCTCTCAATGAAGTTTTTCTGTCCCAACAGTCTATTGGGACAGAATTAACCAGCAGCTGCTTCCCAAATAACTGACTTAGAAACTTTGTATAAATTATAAATGCTCAGTCAATAGCTCAGGCTTGCTACTAGTCAACTCTTACATTTAAATTAACCCATATTTCTTATCTATGCTTTGTCACGTGGCTCATGGCTTATTGCCTCATTTCTCCACTTCCTGCTTTCTCAAAGGCTGGCTGGTGTCTCTCCTGACTCCACCCTTCTTCTTCCCATCATGCTCCTAGTTTGGTTGTCCCTCCTATATTTACTGTATGGCTACCGGCCAATTAGCTTTTTATTAAATCAATTCAAAATATAAATCTTTACAGTGTACAAGAGGATTATTTCACAGCATTTCTCCTCCTTTGTCTAATTAAGAAAAGTTTTAATTTTAACATAGTAAAATTATATACAACAAAGACAATTATTAAGTAAAAATTATAGTTGCAATATCCAGTTTATTTGTATTTGGCAAAATTAAAGAACATACTCTATTATCTGTCTTATCATAGTGAGTCTAAAGTTTTATACCTAATTCACTTTCTATAATAACTAAGAAAAACTGTAACTATTTAGTCTTCAACTCCATCAAATACCCCAGAAGGATGAAATGTTGCCTATTGACAGGGACATCAGGCTTCCTGAAGAGTCATCCAGGGTTCCTCTACAATGTTGGAGCATATATCTTTGGCCTACAGGCCTAGTATATCTGACAGAGTATCCTGTGAAGCAGGGAATTGTGAAGAACTGCCTTACCTTGTCTTGGCAAAGTTTGGTAGTCACCTTTCTTACATGCTGTTGGTCTAGTTTGGATAGTAACTGTCAGCAATTGAGGAAAAGAAAGTTTCTTTGCCAACATGGATAGTTTTTGCCATAAAGAAAGCAAACACCATATGCAATTTCTTTGAAGCCCATCATCTTCTCTGAAGTAGATTGGTGCTGCCAGGAGCAGATGCATCTCACTGTCATGAAAAGCCTTAGGTTATTAAACATATTGAGTAACATATTCTATATGTCTTTGAAGTGTTTGAAAACCATTTATCAAATATATCTGTTTATGACCTTGAAAGTGTAACTAACATGACTAAAAGTTTGACTATTATAAATAACTATTAATCTGTACTTTTATTATTCATTATATTTTTAAATAAGTTACATGAGCATAATAACCCAAACAAGAGTAGAAGCATAGATACAGTGTAACAAAATTAACCTTAAATTTGTATCAATATACAAAAATCCAAACCAACATAAAATATTTAAGACTAGTAGTTGTTTTTGGTTTAAAAGTAGATTCAGGGGGCTGGAGAGATGACTCAGAGGTTGAGAGCACTGGGTGCTCTTCCAGAGGTCCTGAGTTCAATTCCCAGCAACCACATGGTGGCTTACAACCATCTATAATGGGATCTGGCACCCTCTTCTGGCCTGTATGGGTACTTGCAGGCAGACTACTGTATACATAATAAATACATCAATTTTTTTTAAAAAAAAAAAGTAGATTCAACAATCTATCCTTTTATCCTATCATTTGCATATTCTATCCCCATTTTTTCCTTTAGAAAAAGATCTTTGAATTTAACTCTTTTGCTTAGCCTTTTTCCTATGGCCAATAACAACTTGTAACCAACCCCCCTTTAGAGATAATAAACATCCCTAACCCATTTTTGGGGAATGTGGGCATAGTTCTTTAGACTACTTCCTGTTGATTGGGAGTGCTAGTAATCTTTGAGCCCTGAGAAAATGTAGGATAATGATTAAGTCTTGGCTGGAATAGTCTTTAGGGATGGATCATCTCAACTAGCTGCCTTGAAGCTGTTTTGGATGCTGGATCATTTGGACCATCTGTTTTCACTGGTGTCTGATCCCCTTGTTCTGAAAATGCATAGGCTTTTGGGGCTGGAGGGATGGCTCAGTGGTTAAGAGCACTGGTTATTCTTTCAGATGGACCCGGGTTTAATTCCCAGTACCCACATGGCAGCTCACAACTGTCTGTAATTCCAGTTCTAGGGAACACAACACCCATGGTAAAACACCGGTGTGCATAAAATAAAAATAAATAAAAAAGAAAATATATAAACATTTAAAGGTAACATACATATCTGTATTAATACAAATATAGGCTATGCATTGTACATAAGTCAGCCAAACATGATTTTTTGCTAAGTGTTTGAGCAAGTAAAATGTATACCACATGTCTTGTGTTCTTTTAGGTTTATTTATGTTTGTAGCCAGGAATTTTGGTGGGGGGGGAGTGGTCTTCCTCAATTAAAACCTGATTTTCCTTAACTTGAAATGAATCCATAGCCTCTTATTTCTTGAGGAACTAAAAGCATAACCTCTCCTCCAAAGTAACACATCTTTTCACTTAAATTTTGAAGTCAAGATTTTTTTAAATATATAGATTGGTTGAATCTAGCTGTTTTTATAATCCAGTGTCTCTCAGTAGCCAAAACATTCAAAAACAACACAATAACATAGAGGATCCAGACTCTCTGTGTATGTCCCATCTTTATGTGACTTATTATATTTTTATTACTCTATTCTTTTTTAAGGACTTGTTCTATCCTTTTTCTTTTCTCTCCAGAGCCTATGTATATTTTAAACACACTTTTTTTGTAACCAGTTTAGAGGTTTTTTTTCCATCTGAATCTGTCTTACTGTGTATCTGTAACCTCTTCTGTCTTCATGAACAAAATTCCTAAATCCACCATGCAGCCTGCTGTCAGAGTTTGCAATGGCCTCCTCTTAAGCCTGCCTGCAGGAAGCGGCTGGGGGAAACCTCTCTGTACTGCAGCCCCTGTGAGACTGCAGGAATCTGCCACACTGCTCAGCTCATGGTGATTGGCAGCTGACTCCATCTCACAGGCAGCTGTCAGGAGACTAGTCTTTGCATGTGGCTGGTGTGAGACTGTGAAACTAGGAAGTTGTGTCTGGCTCCATTTTCGTGTGTTTAGAACCTTTTAAAAAGTTTTCTCTAGGTCTTATATGGATTTATGCCAGTTAGTGGGTGCCTTTTGTAGGCAGAGTTTTCCTGTCCTGACAACCTGCTCACAAATAACCAGCAGCTGCTTCCCAAATAACTGACTCAGAGACTTAATATAAACTATGAATGTTCTGCCAATAGCTCAGACTTATTACTAGCCTACTCTCACACTTAAATTAACCCATATTTCTTTTTTTTTAAATATTTATTACATATACAATATTCTGTCTGTCTGCAGGCCAGAAGAGGGCACCAGACCCCATTACAGATGGTTGTGAGCCACCATGTGGTTGCTGGGAATTGAACTCAGAACCTTTGGAAGAGCAGGCAATGCTCTTAACCCCTGAGCCATCTCTCCAGTCCTAACCCATATTTCTTATCTTTGCTTTGTCACATGGCTCATGGCTTGTTGCCTTGTTTTCTACTCGTTCTGCTTCTTCAGAGGCTGGCTGGCACCTCTTGGCTCCATCCTTCTTCTTCCCATCATTCTCCTAGGTTGGTTGTCCTGCCTATAATTCCTGCCTGTTTCAGAACATCACATTTTCCGTGTCTTGTCAGGTGAAGAAGCACATGCCTGTAACCCCAGAACTGAGGAGGCAGAGCCAGCGACGGATGAATCTCGGGGATTTCTAGGCCAGTGAGAGCTACATAATGAGACTCTGTCTCAAAAGTAAACAAACAAATAAACTTTCCAGGTCTCAGTGGAAACTATCATCAGAAGGATGCTTCTCAGAGCAATGAAACTGAAGGTGCTGCTGAGTGAAGCTGAGGGGTATGGGGCTGTCACCAAGCTGGCAGTGAGGCAGCAAAGGAGACAGAGTGCTCCCACAGAGATTAAAGCGGAGTCATCAAAATGCTACAGCAAGTGATTACAAACATGCTTGAAAGAACTGAAAAAACAGTGCCAGAGAGAGAGAGAGAGAGAGAGAGAGAGAGAGGAGAGCAACAGCACAGAGACATGAAAGCCATTCAGGTGGAACATCTAAGGTGAAGTAGAAATGCTCTGGGTGGGCTCAAGAGCAGAAAGGAGGGGAGGAGATGGAAAACTTATGAATACTAGAGCAAGAGAAATTAACCAGCTGGTAAGACAAGGAAGAAAGAGAGAAGGAAGTAGAAGACGAAGGGGAAGCGGAGAAAGAACAGGAAGGGCTGGGGACTCTTGTGGCCTTGGTAACGTGAAAGCAAAGGCAACCAAACAGGCTTAGAAAGTCCAAGCAGAAAAGATGGCTTCAAAACTCTCCAATTTAGCTGGGCGGTGGTGGCACACACCTTTATTCCCAGCACCCAGGAGGCAGAGGCAGATCTCTGAGTTCAAGGTCAGCCTGGTCTACAAAGCAAGTTCCAGGACAGCCAGGGCTATACAGAGAAGCCCTGTCTTGAAAAACCAAAAGAAAAAGAAAGAAAGAAAGAAAAAAACCCTTTCTGAAGCATTACAACTCGGATGGAAAGGTATCCTGGCAGTCAGGAGCTAAGGAATACCACAAAGTCCCAACAAACCTCACAGAAGATATTTATTGGGAGGGGGAAACCCAGGAGGGTGACTGCCTCTGCTCAGGTGAGAAACAGCAGGAAACTGAGGGAAAATTTAGGCATGGTGGCACATGCCTTTAATTACAGCAGCCAGGGCAAAGGCAGGTGAATCTCTAAAATTTCCCGGCCAGCCAGGACTACACAGTGATCTCTTTTCTCAGAACAAAACAAAGCAAAACATAATAACTTGGTGTAAAGCGGTGTGTATCGTGTATCTCACACCTTGCATTTCCAAAGTCTCTTGACACAAGTTATACAGGCATGTAATTCCCACACTCAGGAGGCAGAGTCATCACACAGGTGATGGAGGCCTGTTTGTTATCCACATGTCTGTAATCCCCACACTGGGAGGCAGAGTCAGGAGGAAAGAAAGTTCAAGACCAGCCTGAGCTCTTTTTCGTGGCGCCTCCTAGGTGGTCGGCTGTGCGAAGATGAAGCTGAATATCTCCTTCCCTGCTACCGGCTGCCAGAAACTCATCGAAATGGACGATGAACGCAAGCTTCAGACCTTCTATGAGAAGCGCATGACCACGGAAGTGGCTGCCGATGCCCTGGGTGAAGAGTGGAAGGGTTACGTGGTCCGAATCAGTGGCGGCAATGACAAACAAGGTTTTCCCATGAAACAAGGCGTCCTGACCCATGGCAGAGTGCGTCTGCTGTTGAGTAAGGGGCATTCTTGTTATCGACCAAGGAGAACTGGAGAGAGGAAGCGCAAGTCTGTCCTAGGATGCACTGTGGATGCCAGTCTGAGTGTTCTCAACTTGGTTATTGTAAAAAAAGGAGAGAAGGATATTCCTGGACTGACAGATACTACTGTTCCTCGTCGGTTGGAACCTAAAAGAGCTAGCAGAATCTGAAAGCTTTTTAATCTTTCTAAAGAAGATGATGTCCGCCAGTATGTTGTCAGAAAGCCTTTAAACAAAGAAGGTAAGAAGTCAAGGACCAAGGCACCCAAGATTCAGTGTCTTGTGACTCCACGTGTCCTGTAACACAAACGTCGGTGTATTGCTCTGAAGAAGCAACGAACAAAGAAGAACAAGGAGGAGGCTGCAGAATATGCTAAACTTTTGGCCAAGAGAATGAAGGAAGCCAAAGAAAAGCGCCAGGAACAGATTGCCAAGAGGCAAAGGCTGTCCTCACTGAGAGCTTCTACTTCTAAGTCTGAGTCCAGTCAAAAATAAGTCTATATGGGTAACAAATAAATGATGAGACCATGAAAAAACAAAAAAAAAGACCAGCCTGAGCTATACGGTAAGACCCTGTCTAAACAAACAAACAAAACAAAATAAAAAAAGCAGTCACTTTAAAGTGTTTAATCTTGATTCTCTAGATTTGTGTCCGTCTAGTCTATAGTGCTAGCACAATAACAAAATCACTGAGCAAAACAGCTAATAGAATTGATCACGATATTGAGTGATCCACAACTGCACAGCTGTATCACAGCCAGAGTAATGGAATGTCCAAAAAATCGCAAAATAGTAACACCAGTAGTTTGTGACAAGTTTAGCTACACTTAAAGCAATATCACTAAATCAACAGAGAATTGTTTTTTAAAAAAAACTGTTTAAGAGGGGGGAAAGAATGTATAAACAAAAAAGAACAACCAGGAAAAACCAAATAATATAGTTACAGAGTTATATCACATCAACAGTTATAATAAATAAACTATCCAGATTTTTTAATTTTTAAAAAAGAGATTTTCAGAATGGATTTTAAAAGATGACTCAACCATACAGTGTCGATAATAAATTTACTTAAGATATTTCATATAAATACCACTTAGAAAGAAGCAGGGAGTGGGGGCATCTACAGCATCAAGTAGATCAGTCAGAAGGTCAACCTAAGAGTACACGAGAATCCTAATCAGTATACACAATACAACCTAGCTACAAAATACAGAAAGCAAAAGGTGGTAGAGCTACCTACTATGATGTCACAGCTCTGAAATGTAAGAATGTAAGAGGCTGAAGCATAAAATTAAGAATTAAGCCTGAACTGTACAGTGAGGTTCTGTCTCAAAAAGAAACATCTAGGGCTGTATCTCAGTACTAGATAGAATATTTGCTTCAGGTGCATAATCATGCATTTGATCTCTAGCACTACCAATGAAAGGTAGGGGTCGGGGACAGACTCTAACTGACGTTTCTGGAACCCATCTCACTAGTAAAAGCAGAGCACACATTCTTTTCAAGTACTTACAACATAGACCAATACAGACACATTCTAGGTCACAAATCAAACCTCAACAGTTTTCTAAAAACTGAAATCACAGTTTTCCCTCTAACTACAATGGATCCCAAAGTTAGAATCAGCAGCAGAAATAGCTGCTAAAATTAATAAGCACACTTACCTATAATCTATATGTGAGAGCAGCCTCCCAGGGAACTGTTTAAAGGCAATGAACAGAATGAAAACAAAACAGTACAACGAAGTTCAGGGCAGAAAAAGCAGTGCTAGGATGATGGGGTTGCCCTTCTGTGTATGTGTTGCTTTTATTGGTTGATGAATGAAGCTGTTTTAGCCCATGGCTTAGCAGAGCAAAGCCAGCCAGGAAATCCAAACAGAGATAGAGAGAGAGAGTAGGTGGAGTCAAGCAGATGCCAACCAGTAGCCAAGGAAACAAGACATGTAGAAAATGAGGTAATGCTACAGCCACATGGCAATACATAGACTAATAGAAATGGATTAATTTAAGATGCAAGAGATAGCTAGAAATATGCCTGAGTCATCGGCCAAACTGTTGTAATTAAGAAAGTTTCTGTGTAGAATAATAGAGCCTGGGAATCTGGGAAACAAAACTGTAGTCTCTGTCTACAAATCGTGCCCAAAAGTTTGGCAAAAATTTCCACAGAAATTCTGAGAAAGCTTTAAAAAGAAAAAAAAGGATTCTAGACAGAAAAGAACAAAGTCAAGCATGACTTCTTGGTAGCAATATTGTCTTGGATGAACTCTGTTTGCTAGAAGCAAGAGGAATCACAGCTCCTTAATAGAGGCTTTCTGATTCAGCCTTAGGGGGAAAACCTCACAGTTCTTAAGAGTGTCTGCCAACTATAAAAGTCACAACTTTAATCCTAGCCATGTTCATTAGCAGATTTAAGACTCATGTGCTCAGAAAAAGAGATAGATATATAGTAAAGACAGATTTAAAAGGAAAAAAGGAGAAAAAAATCAAAATGGTTTGCAGTGTGTTTAAAAATATGTGTAGGCTTGGGAGAGAAAAGAAAAAGGATAAAGTCCTTTAAAAAGAGATAGAGTAGCTGAGCATGGTGGCAAACACTTTTAATCCTAGCACTTTGTAGGCAGAGGCAAACAGATGTCTGTGAGTTTAAGGTCAGCCTGGTTTACAGAGTGAGATCCAGAACAGCCAAAGACACACAGAGAAACCCTGTCTCAAAAAAAATTAAAAAATAAAAATAAAATAGAGTAAAAAGAAAAGCCATGTAAAGATGTAAAATACACAAAGAGTCTAGATTCTGTATATTATTGTGTTTTCTTTTAATGTTTTAACTGAAGGAGCTAACTGCAGAGAGACATTTCATTACACGGGCTGCTAAGCTAAACCAACATATATATTTTAAAGGTATTTCAACTTCCATTTTAAATCCGAGGACATGTTACTTTGGAAAAGAGGTTCTGCTTTTGTTTCTACAGAAAGCTGTGGATTTCTTACTGGCTAATATGGTCTGATCAAACAAGATCCCCTGAAGTAATGACCCAGGTGGTCCAACATCCATAACAGCTTCAGAATTGCTGGCTGAGATGGACTTACCACACAGGATACCCCATGAAAGACCTGATTAACGGTGAACCCAATCAGCAGAAAGTAGTTTAAAAAACTCATCCAAATTCCCAAATATTGTTTATAAATATTTGTTTTCATTTAAAGGGGCTTGATTATAAATGGTCACAGCTAAGGTCTTTCTAAAGAAAAAAGAGGGGATATGATATAGAAATGGATACTTTACATTGGTATGGACTGATTGTTATGCAGAAAAATTTGTGGTCAATTTTGTTATATGTATATTTCTACTCTTGCTTAAGGTGTTAGGTTTACACAGTTCATTTAAAATGTAGTGTATAGCTTAAAATTATGGATTAATAGATATTTATCTATAATAGTCAAATTGTAGTCATGTTAGCTAGGTTTTCTACATGTACAGAGACATATTTCAGATGGATAAGTATTCTTAAAACCTTTCAAAGATCTACAGAATATGGCACTTAAAATGTTTTAAGAACTTAGATTTTTCTCAACAATGAGACCTGTCTACTTCTGGCAGCACCAATTACTTCAGAGAGGTTGATGGGCATTGAATAAACTCGTTATGGAATTTGTCTTCAATGTAATAAGGCTAGTAATTTGGGCAAGAAACTGATCTTACCTGGTATACTGTATGAACTGGACATGCAGGACCCACAGAAAAGTGACTGCTGAACTTCCTAAAAGGCAGGATAGTCCTTCAAGTTCCTGCTTCACAGAAGAAACTGCTAGACATTCTGCAGGACACAGAAGAAAACAACTAACAGACTTTGCCATACAAAGTAAAACAAATCCTCAATTTTCCTGCTTCACTGAAAAGTCTTCCAGATATTATGGGCTTATAGACTGAAGATGGATGTCCCAATGTTACAAAAGAACTTTGGGTGACTGTCCAGGCAGTGAGATGTTTCTGTCATTTCTAAAACTTTGGAAGTTGTTTACAAAGCACTTCCTGTTTATTTAGGTAATAATATATCCTTCTGGGGTCTTTGATGGAGTTGAAGACTAGATAGTTATAATTATAGTTTTCCTTAGTTATGATAAATGATAAATTAGATATAAAACTTTAGACTCACAAAGATAGATGATAGAGTATTTTTCTTAATTTGCCAAATGTAATTGGACTAAATATTATAACTATAATTTATACTTAATAATTGCTTTGTATACATGATTTTACTATGTTAAAGTCTTCCTTTTTAATTAGACAGAAAAGGGGAGATGATGTGGGATGTCTTTCTGTATATGTGTTGCTTTTATTGGTTGATGAATAAAGTTGTTTTGGCCAATGGCTTAGCAGAATAAGCTAGGTAGGAAATCCAAATAGAGATATAGAGAATACAAAACCCAGCCCTTGGGAAAGATATTCTCTCTCTCTTGAGACAGGGTCTCACTATGTAGTTTGGCTATCCTGAAATTCACTATGTAGGCCACACTGGCCTCCAACTCACAAATATCTGCCTGCCTCTTACTCCCAGCTGCTGGAATTAAAAGAATGTGCTACCATGCCCAGTAGGTATTTTCTTAAGATTCCCTTCTATCAGATAACTCTAGTTTTGTTGGGTTGGCAGAAAAGTAGCCAATACAGTCTACAAGACTGGATTCCAGAATGATGACCCCAGAATCTGCTTTCAGGCCCTTTGATAGGTGTTAGACTGGTTAGGATTAGTACTGGGTAACTTTTAGATAAATAGCTTCTGGAGAGGAGAGAAAAGAAACTTAGCCATCATTTAATTTTTAGGTTAAAGCAGTAGTGGGCCTGTCTCTCTTGGCTGCAGTGAGCCTAGGTCTAAAGTCTTAAATGTAGACAGCATTTTCCTTACCAAGAAGAAAATCCTTAATAAGACTCAGGTGGTTTGAATGGGGGCAGGTCATATATTTGAATGTCTGCTTCCCAGTTGGTGGGAATGTTTAGAAGGTGTGACCTTGTTAAAGGCAGTGTGTTGCTGGGAGTGGATTTGAAGTTTTGTTAATCCCACTGGTTGAGAATAAAATCACACTTTAAGCCAAATTTGAAGTAAGTTTTAATTAAATAGTGGATAGGTAGATGGGCTTTGGTCAAGTCCATCTCTGGTTCCCTAGAAAAATGTCCATGAATCATGGTTTGCAAGGGCTTATAGTATTTCACATCAGGTCCAATCAGGGGCAAGCTTCCTCTCCATGAAAAAAAGAACATGTTTCCTCCCCGTGAACCTCTTACCCACATGTGTTTCAAGCACATCCAGTGTAGTTGGGTCAAACAAACTTATTTAAGGGAGTGAAAACACATGGCTTGTTATTGCCCATAAACAAAGCCTCCAGCATTTCAGGAACTGTCTGTCCTTGGCAAGTGACTTTCAGATCAGAGGCATTTTGTTTATGGGACTCTTAGGCATCATAATTAAAACTTTGTGTAACTTTTACTCTCATAGTTTCAAAGCCCAGGCCCAGGCCCTGCCAATCAGGAAATAGCTCTTAGCTGCTTCTCCAGCACCTGCCTACCTGTGCACCAGCATGCTTTCCTACCATGATACTAATGAACTCACCCTCTGAAATTGTAAGCAAGTCTCCATGTAAATGCTTTCTTCTATGAACTGCTTTGGTCATGGTGTCTCTGCACAGCAATAGCATAGTAACTAAGACAGAAGTTGGTACCAGAGACTAGACTATTGCTGTGACAGGCCTGACCATGCCATTCTTTGAGGAAATATGGAAGACTTTGGCTTAGGAAAATGGTTGAACATTGTAAACTGGGTTTAATGGGCCCTCCTAGTAGGAGCATGGAAGACAGCAGTGCTGAAAGTAATGTGAACTATGGAGACCCAGAGGTTTTCAGATTTCAGAGGGGAGCAATTGGCCTAGGGAACAGTCTTGTGCTATTTTGGCAAAGAAATGGTTGCTTCTGCCCTTGTCCTAAGAATCTGCCAGAGGCTAAATTGAAGAGTTTTGGACTAATATCATTAGCAGAGGAGATTTTGAGACAGCCTAATACTGACGGTGTCGCGTGGTCATTACCAATCACTTATGCAGATCTAAAATGAAGGGAGCAAGCAGGACAAAGAGAAATACAAAATGTACAGTTTGAGGGGGGGAAGCTCAAGGAGGTGAGGGGTTTTAAAAAGGGTCTAATGCTAAATGGAATGAAGAGAGTGGGACCCTCTAGGTGAGAACCTAGCTAATCCTGAAAGAAATTAGCTAGGGATTCCTGGCCTGAAAAAAACAGAGAGTTCATGCAAATGAAATGGCCCAGTTTCCAGCCCCAAGCCAGCAGCAAAGCTTCATCTTCAGCCTTGTGGTTCTGGCTTTAACAAGAAAGATGTGGATGTGGAGGGGTTGTAAAATCTTCCTCCACGGTGAAGGAAAACCACCCAGGCCAGGTATGTGGCAAGGGAGTCCCTGCAGTGAGGTCTGGAGAGGTCATTGCATGAAGCTTTGAAGACAAAGCCAGTATTGTGTTGGAGAGGCCAGAGTCACAGGGTCCTAGCCAAGGAGAGCTGCAGACAGGGAGTAGAACCAGCCCAGGAGAGAGAAGTGTGTTGCAGTAGCAAAGCTGGAAGACGTTGGAGATTTGAAGAGGCATCTGAGCTCTTAGACATCAGACATAGAGCTACAGGATTTGGAGTTTGCCTACAGGGTTTTGGTTTTGCTTTGGTCCAGGATTTCCTCTGTGTGCTCCTCTCTTTCCTTTTGGAATGGTAATGCATAGTCTGTGCCAGTTATATTAGTAGTATGTAACTTGATCTTTTGTTTTACAGGGGGTTACAGTTAAAAGAATCCCATGGAGCTGGCCGGTGGGGGCCCATGCCTTTAATCCTAGCACTCGGGAGGCAGAGGCAGGAGGATCACTGTGAGTTCGAGGCCAGCCTGGTCTAGAAGAGCTAGTTCCAGGACAGGCTCCAAAACTATAGCGAAACCCTGTCTCGGAAAACAAACAAACAAACAAACAAACAAAAAAGAATCCCATGTATTGTGATTAAGGACATGTACTGTAATACCTGGTGTGAGCGGGGTATCTTGAATAAGGTAGGGGAGCCTCTGAGCCAGTCATAAGAGTCAATTCCCCCATGTCTGAAGGAATCCGTTTCTTTTGATTTTTTTTTTTTTAGAACTTTGTTTGGACAGATTATTTTAGATTATTTCTCATTCTGGTCAGAATCCCTTGGATCTCAAGTCCCCATCCCTAAGGAGGAGGTTTTTTGTAATCCAAGTTGTTCACTCTTGAACAACTTACAGAATGTCTTGACAACCAAGAAGTAGTTTGCCATTTCCAGGGTTTCTTACCCTGGCCTGGGCACAGAGTTGCTTGGTTACCATGGAATTTTCCTGGGCCCTTCTCCCACATTACTGAGAAACTTTCTGTCCAAGGATATTTAACAATTCGAAACAGTATTGTTTGCCTGAGACCCTGGAGGCTACCGTAACGAGACCACAGGCTACATCTCCCCAAAGGGAGGGGATCCTAACATTCTTCTGAATGGATTTGAAACCCTAGATGAGCCCCTAAATTGATGGAAAAGAATTTTCTCAGTGCTACACAAAGAAACACACAAACAAAGTGACAATAGCCTGGAAAGGCAGTTTCTTTTTGCAAAAAGAATACGCCATGACCCAAACTAAGCCGGCAAGCACAGACCTTGGTGAGCAGTTGGCTTTGTTTTCATTTCATCCCCTCACTGATAGGGTGGGAGAGTTCCAGACTTCACAATCTGACCAGTATTGGCCAATTTATATCCTCACAGAGGAGAAGAATATGGGAGAGTCAGGTCTCAGGAATGTCCAGGGGTTAGGCAAGCAGGCACAGGGGTTTCAAGACAGAGGCTACTTATGGAATGTGAGCCCTTTGTAGTGTTTGAATGAAAAGGCCTCCAGAAGCTCTTGTGTTTGAATGCTTGGTATCCAGCTGGTAGAACTGTTTGGGAAGGATTAGGAGGTGTGACCTTGTTGGAGGAGGTGTGCCACAAGGTCTTTCTCTCTCTCCCTCTCCCTCTCTCTCTCTCTCTCTCTCTCTCTCTCTCTCTCTCTCTCTCTTTCTCTCTCTGCCTCTTGATTAGATATAAACTCTCAGCTACTGCTCCAGCACTGCACCTGCCTTCTGTCATGGTCTCTACCATGATGGTCATGGACTCTAACCCTTTGGAAACATGAGCCCCAAATTAAATGTTTTTTTTTAAAAAAAATCTTAGTCATAACATCTTAACACAGCAATTTAAAGTAACTAAGACACCCCCGCCCCGTGAACATGACCAACTACCAGACACCACATCCTGAAGGAAAACAACTCCTCCTCCTTTGAGAAAAACAAAAAAATTCTATCAAAGGTAGCTATCCCACTATAGGCCAATATTCCATAAAGCTCCCCTAACCTATAAATCTTCTATGCAAATCTTTCCTTCTTTCCCTCAGTAAAACTGCTGTTTTCACAAAGCCCCACTCCATTCCCGGAACGTGAGAGCCTGGAACGCCTACCCCTCTCCCTCTTTCTTCCACTTCCTTGTGCCAATTCTTCTTTTTAGATTTCCTTTTTTCAATACTAAGGTTCCCCTTAGGGGCTATAACTATCCCAAGCCATGGTCTTTTGGCAAAATTTATAGAACCAGACATGATGTCCCTCCTGTGGAGCAAGACTCAGATCCAAGCAAAGTTTTTAGTCATCTTCATGGGCCATTATTGCGCCAGTGTGCACATCTTGCTTGGTGGTTCAGTATTGTAGTAGGTAAGACCCTCCACTGGGCAAGTCCACTGATATTCTTAGGGCTCTTTGCTCTTTGGGGGACCTACCACCCAGCTCCCAAACAAAACCACACATGGAGACTTATTCTTACTTATGATTGCTCAGCCTTAGCTTGGCTCGTTTCTTGCCAGCTTTTCTTAAATTATCCCATCTACCTTTTGCCTCTTGGATTTTACCTTTCTCTATTTCTATATACCTTTTCATTTCTTCTTGCTCCATGTCTGGCTGTGTGGCTGACCCCTTTTTTTCTCACTCCTTGATCTTTCTTCCCCAGATTTCTTCTATTTATTCTCTCTGTCTGCCAAGCCCACCTACCCTTTCTCCTGCCTCACTATGGGCCAGCCAGCTCTTTGTTAAACCAACCAGGCGTTTTAGACAGGCAAAGTAACACAGCTTCACAGAGTTAAACAAATGCAGCATAAAAGATACAACACATCTTTGCATCATTAAACAAATGTTCCGCAGCATAAATGAATGTAATACATGTTAAAGTATTATTCCACAACACAGTATGGCTACCAAGTCATGCTGTACTGGTCTACCTTACTTCCAAAAGATAGTTCTTCTGCTGGCATGATAGTTGCAAAGATGACCATATCCTACCATGTGGGTTTTTGGGAATTGAAATCAAGCTTTGCAGCAAGCACTTTTGACTTCTGAACCAGTTAACTGGCCCAAAATAAAGAATTTCTTAATGTCCTTGTTCCTGGTACCAGATCCAGGCACAGTTTGTGTAGGGAATTGGCTGTGTGGCTATAGCCTTTGATATAGCTGTTGAGTGCTGTTCTTCTTGTGGGTTTGGTTTGGTTGGTGTGTGTGTGTGTGTGTGTGTGTGTGTGTGTGTGTGTGTGTGTGTGATCATGGAAGACAGAATCTGAAAAAGACCCCCACCTTATTTGTTTATTTATGTATTTTGTTGCATGAGCACAGATGCCCTCATATCACAGCCCACTTATGAAGGTCAGAGGACACTCTTGGTTTTCTCCTGCCACTTTGTGGGATTGTGAGGGGGAAAAAAAATCAAAGGTAATTACCCCAGCAGGAACTGGCATTTCTATAACCTTCCCTTTCCCCTTTGCTCCTATTAAACAATCACATCAAATTTTGAGAGTCAGCTCCCACCAATGGGATGAGATGCAGTCACCACCTATATCAGTTTGGGTTCTGCTGTGCTTTTTATTAACAGACATGCCAAATCTTTACTGGTAAGCCACTGCCACGTGGTGATACAGAGATTAATAGAAATAGGTTAAATTAAGATATAAGAGTTAGCTGATGAGAAGTTAGAGCTAATGGGCCAAGCGGTAATTTAATTAGTACAGTTTCTGTGTGATTATTTCGGTTCTGGGTGACTGGGATGAACAAGTAGCCTCCTTGCAACAACTGGTGCACCAATGTTGTGGACTAAATCCATGTAAAAGCTGAGAAAGTTTAAAAAGGACAAAAGAACAGAGTTAAGCATGGTTTGGTAGTGGTATTTTCTTGGGTGGGCTCTGTTTGCTAGAGGTGGGCAGAGGCGTGGCTGTTTTGGGAGAGGATTTCCTGGTTCAGCCATGGGGGGGGAAGCTGTGTGGTTTTGAAATGCAACTTCCTGGGCCATGCTACCAGCACAAACTCAAATGCTATGGAGCATTTGAATAGCATTTGTAGGCTTGTGTGTTTGTGTGCCCACTCAGGGTCAGGAGAAAAGTAGCTGAGACCATGTCCACAGCTAAGTGCTTCCTGTCTGGGCAGGTGACAGGACCAGGTCTACTAGGCGTGCACAAGCAGGAGAGCATGGCAGATTCCTGCTGCTACACACAGAGATATTTCCAGGTCATGCAGTGCGCTGATGGCAGATTTAGCTATTACTCAGATAAAAAGGGTTTATGTGCTGCATGCTCATTCTTGGCGTTAAAGTGCTGAACGCGGCTCCTACCAGACCTGGTAGTAATGGTACGTCCACCATTTTGAAAGTGGAGAGAGGTGGAGCCAGCATTCAGAGCAGCTGCAACCCAGCTGCTTAGCATTTTTATTTATTTATTTTTATTTTTTTTCTGCTTAGCATTTTAAAAGCTCTTCAAGACAGTAAAGAATTACAGACAATGCAATAGGACAGATTCAGATATAAAAGAGCTGTAAATGAATCACAGTGTTGAATAAATGTGCGTAGGCTTGGGAGAGAGAAAAAAAAGAGTATAGAGAGTTGGAAAAGGAGTAAATCATTTTAAAAGTCTTTATTTTATTTTTTAATATTTATTTATTTATTCATTCATTCATTTATTTATTTATTTATTATGTATACAATAGTCTGTCTGTGTGTGTGTATGCCTGAAGGCCAGAAGAGGGCACCAGACCTCATTACAAATGGTTGTGAGCCACCATGTGATTGCCGGGAATTGAACTCAGGACCTTTGGAAGAGCAGGCGATGCTCTTAAGTGCTGAGCCATCTCTCCAGCCCCTTAAAAAGTCTTTAAAGAGACAAAGTACAGACAGTCATAGAAGTAAAGAATAATAAGCCACATAACAATGGAAAATTCACAGAGAGACTGGATTATGTGTACTATTGTGTTTTCTTTAAATTTTTTTTAATATTTATTTATTCATTTATTTATTTTTTATGTATACAACATTCTGTCTGTATGTATGTCTGCAGGCCAGAAGAGGGCACCAGACCCCATTACAGATGGTTGTGAGCCACCATGTGGTTGCCGGGAATTGAACTCAGGACCTTTGGAAGAGCAGGCGATGCTCTTAACCACTGAGCCATTTCTCCAGCCCCTTCTTTAAATTTTTTGACTGTGAAGGAGCTAAGTACAAAGAAACATTTCATTGTATGGACTGCTAAGTTAAACCAACATAAAGGTATTTTGATTCCAAAATTTAAGTCTAAGGATATGTTGCTTTGGAAAAGAGGTTCTTTTGTTTTTACAGAAGATGAGGACCTGTGGATTGCTTCCAGGCCTATATGGTTTCATGGACCAAGATCCCCTGAAAGGTCACCGTGAACACCCCAAAAGTACCCTCAAAAAATTACTTCACTCAATAAACAGCAGGAAGCAGTTTGGAGATAACCTCTCTCATATTCCCAAATATTGCCTATAAATGTTTGTTTACTTTTAAAGGGGAATATGTTATAGGGATTTGCATTGGTATGGATCTTGGTTTATTGATACAAATTTAAGGTCAATACTGTTATATGTATATTTCTGCTCTTAATTATGGTATTATGACTGTGTAGTTCATTTAAAAATGTAATATATAATTAAGAAATATAGATTAATAGATACTCATCTATAATAATTAATCTTGTAGTCATGTTAGTTAGATTTTCTAGATATATAGAGAGATATTTCAGTTAGATAGGTATTCTTCAAGTCGTTCAGAAACCTTCAGAATATGACATTTAAAATGTTTAATAACTTAAGACTTTTCATGACGGCAAGACACATCTGCTCCTGGCAACACAGCTACTTCAAGAGGAAGATGGGCATTGAAGAGGCTCCTTATGGAGTTGGTTAGCCATTTGGGCAAGAAACTGCTCCTGCCTGGACTGCTTAACTGGACATGCAGGACCTGCAGAGAAATGACTAGTGAACTTATCTAAAGGTAAGACTATACTCCAGGGTTCCTGCTTCATGAAAGAGTCTGTGAAACATTCTGCAAGATACAGAAGAAAGTGACTGGCAAACTTCCAATATAAGCAGATCTGTCTTTGAAATTTCCTGCTTCATGGAAAAGTCTTCTGGATACTATGGGCCTGTGGACTGAAGACTGGATGCCCCAACGGTACAGAAAAACTTTGGGTGACTGTCTAGGCAACTAGATATCTCTGTCAATTCTAGAGTTTTGGAAGTTGCTTACAATGTACTTCCTGTTTACTTTGGTAATATTATATCCTTCTGGAGTCTTTTATGTAGTTGAAGAATTTATAGTTATAGTTTTCCTTAGTTATGATAAAAGATAAATTAAATATAAATGTAACTGTAATTCTTGCTAGATACCTGTTTTGTTATATGTAATTTTACTATGTTAAAGCCTTCTTTTTTGTTTCAACAGAAAAGGGGAAATGGTGTGGGAGGTCCTTCTGTCTGTGTGTTACTTTTCTTGATTAATGAATAAATAAACTGCCTTGGCCAGTTGATAGGGCAAAACATAGGTAGGCAGGGAAGATGGAACTGAATGCTGAGAGGAAGAAGGCAGAGTTGGAGAGATGCCATGGATCCGCTGCCGGAGATAGATGTGCTGAAACTTTGCTGGTAGGCCATGACCTCGTGGTGATACACAGATTAATGGAGATGGGTTAAGTTAATATATAAGAGTTAGCCAATAAGAAGTTAGAGCTAATGGGCCAAGCAGTGTTTTAATTAATACACTGTGTGATTATTTGGAGTCAAAGATAGCCAGGCGGCTGGAATGAACAAGTGGGTTCTCCTCTTACATTAGTCTTTCTTTATAACAATTGTAAGGACTTTAAAGAACAGAAATGGTTAATTGATACTTACTTCAAAGTAAGTGGTTTTTGATCAAGCTTTATCTGACCATTACATGGTAATTTAAAGTAGCTGACTGAGGTCTGGAGAGATGGTTCAGCAGTTAGGAGCACTGGCTGCTCTTCCAGAAGATCCAGGTTCAGTTCCCACCACTCACGTAGCAGCTACCACTGTCTGTAGCTCCAGTTCCAGAGGATTTGACACTCTCCTCTAGGCTCCATAGGCATCAGGCACATATGTAGGGCACACATGTACATAAAATCAAAGTTTACACATAAAAGAAAATAAACAGACTTTTTAAAATTAAGTTCTGAGGGTAAAGTCCCAAGCTGGTGTATCCAACCTTCTGTTTGTACAGTATAATCATACTTGGAGGCTATATTGTTATGGCCAGAGGGATTAAAAGATAGAATTTTTCCTTTGTCCTCCAAGGTCATCTAGGTCCCAGTGGACCATAGGGTATCCCTCTATGTGTCCTATAACTGTGAGGAGTCACCAAATCTTATGTTCTGGAAAGTTCTAGAGACTTCATTTGGTGAACTCTAGCCACTGTCCAGTACTGTGCTCCACATGGTTTGAGTCCTGGACCCCCGTCTGGGGTGGTGAAACAATGAAGAAAGGACAGACACACAGACATGTATACAGAAGAGCTGGCATCAGGTGGGCTGTGTGTGCTCTGTGGAGCTGTTTCAACCATCCAACAACCTAGGGGCTCAGCTCATTTATTACTACAGCGTAGTAAGTGGGAGCGAAGTTGGCTAGCCTGGGTGGGAGGTCTGTAGGTGAGCAGTCTCGGGCTGCAAACACCCTGGAGGAGGAAGCTGCAGTCACGAGTTTCTACACACACTGACCAATCATTCACAAACACCCAGCTCTCATGAAGTCAACATTCGTACCCAGACCAAAGGAAGTCTTGACCGCCCCTCTGAGCCTCGGCTGACATGCCCATATCCACAATATACATTCACTCAGAGCTAATTTGACTCTTCACAGCCCAGTCTACACAGAGAGAAATTTTCCTCAATGCTTCCAAGCAAAGCCATGGTCAAGCAAGCCCTAGGACTAAATCCTCACACAGACGGAACAGTTGGTGAAAGGAGGGACAGACAGGGAGGGGACCATGACTATAAAACGATGGGGAACCTCCAAGATGGCCAACTTTCTCCTCACCCTCCTGACCTGAGAGGAAAGCCAGCCGTTTAAAACAGACTTTGTAGACTTTTTGTCCCGCTAGTATTCACCTGAGGGCAGATGGGCTCAACAGTTCAAAGCTAGATCAGGACATGTCACCCAACAGCTCTGAGACAATCAACCATTCCGTCCATCTTCAAATGGAGCAGCCCTAAATTAGGGGAGGAAAACCCTTCAGAGACTTAGACTGGATCATCAGTGGTCTTGGTTCCCTCCCCCACCTGCTTTACAGAGGGCCTTTTTCTCTGTGTCACTGATGCTTGTGTTTCCTCACCCCCCGCCCCATAAATGCTTTTCTTCAACTGTTGTTTCCGTCTGCTTTTGTGTGCTATTTTCAAGATTTCTCCACAGCCGCCTGCAGAGCTTGAAATCTTTGCCTGCCTTTAATTTTTTAACTGGCAGAGAAAATGAACCCAATCAAGACCCCTGGACCCTAACACAAGCACGCCAGGTTGTAAGCTTGAGCTCCCACAGGTGGGATAGACAGACCCACCATCGACATCATGGATAAGAGACGTGCTGCGTGCTGACTAGTCTGGGCTGGGGCTGGGCACACCCCTTTGGCAAAAGAATTGCCTTACTGAGCTGCTTTCGCTTGGTGTGTTTGCTCGAGTGCCTCTACCCACTGAGCCATCTCTCCACCCTGCCACCTGGTGTTTTGTGACAGACTTTTTTAATGGATCTGGAGTTTGCTTACCAACTAGACTGGTCAGCCAATGAGCTCCAGGGGTCTCCTGTGTCTACCTGAGTTTGAATCCCAGCACTCAGACACAAGCCTCTGTCCAACCTTCCACGTGGGTATTGGGATCCAGACTCAGGTCCTCACGCTCGGTCAGCCAGCACTTTGCCAACCAAGCCATCTCCCCAGGCCCTTAATTTTGACAACTTAGAAATGAAACAATTCCTTAGAAAATATAAAATTTCCAAGTGTAACCAGTCTGTCTTGCAGGACTGGGTATATTCTAAAAACATACACTGTGTTCCCCTTTTGGCTATCAGACTATTGAAAGATAGACCCCAAGAGAATAGTGCACCCCGAGTCTCCCCCTGGGAGGGGAGATGACTGGGGTCCTGGGGGCAACCAGCCAGGCACTTGTCTACTGGAGAGAGATTTACAAGTAGTAAGAGCACTTTGCAGGAGAGACACTCTGCCAGGAAGACTTGGTACTGAGGCCACGGTGAGCAGGGGGCCCCACACCTTGCACATATATCTTATTTTCTACACTGGACCCTCAAGTCAGATCCCAATATCCAAAGACGAACTTGTAAGACTGGCTGAGTGTCTGTTTATCTGTCTGTCTATCTGTTTGTTTGTTTGTTTGCTTGCTTGTTTGTTTGTTTTTCCCAATGTAGCCACATTGAATAGATCTCCTTTCTCTGTCTTTCATTGTTAATCTGGTTCTTTTAATTCATATAGTGAGGACAAGTGTCCAAACCTGGCTTGTTGGGGGCACAGGCTGTGACTCCTAAATCTGGTAGCAACTTACCTAACATTAAAATTCTAAAGAACTCCACTGGGGAAATCTAATTCTTTATCTTAAAACTCCCAGAAATCCCTAAGCTCCCAGGTTTAAATGGAAAACTTATCAATTTTTTAAATAATTCATCACTTCTCTTCTGGAAATAGAAGTTTTGTTTGGGGCAGCTAAAATGACCCTGGTATAAAACCCAGAAAAAGAGAATAAAAAATTAGCAAATCAAATATCTAATATCTCTCAAGAATTTAGCCAAATCTTAGCAAGCAGTATTCAACAACAATAAAAACAACTCTCCGGACAAGGCAGACTCTCCTCTTCAGCAAGAGCGTGTGCTTGGAAGACTGAACACATGGGGCAGGGAGTGCTCTCGGCTTTTACTCCGGCTAATGCAGTGCTTGTGTCTTTTGGACCCACGCTGGCTGGGGTCCAACCTCACTGTCCTATTTGATTGACTAACTGATGCCCAGGAAATGAAAGGGAAAGGGGCTGACCACATACAAAAGTCTTTCAAGTGGGGGAGATAAACAAGTGTGAATTCTGCTGAATGCAGTGGTGTACACCTTTAATCCCAGAACTCGGGAGGCAGAGACAGGTAGGTCTTTTTGAGTTTGAGGCCAGCCTGGTCCAGCCTGGTCTACATAGCGAGTTCCAGGACCGCCAGAGCTAAATAGTGAGACCTTGTCCCCCCAAAAACAAGCAAAAAATTTGTGAATTCCTTATCGTAAACACAAGTTTTAGAATTTGGTAGAAATTACTCATATTTAATGTTTTTTACAACATTAACTTGTGGAAGAAAACTTATATCCCCCAGCTGAGGTAAAAATGTTTTTCATAAAATTCTACACCCACGCATGATAAAAATATTTGCCAACTTAATAAAAAGTGTTTATAAAGCACTCCTATCCAAGACAACACTTCATCAAAAAAAAAAAAAGAAAGAAAGAAAATAAAAGAAAAGAAAAAGAAATGCTTTTCCTCCATCTGAGGAGACAAGACGAAGGACCTGCTGTTACCATTCTTAGTCAACGTAGCGCTAGACATCCTCACCCATGCACTAAGACAAGAAAAGGAAATGTGAGGCATAGACAAAAAAGGAAACGAGCCCCTGTGAGTAAAACACAATAAGTGTGATTAAGATCCAGTTTCTCCTACAGTACACTCCCAACACAGCATTGTGAACTCCCAAGACTTCTTCCCACCAGCACACAGTCCTGGACTCAGCGGCAGACTGGCTCAGTGTCTGCTAATCTGCTCAACTCTGATGCTATCTGTCTGGAGATAGTATCAGATCCCACAGGCTGAAGTCCCAGTCCCCAAAGTTGCCTTCCCACACAGGCATAACTCAGATGCCAGTCACAGCCTGGGGTTGATTACCTCTGCTGCCACGTCTGAGAGTAGGCTTCCCGGTCTGCACTTGGGGGACAATTCCCTCGCTTGAACAACTAACGAAACTCAGATACTTGCTGTCACTTCCTGTTTCTGTTTTCTTACTGTAGCTATTAGTTTGGAGGGTTTTGACACAGGATTTCAAGTAGCCCAGACTAGCCTCTACACCTTGCTTAAGCTAGGATGATCTAGGACTCTGGAGCCTCCTGCACCCATCTCCTGAGTGCTGGGATCGCAGGCATGGGCCTCCACAGCTGGTCCCCTTCTTGGGTCATAGAAACCGTTCACTACAAACGGCACAAGTGGAGGGGTTGGGGAAGGGAGGAGGTGTTTCCACAGCTTTCCACACACCACCTTCCGGCTCCTATCAGGGTTAGCGAGCTGGAAGCTCTCTGAACCTTGCCCTTTTAGATTTCTCAGGAACTGGTGCTAACAGACTGGGTGGGAAACCCAGCAAGGCCTGTCTGTCCAGATTCTTCTTGCCTTCTTTATGCAACATTCTTCCTTCCAAGCAAGGGCCTAGGACTCCTGAAATGGAGGCCTTAGATAGCTTCTAGAAGTTCCCGCTGTGTCTAAGGAGCTCAGAGCTTGGAGACTTTGGTTTCTGAGGCCTGATTCTGACACCTAACTTACCTCAACATTGTTCTGGTCACTTAGGAGATAAGAACAGCCATGGGAGTGGATGAAACCAAAACACCCGTCACAGCGCCACACCCTGTTTGTCAGCGACAGGATTGTCTACATGCAAATACCAAGGACTCTACTTAAAAAAACAAAACCAAAAAACTAAAAACTGCAAGGTCCAGTTAAATTTGGCAAGGTTATAGGACATAAGGTTATCACTTACTAGACAATTATAAACCAGATCTCTTGACTGCATCTTATAATCCCACTAGGGAGAGTTCAGGCAAAGGATTGCAAGTTCAAGGCCAGTTTGCACAATTTAATGAGACCCTGAGAACTTCTTCCCAAATATAAAAGCGCGTATACACACACACACACAATGCTGAGAATACAGTAGTGACAGAGGGCTTGCCTAGCATGTGTGAGGCCCTGGGTTTAATCTCCAGCACTAAAAATTAAGCTGTATTTCTGCCAGGCACAGTGGGACACACATTAAATCCCAGTAGATTTTATGTGTGTGATTTTTAGGCCAGCCAGGGATACATCTTATCTCAAAAGAGAAGATAAGATGTATTTCTATACATTGGCAATAAACAGAAAGACACTAAAATTTTTTCTGAAGATTATTTTTTTTTCAATTTTAGGTGTATGAGTGTTTTGCTATTTTGCCTGCATATATGCATGGTGCTCTTGGAGCTAGAAGAGGGCACTGGGTCTTCTGGAACTGTAGTTCCAGACAGTCACGAGTCACCAGTGGATGCTGGGAACAGAACTCAGGTCCTCTGCAAGAGTAGCAAGTACTCTTTTTCTTCCTTCTTTTCTTCCTTCCTTCCTTCCTTCCTTTCTTTCATTCTTTCTTTTCTTTCATTTTTTACTTTTCAAGACAGGGTTTCTCTGTGTAGCCCTGGCTATCTTGGAACTCACGGCCTCAAACTCAGAGATCTGCCTGCCTCTCCTGGGATTAAACGTGTGTCACCACCACATGGCCCACAACAAGTAATGTTAGCACTAAACCAGCTCTTCAGCCACAGGACACTGAAATTAAAATATAATACTACTTAAAATTACTTGAAAAATGAAATACTTAGTCATAGATCGTTTTTAATAATTGATCTTTATTTTAAGTACATTGGTGTTTTGCCTGCACATATGTCTGTATGAGTGCATTGGATCCCTTGGAACAGAAGTTACAGACAATTGTGAGCTGGGTATTGGGAATCAAACCTGGGGGCTCTGGAAGAGCAGCCATTCTCTTAACTACTGAGCTATTTCTCCAGCCCTGGTATAAATCATTTTCAAGGATTTATTTGTGAGTGAGTGTGTGTGTGTGTGTGTGTGTGTGTGTGTGTGTGTGCATGAGTGTGTGCACGCACGCTTGTGTGCACAGGTGTATGCCCCTGAGACAGAGAGTGTCAGATAGTCTCCTCGGTCTCCACCTGTTCCTTTGAGCCTGGGCCTTTCCCTACCCTGGAGCTTGCAGTTTCCTGGCCAGGCTGGAAGCCAGGGAAACTTAGTGATTCTCTTTTCTCTGCCCACCTTGGAACTGGCATTATAGGCCTGGGTAGGATCTGAACCTGGGTCCTCATGATTGTGCAGCAAGCAAGCAACTACTGAACAATCCCTCCAGTCTCTTAGGCATAAATCTCAAAAAAACATGTAGAATGTTTGTGTGTTTGGTTGGTTGGTTTTGAAACGGTGTCCCTTGTGCACCAGGCCAGACTTGAACTCTTTTTTTTCTTTTCTAATTGTATGTGTGTGTATGTGTGTGTGTGTATGTGTGTGTATATATGTGCTTATGTGTGTATATGTGTGTGTATGTATGTGTGTGTGTGTGTGTGTGTGTGAGAGAGAGAGAGAGAGAGAGAGAGAGAGAGAGAGAGAGAGCGTACAGTGGGAGCATCGGTGAAGCTCAGAAGACAACTTCCAGGAGTCAGTTCTTTCCTTCCACCACATGTGTGCATATGATGATTAGAACCCAAGTCATCAGGTTTGGTAGCAGTCCCCTTTACCCGCTGAGCCGTCGCTGCAGCCCTCACCTCAGTCTCTCTGCAGCCAAGGACAAATACAAACTCCTGATTCTCCTTTTCCATTTCCTTCGAGCTGGAACTGCAAGCATGTGCTGCCTGCCCGTTCAGACGCATATGTAATGTCGATGTGCAGTGTGAAGCGCTAGTGGCAGAGAGTGGAGGAGTGCGGGACTGACCCATCAGCCTGCGGATACTCAGACACCACGCTTCCTGAACAAACCCACAGTCCCAGAGGTTCCCTATGGGGGCCGGTGACCGTGTCTACTCAAGACAGTTGAAATGATAAAGTTACAGATGTGGAGATTAGTTGCTGGAGGCCGGAGTGAATGGGGCAGGAGGAGGTGGATACAGCCATCAAAGTGGGACACAAGGGACCTGTGGTGATGGCATTGTCCGGGACTTGGTGGCCCCGAGGTCAGTGTGAGGAAGTTAGTTTTTTGCAGGACTGGGAGGAACAGGGCCCAGGATACAGGGAGCCGCTCTGTTACTTCTCACAGCTGCACGTGAAGCTACCATTATCCCAAAGTAAAAAATTCAGTTTCAAACTCTTTCAAGTGCACAACAGGCAGCAATGTGTAATTTGGTCCTGCAGAACAAGTCTGAATCCTGCAGCCTGTCCCTTCGCTGGGAGTCTGGCTAGCAATAAATCAGCATCTGTATTTTTTTTTTCTTTTAATTACAAAGTGCAGGGCCACCCTCAGAGAGGAAGGCATTCAGAAGCAGAGTATAGTGCTGCGTTTTTAAAGCTTTTAAGTTTGGAAACCATACTGGGGAACAAGCTTTGGGTTGTATTCTTTTGTGCTCAGTCTTGCTTGCCTTGCTTATCTGGAGCCCATGGGCACCACAGTGTCCTCTGTGTTGTTCATAAGGCCCTGAGCCCAAATCCCACAGCCTGGCCAAGCTCACCTCCCTTCCCTACCCCCACCCCTGCACGTGCTTCTTCTGAGCTCCCCCACAGAGGCTCCTTGTCCTCCACAAGGGGCTACTAAGCAGGGCCACCTGCTGTCACTGCCCCTCCTCTGACTGGGGTGCCCTACAGGAGGGAGCTGTTCATCTTCCCTCCGTCCTGCCACACTCACTGGTTGTTGTTGCCAAAGAAACAGCTTGCAATAAGGCTCTAAGTGTTGCCACACACCTAAGGTGGGGGCTGCTCCCCACCCCGCCCCCACACTCCCACACCCCTGGGCCCACAGGAACCTGTCAGGGAAGCTTGGGTGTACTGCATATAAGGCTGAATCCACTTGTCTTTCCTGCTTAGAGGCAGTATGGCAGCTCCACCTAGAACTGGGTGGATGGGGTGTGCGTGGAGGGCGCCCCACAGCAGGGCAGGGGCAGTTTGCAGCCTTGGAACCTACAATTTGGTCTTCTGTTTGTGGTCACAACCAATGAGTGTGGAAACAGCCGTTTAAATGGGACCAGTGCCAGAGTTGCTTCATGGCTGACTCCAGATCTGCCCTTAGTGGGCATTCTTGCCTTTCCTGCTTGCTTCTCTTCCTCCCTCCCTTCCTTCCTCCTTTTTTGGTTCACTGGTATCTCAAAATCTTTTTGACCAGACCCTAAGATCTAGGCAATATGTCTGCAGTCTGCTGGGTGACAGACATGGTTACCCCTGCCTCCCTGGGAGCCGCTGCACCATAGTCTCCTCCCTAAACCACAGAGGAAATCACACCCCTTCACAACTGCCTGGGGTCTCTCTCCACAAACAGGGCACAAATGCTTGGAATCCCAGAACAGTGATAAAAGGGTTGTCAAAAGATAAAGTTAGCCAGACAGTGGGGACACAAGCCTATAATCCCAGCACTCTGGAGGCAGAGGCAGGTGGATCTCTGTGAGTTCAAGGCCAGCCTGGTCTACAAAGCAAGTTCCAGGACTGACTCCATAGCTACTCGGAAACCCTGTCTCGAACAAAATGAAAGAAGGATTTAAGGAATAAAGAAAAAAAGGAAAGAAAGAAAGAAAGAAAGAAAGAAGGAAGGAAGGAAGGAAGGAAGGAAGGAAGGAAGGAAGGAAGGAAGAGATGAGCCTAGTCTGGGTTATGCAGTGAGATCCCCATCTCAAACAACAACAAAAGAGCTGGAGAGACGGCTCAGTGGCTGAGAGCATGTACTGCTCTTGCAAAAGACCAGAATTCCATCCCTCGCTCCTATTGACATAGCTCACAGCTGCCTATAACACTAGCTTCAGGGGATCTCACGCCCCCTTCTGGCCTCTGAGGGCACCCACACAAACACAGCACACATACAATCAGGCACAGACACACAGAAATAAAAATAAATTTAAACAAGTACACAGGACCCCTGAACCCCCAAAACAGGATGAAGGACATTGCTTACAACATGGCGTGAGGAAAGCGCTCTGGCAGGCTGATCCAAGTTCTGGGGAGTCCTGGGTGATCTGTTTTGGGGTGAAACCCAGGACCTCACACACATTAGGCACACGCTCTACCACTGAGCATCACAGTGACCCATGGGGTTTTTCTGACTGTGTGACCCCCCCCCTCCTGTGGATTTCTTCAGGTCTGTATGCAGAAGACTGGGTGTCTGGAGTAGTTAGAAGCACCTTGCTGACTCCCTGCAGATCCAGAGTGTCCTTTTGTAGAAGCCAAGCGTGCACTCACTGCTGTTCTGAGGTCCTTGACAGACAGGAGCAGACCTCAGCAGCCTTGAGCCCAGGTCCAAAAACAGCACGGGCTACTCAAGTGTGAAATTCAGCACACCTGCTGCTGACACAATATTATTCTGTTTTGTTGATGTGCACTTGCTGGGTGGGTAGGGCAGAGGCCAAAAGAGGAAGCTGGTCCCCTGGAACTGGAGTTTCAGGCGGTTGTGAGCTGCCTGATGTGGGTGCTGCAGACTGAACTGGGGCCTCTGGAAGAGCAGCAAGGACCTTTAACTGTTGAGCCATGTCTCCCGCCCTTTATCAAGACCATAGTTCAGACAAGCACTCTCCCCTCTCAGGAGCACCAAGACACAGTCCCTTGGATGCTGAAACATCAACCTCCCCATAAACACCGTGTTTTCTATATATACATTCCTGTAAAAGATTAACTTATAAGTTAGGCACAGCAGAGTAACAATAATGACCAAAACTTGGAACAGTTATAAAACCTGACGCAATCAACTATTAAAATATATGAATTATTTATTTCTGAAATTTTCCATTTAGCATTTCAGACCACAGTTGACAGCCAGTGTCAAGAAGCCTTAGAAAAACAGGGGACTGCCCTATGCAAATTTCACCAAATGTGCCAAAATGTGTGCTTCCCCAGCCCAGGACCTCAGTTCCATTCTATCACCTTGTTCCTTGAGTTCTTTCTGTCTCCTCTTGGGCACAGAGGCCATCTGTTCTGCACACGTTCCTTACCTGGCACACCTGGCTATATATCCCCGTGTGACATAATATGGCTGCATGTTAAGACACACACTAAGTCCCTCCCAGGGCTCACAACACTCCTGGGCTCAAGCATAACTGCCTGGCGACTCCACCTGTGCTGAGTCAATGTCCACACCTGTCATCAGGGACTTCCTGGCACTTGGTCCCCGCCAGATGGGTTATGACTGACTACAGAGGTTACAAGGCAAAGGTTTCCCAGATCCCTCCTCTCATAGCCCCACAAGAAGCTCCTTGTCCTGCTTCTTTATTAAAACATGGGCTTGTAGGTTTAGTCCAGAGTCACGCGGTGTCGGTACCGTGGCTCCTCATGCAGCAGGTGGCTCTTAGGTCCTTTGCCTACGCCTTTGTCAGACTTCAGCATTTTTTTGCTTCCGGAAGCTATAGGAAATGCTCTGAGCTCAGCCTGTGCTTTTCAGTCCTGCGGCCCTGGACTAGGGCTAAAAACTTTTATATCCTCTCTCTATCTTATTTTATAATACTACATACAAATAAAATGCATCTAATAATGCATAATTATATATTAAGTGTCTAGTGGTAGTAGCATGTTAGTATAATATATAAATGGCTGTATAATTATTAATTATACTTGCAACCCTCTAGAACTGGTATATGATTAATGGCATCACCGTTATAGCTTCTGCTGCCCTCACGAGAGTCCTCCTGGCTACACCTGTCCATACCCACACCTGCTGCTTCTACATGAATCTTTTGTTTGTTTGTTTTTGAGCCAGAGTCTCCCTTTGTAGCCCAGGCTGACCTCAAACTCACTATCCTCCCAGCTCAGTTTCCCAAGTGAAGGAACTGCGTAGATGTGCTACTTCATTGTCCTCTTAAGTTTATCCGTTCCAAATGCCCTCCCCGAGTTATTTACCTTTAGATATCCTGTCTTTCCCCCAGTGATCTGAGATAACACCTTTGCCACATATCAAGTCTCCAGATAAACTTGGACCCATTCCCAAATTGTCTACACTTCCGAAAGAGTGCACACTCGCCGTCCCTCAACAGCTCTATAAGAAGATGGAGAGTTGGCTAAGAGCACTGATTCCTCTCATAAGGACCTGGGTTCAATTCCCAGAACCCACATTAGCTCACAGCTCAGGGGAGCTAATACTCTCTTCGGGCCTCTCTAGCCACTGAATGAATGTGGAGCACATATATGCAGGCAAAACGCCCACACACATTAAAAATAATAATTTTTAAAAATAAAAAGATGGAATGACAGGGTGGTGGCACACACCTTTAATCCCAGCACTCAGGAGGCAGAGGCAGGAGGATGTCTTTGAGCTTGAGGCCAGCCTGGTCTACACAGTGAAACCCTGTATGTTGTTTGTTATGTTGATTAGTTGTTTGGATTTGGTTTGGTTTGTTTTTTTGAGTCAGGGTTTCTCTGTGCAGTTCTGGACGTCCTGGAACTCACTCTGTAGACCAAGACCAAGACCAGGTTGGCCTTGAACTCACAGAGATCCACCTGCCTCTGCTTCCTGAATGCTGGGATTAAAGGCGTGCACAACCACTGCCTGGCAAAATAAACCTTAATTGTTTATAAATTGTATATGAATTACTTTGGTCATTTTGTTCTAGCAGCAAAACATGCACTGTGACGTACATCAGTGTCACTCCATAGAAGCGTATAGAAATTTTTTTTAATTTTTGAAGAGTCATATTGCATTTGCTTTGCATTGTAACAAACTACTTAAAACAATCAGCTTATACCAAGAAAAGTTTTATCCCTCGGTTCACATATATTCGCTTACATTTGTCTGGAAATAAAAGGCAAGAGAAGGGCTACCCTAAGAGAACTGGGTTCCAGGCCAGCTTTCAAAGCAGAAACAATGATTGTTGCGGTGAAGAATTTCTACTGTCGCCTTGCTGTAAACCGTTCTTCCTGTGCCTTTGTGCCCTGAGCCTCCAAAGATGGAGGTCACAGACAGAGAAGGCTTTTCTCCTCAGGGCTGACCTTGAATTAATCTATTTCAGACAGTCAGACAGACAGACAGACAGACAGACAGAGATTGATTATTTTTACTCACACCTTTAAGGACTCCACAGGCCCTGGGATGTGCTCCTGAAGCAAGACCATACCACGGAAGGAAGTACGGTGAGGTTAAACTGCTCATTTCATGGCCACGGAGCAGAGAGAGGGAATGGGGCTGCAGTGGGGCTCAGCTGGTAATAGAGTGTTGGCTGAGCATGCGTGAAGCCCAGGTTCACCCTCAGCACCCCACAACCAGGCATGCTGGCACATGTCTGTATCCCTAACACTCAGGAGGCAGAGGCAGGAAGATGGGAAACTCAGGGTCTCCTCAGCTACACAGTGAATTCAACCTCATCTCAGGAAGAGTATTGGATTAGAGGGGAGGGGAGAAAGGACCAGGACCCACCATCTCTTTGAAGGACACCCCTCTTGTTCTAAGGTCCTCCCATTAAGCCCACATTGTAAAAGTTCCCCTACCTCTCAACAGCCTGCCACAGGGAGGGACCGAGCCTTTAATGGGATTTGGGGGGCTTTCAAGATCTCAACCACAGTGCTCATTTAAGAGAAGGCTAAACAACGGTCACACTTAATGTATCAGGAACATAGCAATTGCACAGTCAGTGCACACAGTCGGCAAATCAGGACACGCACACTGATGCCAAGTTGGACGTGTGTCATACACATGGACCAGTGACTTCCCAGGCACTCAGCAGCCTTAGGTCATTTGTTGGATCTAGACTGGGTCTTCCATCATGCTGGCCTAGGGTTTGGGCTACCTCCCTTTGAGGCCTGTAGATGGAGGCCCTTGTCTACCAGGGACCTTGTGCTTCCTGTTGACGGCCCACACCTCCCTCCCCAGAGAAGCCCTGTACTCCAGAAGGCGCATGGTGGTAAAGCCCTGGCGGTAGCTGGCGAGCTAGCAAGAAAGCACAGGAAGTTTCCATGGCTTTGGCAATTTGATCTAGGAAAATTGGTCTCTCCCATTTGGCTGACAGAAATCTGTTTATTCTTCAGACCGTAAAATGGCTTTTTCTTCTCAGTGGTGAACTTTCCTCTGCTTCTCAAATGTCCAACTTAGAAATGTTCCGAGGGGACACACATTGCATTTAACAAGGGCAGAGGAAGCGCGTGGGGCCTGGATGCTAATCAAAGGCCCTGTTGTTTTGGAGTTCTCCCATAGGTTAGCATTTCAGGGGTAAGCTGGCTTTAACTGCCTTGACACAGACCCCACCTCTCTCTCCTCATTCCCCTTCACCTTTTCCACAGAGGGCAGTCCTTAGGTTTCTGGCTGGGTAGAGTGTGTTCACCAGAGATGCCCACTGCTCCTGAGCCAGTCCACCTGGCCCACCACAGAGCAGTAGAGTCCTGAGACTGCGATGGCCCAGAGAAGCTGACAGTCATGGCTGCCTGGTGACCCAGTGTGGTAAGTCAGTCTACACTCACAGAACAGGAGCTTCCAGTTTCCAGGGCGAGGTTCCTGCACCTAAGAGCAACTTGGGTTGCAGGGCTGGCTTCTCCTGCTGAGCCCCTGCCCCAGGGCAAGGTGGCCTCTTACCCAGAGCTTTGGCTCCTTTTCCTGGCGTGGCCTGATGCGGCAATTTAAAAAAAAAAAAAAAAAAAAAAAAAGAACCACTTTTCCCACTTTGTAACAGAATCCCTGTTTTCAACATTGTGGAAGCGTGGTTTGCGCACGAAGACTCCTACCCTGTCCACAGTGTCACCCTGCTGCAAGTGCCCTTGGGGGCTTTATAAGCACGTTTGTATGCGTGCGTGCACAGGAACTTAACATTCGCGTCACTTTTTAAATACATATAGCTGCATTCATCTGCTTGTAACCTTCTGAGGGGCTTTTAATAATCTTAAAAATTGTATTCAAACACATATTTAGAGTTTTAGCCTCCTCTCAGCACCCAGGTCTACAGTACTGGGAGCATTCATGCTGTGGAGAAACCCTCGCCACCAGCCATCTCCAGGGCTCCTTCTGATCAGCCTCAAATAGCAACTCAGCCCCACTGAACACTCAACTTTTCTCCTGTCCCCAGCCCCTGGCACTCCGATTCAGCTCTCTTTCCCTGAGGGTCTGATGATTCTTCACAGCTCGCAGAGTTCTGTGGGGCTGTCTTTTTTGAGAGTGACCTCTGGAGGTGGGATACCTATGATGTTTCAGACTGAAGCCAGAACGTCGTGACCGCCATGCAAGCGTGCTACCCCCCCCTCCAAGCTACAGTCTCACATTTTAGTTTCTTGAGACAGTGTGTTAAGTAGCCCAAGCTGGCCTTGAACTCTCTATGCAGCTCAGGTTGTTCTCAAACTCTTGATCCTCCTGCCCGCCTCAGGAGTACTGAAATAACATCACTCCCAGGGTGCACCGCACCCAGCTGTGGTTGGATGATTACATTTACTGCGCTATTTCCAAGGTCTATGCACATTGCTGCAGATGTGAGTTATGTTCTGGTTTTCAGTGTTCTAGAATGCATGCTGTGAGTGTACTAAAATCTTCTGAATGCTCTGTGAATAATCTCCATACAAATGCTGTCTAAGGGGAAAAAAGGCTAGTTGGGAATATTGGTGCATGTCTGCAATCCCAGTACTTGGGAGGTGGAGGCAGAAGGATTAGGACCTTGATGTCATCCTCAGCTACACAGGCAATTCCAAGCCGGGCTGGTATAAATGAGACTCTATTTCAAACAACAACAACAATACACACTTATACACAAACACGCACTGGGTTTGGTGGTGCATGCCTGGAACCCCAGACAGAGTCAATTCAAGGCCCACTTGGTTTGGTGGGATCCATCCCTAGCATGAAAACAAAACAAAACAAAAACCTATGGGTGAGCAGCCTGTGCTGGGACAGGAAAGGATGGCATTCCAAGGCAGGGAAAATGGCCTGAGTTCAGCCATGAAGGGGAAAGCTGAGTCAGGTGACAGAATGGACTGGGACCTCCTCATTGAGCCTTGCATGTAATGCCACGATAAAGCCCCACAGGTCAGACAGCTCAGCCACTAACTAGGTAGGGTCATCAAATAGGTAAGTGAAAATGAGGTCACCTGCCCAAGGTCACCTGGGTCCTTGTGAGAAGAGGATGTCTGGAACAGAGCCAGAGGGAAGCGCCTGTGGAGACAGAGGACAGCACCAGCTCCCAGCCAGGGAAATGCCTAGAGGGCTCTGCCTGTGGCACATCACCATGGTGGTTCCAGGACACTAGTGCAAATGGTGACGCCCCGGAGTGACCCCCCCAGGAGTAAAGTGAGTGATGTGTCAACATGGAGGGAGGGTGAAGCAATGACCTGGGCAGTAGACCCCAAGAGGTCGGCGAGTGAGCTTCGCCCTGAGGGACAGGAAGGCCTTAGGCAGGTCTGTCCCTGCGGGTTGACAAGAGGCCATCGGATGGGCAGCTTACAGACACATATGCTTAAGGATGAGAACTCAGCATTGAGGACCCGCAGCCTCCTTTGCAGGCTTTTCTGAGAGTCAGTGCCTGTTTGACTGCGGTACTGGGGATGGAACCCAGGGCCTGTAGCCACTAAGCAAGAGCTCTCCCACTGAGCCACACTCACAGCCCATAGCTGCAGAGTTCTCGGTCCATAGCACATCACAGATGGGTCTCGACACACCCCTACACTCAAGCAAATGAAAAACAAAAATCAGGAGATAGCCTTGCATCTGCTTCTGTGTGGGAGAGGCTGCGTCACTGCATCGCCAGCCTGGTACACACACAGGAAGCAGAGTGAAGCAGACAGTCTAGGGCCCTGCTCTCCAGGAGGCAATTCACTGCAGAGCAAGCCTGGCACATGAGGTGTGCAGAAGGGCCATGGCCATGGGGTGGGAGAGCATCAGCCAGGCTGAGCCAACTGTAGGAAGAGCCAGCCTCTGCAAGTCAAGGACAAGCTTAAATAAACCCCATAGGTACAGAACTTGGTCCCTCTAGATTAGCTGTATGGAGCCTTGTTACTGAGAGGAAGGAGATGGTCTCAGAAAGAGCCAAGCTTGAAAGATCAGGCTCTTCCTTACAAGTCTGTCTCCCTGCCACCTTGCCCCACCTCAGCAAAGCTGGACCCAGGCTGCTATGACGTTGGTCATTGGTCAAAGGTGAAGCAGCACCAGGGCTGGGCTCCAGCAGTTCCGCCTATCTCCACTGATATCTCAGGGATTTCCTTAGCTACTGTGTTTTGGAGAGGAGGGGTCAGCCTGCACAGGAAAGCTGCTGAGGTCGTCCAAAAGTCTGGAGGCCTCCGGGGTGTTAATGCCTCAGAGAGAACTGGCCAAACACAGCGTGGGAGCCCCATTTCCTGGCTGGGCAGAGGGACAGGATCAGTTCTCAAAAACATCATGGAAGGTACCCTCTTCTTCAGTGCCTTTTCTGGAGCCTGAGGCAGCTCCATCCAACTTGGAGTCATGTCCTGGGGACCCAGCCAACCCAAACACCCTTGTTTGTGTGGGTGGGCCTTTCTCAGCCAGAGCAGAGTTTCAGAAGGGCAGAGGGGGTTCAGCAGCCCCTTGACAGCAAACCCCCACACTGCCAGGCTGTTCCTTTGTCTCACTGCTTGTCCTGTGAGCACCATGCTATGGGCCCCTGAACTCAGTATCTCCCAGACCTCTGCATATGCACACACACACCACAGGCCAAGGGCACACGATTGCCCTCTTCATCCACCAGGTGTCTGTCACCTTCCCAACACACACACACACACACACACACACACACACACACACACACACACCACCTTGGATGGTTACTGTCTTGACCCTGGCCTGGACCTGCGAGTCCAAATGACCACACACGGTCTATGACATACTATCACCCAGAGAGATTGACCAAGATCATCATTTGGGTTGCAGAAGAGAGGTCAGTTTAGCACTCCTTCCCCACGCCCCTCCCCCTGCAAGAAAAAATGAGAATCTACAGGTCGTTTGTTGTTGGTTTGTTTTTGTTTTCAAAGACAGCCATGACACCCTCTTCTGGAACATGGTTCTCCCTCTGGAATCTGGGTAGTAGTAACAGACTCCCTAATACACTTGGGAATCAATACTGCTACTGAGCTTCTGAAACCAGACTAGAGAGGATAGCATAGTGCTACCTTGCACCCTGAGTCAGTCAGGAAGTCTCAGGCTTTCAGGTCAGGCTAGGCCACCTCCAGACAGAAGGTGAAGAAGCCCTGAGACTCAGGAACTTGCCCAGCTGGTTGTCCCAGCAGTGGGCGTTCCACAGAGTCCCCAGATTCAAACTCTGCTGGAGTTCTGACCCACACAAAAAGATGATATATTAAAATGTGGGAGAGCTGGAGAGATTAACAGAAGCAGGTTAACTTGAGTTGTAAGAGCTAGTTGGGGATAAGCCTAAGCGAAGGGCCAAGCTTTCATAATTAATATGAAATCTCTGAGTCATTATTTGGGAGCTGGTGGTCCTGACAAGAAAGTACTTTTCCATTTGGTGTCCAACATGTGGCATGACCATAGGAACAGAGAAGTCATGCTAGCCAGCACCTACATAATCTCTTGCTGGGCCTCTCCTTGAGCACTCACAACAGCCGACTGGGGCATGCAGGGGCTCTGGAAAGTGGATTCAGCAAATGCCTAGAGCTAGGGAGGTAAACATGGCTCCTACTGGTAATTGCCATCATGAAGCTAAGCTCTCAGGGAACCAAGGAGGGGCAGAGCCAACAGCCAGAGTCACACAACAGGAGGATCTAGCAGCCACCTAACAGTTTAAGATTTGCCTCACATAGTCAGAGACATAATAATAATAATAATAATAATAATAATAATAATAATAATAATACAGCTAGCTCTCCATTATCCCAATTTTCTTAGGGTCACCTAAAGATGCCATTACCTCCAGACCAAAAAAAAAAATGCAGTCTAAAGAACACAACACCCACATCCCAAGAAGTGGAGTGGGTAGTTTCGGGTCATTTGGTGGATGTTTGCTGTTGTTTAGGGTGGATTAGTTGCAATTTGTTACTGGTCACAGCCAGAAAAAAACTAAATAAAGGCGGTTAGAGTCAAGGATCTCTTTCTGAAAAGAAAGGGGATGTAGAAATGATAGAAAAAGGGTAGATTATTGAATCTACTTTTAGACTAAAAAAGCAACTGCT
The DNA here is from genome assembly GCF_982192425.1 of Myodes glareolus. NCBI lineage: Eukaryota > Metazoa > Chordata > Mammalia > Rodentia > Cricetidae > Myodes > Myodes glareolus. Next base: position 98,090,625 of record NC_142027.1, on the reverse strand, counting down.
AATCTAAAATATTTTACATTGGTATGGATTTTTGTATATTGATTAAATTTAAGGTTATTTTATTATACTATATATATGCTTCTATTCTTGTTTTAGGTATAGTACCTATACATCTCATATAACAATGTACTATAAATTTATAGTCCTTAAAAGTTATTATTACAAACGATTTAGGATAGTTAAGAAATAAACATCTAACAAGAAAATTTATGACCATGTTAGGTATGTTTTCTAGGCCAAGCAGAGATATGTTTTGGATAGATAGATAGTCTTCAAACACTTCAGAGACCTACAGAATATGGCATTTAAGAAGGTTGAATAGCATAAGGCTTTTCATGACAGTGAGGCACATCTACTCCTGGCAGCTCCAATGCAGTTAAAAAAATAAAGCAGAGGGAGCTGGAGAGATGGCTCAGTGGTTAAGAGCATTGCCTGCTCTTCCAAAGGTCTTGAGTTCAATTCCCAGCAACCATATGGTGGCTCACAACCATCTGTAATGAGATCTGGTGCCCTCTCTGGCCTGCAGGCACACATGTAGGCAGATATTGAATGCATAATAAATGAATAAATATTTAAAAAAATAAAGCAGAATGAGCATCAAAGAACCTCCATGTGAGTTTGCTTCCAAGATGGAAAGCTAGCCACTGGGCAAGACACTACCCTTGCTTCAACTGCTGACTGTATGCTGCCCAATTTGGATGAACAGGACACAAAAGAAGGTGATTAGTGAACTTGGTCAAGTCAAGGTAGGAAAAATTCCTGCTTGACAGAAAAGTCTGTCGGATATTCTAGGCCTACAAGCTGAAAATGCATGCCTCAACATTGCAGAGGAAACTTGGGGGTGACTGCCCAGGCAGCCAGCTGTCTCTGTCATTTCTATAGTTTTAAAAGTAGTTTGCTCTGCACTTCTTGCTTACTCAAGTAATATTATACCCTTCTCGGGTCTCTGATGGGGTTGAAGAATAGGTAAATATAGTTTTACCATTTCCCTTGTTAGCAAATTTTAAAAAAATTCACATAAGACATACAAAGTTTATAAGGTCAAGAAACATGAAAGCTTAAGTTATTTATCTAAGAAGATGTTTTAAGGTTTAAAGAGATACTTTTAGAATGCTAATACAAGTTATGATAGGAAATGATTTAGGTGTAAACCTTTGGATTCACTAAGATAGGATAGATAAATATGGACTATATATACATTGTGAATGTAATTCTTACCCGATAATTGTTCTCATTGTATATAGCTTTACTATGTTAGACAAAAAGGGGGAAATGTTGTAGGATAATCCTTTTTGTACACTGTGAAGACATGTCACTATGATTGGTTTAATAAAAAGTGAATGGCCAGTAGCTGGGCAGGAGAGAATAGGTGAGATTTCTAGGAAAAGAGAGGAAGATGAAGAGGAGGAATGTAGGATTTTGCCAGCAGACTCAGAGCAGGATGTGCCACACTGAGGAAGGGTAAAAGTCACATGGCAGAATGTATTTTACTAGAAGTAGGTTAATTTGAGTTACAAGAGCTCATTGGGGACAAGCCTAAGCTAAAAGTTAAACTTTCATAATAATAATAAGTCTCCATGTCATTATTTGGAAGCTTCCAATCCAAAGCTAGTCCAACAAAAAAGCTTACTACATGGGGATCATAGGAATGCACCTCTATGCCCAGATTACAATGTCCAAATTGATGTTTGAAGTCACTGCATGTTGACTTAGTATGCAGTCATAGGCAACTGTTTCATAACAGAATACAGAGCCAGGAATGCACGACCATAGAAGATGATACAACTGTGGTTCTCAACCTGTGGGTTACAACCCCTTGGGGTTGTTGAACAACCAGCAGAGGGGTCACCTAAGACCATCAGAAAACAGATATTTACATTATGATTCATAACAGTAGCAAAATTACAGTTATGAAGTAGGAACAAAAATGATTTTATGGTTGTGGTTATGGCAACACGAGGGTCTCAGCATTAGGATGGTTGAGAACCACTGGTCTATGGTATTTCAGTCTAGATAAACTGAGGGAGGAAATGGATCCTGACCCTTACCCAGCAGCACACGCAAAAAGGCACTCACAGCTGGGCCTGGTGGTGTCCGTGTTAACCCTGCTCTGGAGAGCCACAGTCAGGAGAACCTGGAGCTGAGATAGCCTGGGCTACCTGACCAGATCACATAACTCGTAGGAGCTAAAGTAGAGAACCTGTCTAGCATGTGCAGGACAAGTCCAGGCACAACTCCACACATAGAAACACCACGATAAATCCTAATCCTCAAAACAATACCAAAACTATAAAGCTTCTGGAAGACACAGAGAATATGTTCATGACTTGGTGCAAGCAGTGAAAGGACACAAAAAAAATATAAAAGATAAAATTTAGAAATTAAAAAATTAGAGCTTATCTAAGTCAAGCAGTGGTGGTGCTCGCCTTTAATCCCAGAACTCAGGACACAGAGGCAGGTGAATCTCTGTGAATTCAGTGCTGTTACACAAAAAAACCCTGTCTTGGAAAAAAAATTAGAGTTTATTAAAATTATAAATGTGTTTCTCAAAAGACATCATTTTTCAATCAAAAGCATCTTACAATGAACTTTTATCTTTAGATTTTTTCTAATATACTTATTTTTATTTTATGTGTGTGTTACCTGTATGTATGTCTGTATACCATACAATACAGTATCTGTGGAGATCAGAAGAGGGTGCTGTATCCTCGGGAACTGGGGTTACGAAGGTTGTGAGCCACAGCGTGAGTGTTGGAAATGGACCTCCAGTCCTCTGCAAGAGGACCTCCAGTCCTCTCAAACACTGAACCAACTCTCTTCAATTGTTAAATTCCATTTACTTATTTCTTTATTGTGTGAGTGTACACATGCATGTGTGTGTCACAGCGCCTGCAGACATCAAAAACTTTCAAGAATAGGTTTCCTCTTTCCACTGTGTGAGTCCTGGGCACCAAACTCAGGTCATCCAGCTGGGTGCCCTTTACCCAGCAAGCCAGCTCATCATCCCTGACTGGACAGAAGATTTGAACAGAGATTTCACAAAAGAAGATTCACAGACGAGAATGTGTCCTTCCCAAGCAGTGAGGAGGGATTTGGCAGCCAGGCAAACACAAATGAGAACTGTGACCTCTATGTGCCCATCAGAGCAGCTGGAATAAAAGGCAACGCTGAGTGTCGGTAAGGACACAGCACGTGGGACTCTCATAGCGGCCACTGTGGAGGCCACACAGTAAAATCACGTGGGAAGCAACTTTGCAGTTTCTTATAGTTATGTCTATATACCACTGAGACAGCTCGGCCAGAGAAGAGCTATGGATCCAAACAGAGACTCATTTGTAGGCGCATGCTCAACTGTGCATGTCACAGGTAAAGCCAGGAAACAGTTTGCCAGCTAAAGCGACTGGACATCCATACCATGATCTCTGTTGAAAAAGTTCAGTGAGACACAGAAGGCTTAGTGCAAAAGACAGGCAGAGCTTGTTTTGTTTTGTTTTTAAGATTTATTTATTTATTATGTACATCAGGCAGAGCTTGTTGAAGAGCAGACCAGCACATGCTTCCATGGGGTATGGACTGACAATGGCCAAAGACACTGTCTGCCACCTAATCTATATTTTAAGCAGAATTTAAACTTGCTGATGTCCCTGGAACAAGCAGATTCCCTGAAGGCTTTTTTTTCCCCCTGTCGGGGTGACTGACAGTCTGTGCACTGACAGATGTGACCATATAGGAGGGAACAATTGTGGACCTTTGTTCTTTATCAGAAAGCGTCCTCCAGACAGTCATATTTATGAGGCCCAGGACTCCTAGAACCAGGTGTAGGTAATCATCCATTAACGAACTTCTGAGCAACCTAGGATGCTTTATCTCCTCCCAGAAACAGAGATATGACTCAGGTCCTTTCCCACGGGGCAGTAATTAGAGCCTGCTGTCTTGGTTTCACAAGCTGTTGATTATAAGAGGGTCAGCCCAGGGTTCTCTAATCCCACTAGTACCTAGCTAGTCCTCTACCACATAGGCAAAGAAAACCTCAGCTTCAATCTGTTCCTTCTACAAAAATTAAAACAAAATGGAATTGTGTGTATAGTTCATGTGTGTGTGTATGTACATACATAAGTGTGCGTGTGTATGTGTGTTCACAGATGCACAATCAAAATGGAATCGTGTGTATAGTTCGTGTGTGTGTGCAAACATGCGTGTGCCTGTGTGCGTGTGTTCACAGGTGCACAATCCAAATGGAATTGTGGGTATAGTTCGTGTGTATATGCACTCACAAATGGGGAGGTTCTTTTTGCTTGGTTGTTTTGTATTTTGTTTTTGAGACAGGGTATTAGTATGTAGCCTTGACTGTTCCGGAACTAGCTCTTGTAGACCAGGCTGGCCTCGAACTCACAGAGATCTGCCTGCCTCTGTTTCCCAAGGACTGGGATTTGGATTTTGAGAGAGGATGCAATCGGCTGGCTTCACAGCAATCCTCCTACATCATTCTCCTGGTGCGGGGATCACAGACGGAAGTGGCCATGCCTGACTTAAGGCTCCATTTTTAAATTAAACAGCCCCTGATGGCTGGCCTCACAGGAATCATACAGCCATCCAGGGAGATGGACAAGACCAGCATCTGGAGCGCAGAAGTCAGGATGTCTGAGTGCTGTGGGATGGTGAGCTAATACATGATGCTAAAATGATTTGCTACCAGATGGCCTGCCCCCTGAGAGTGCTCCCAGCTCCTGCTGATGTCACAGTCTGCAGTGCAGCCCTGAGCTGACCGACAAACAATGACCAGCATCTTTCTGTAGAGGGACTACAGGAGCATCAGTAAGCTAAAACCCCCCACGATGGCTGTCACTGGCAGTGCGCTTTCTCTGTGTGTTACCAGGATGACCTTGCTAGCTGGCACACCCTTCCCACCTCACTGCCTTCAGAGAGCCAGGTCAGCTGGCATCTCACGCCACGTCAGGACATGTGATGGAAGAAGCCTGGAACTTTCCCTCACACCTACATGAGCCTTGGCATGTGGAGTGATCTGGACACCATCAAACCTGGTGGTTATCACCAGGGCTTGGGGTGGGAGTCATTAAGGAGGCCTGGTGTCTCATGCACAGCCTGCAATCCTCTGCTCCGAACCTCTGGGAATGTACAGAAGGGTGATTTCCTTTGCTGCTAAGCTCTTGTGGGAGTGTCTTAAGGGTTAAAGAACTGTAAGGTAATTCAGCTGGTATGGTTTTTTTAAAATGTATATGGGTACTTTGCCTACATGTATGTCTGGAGCCCAAGAAGGGTAGAAGAGGGTGTCAGATCTTCTAGAACTGGAGTTACAGACAGTAGTAAGCCACCATGGGAATTGAACCTGGGTCCTCCGGAAGTGCAGTGCTCTTAACCACCGAGCCATCTCTCCAGTCCCAGTATTTCAGTTTTTCTTTTTCTTTTTTTTTTTTTTAAGATCATTTAACCATGTGGGTTTTCAAAATATCATAGCAACGAAGTTCCAGTGGAAACTATTGTAGAGAGAGGAACTTGGCCCGGGACATGAGCCAGGTAGGCAGTGTCAAACGGTGCCCCTAGATAGCTGCTAGTTGTGGGTCTGGGGTTAGCCTTAGTTTCCTCATTGAGCACAATTGTGTAGCTTGTGTCTTTTGCTGTCTAGGGAGCAGATGGGAGGCCACTATATGCCTCCTTGAGTCTGGAACTTTCATGCACCTACTACTTAGACTCTTCTTGCCCAGATCAGAGTTGCTGATGGGATTGCCACCAAGGAATGTATAGATCCCAAGAGGCTTCCCTCTGAGTCATGAAGAATGAATTCTTGCCCTGTCTCTGCTATGGAAATCAAACTCTCTCCCCCATCAGAGATCTGTGAGTCCTGCTGAGGACTTCTAGCAGAAATTATGTGAATGGTTCCGATCACCGACCTACCTGGTAGACAAAGGGCTACCAAGACCTTAGCCCTTAGGAAGCAACTGGGACTCGGGAGAGTCTTCTGGAAGATGAGGAAGATGTCACTACCCAAGTCCCTGTCCCAAAGATAGATGCTTGGTTTGGTCGGGCCTCATCTCGGTGCAGCTCCATGTAAGGAGTTCTCAGCCTACCCTCTGTCTTGATGTCCCTTGGCCTCAGTGTGTTTGTGCGCAGAGTCCTGGGGTAAGTCCAGCACTGGACAATCAAGGTGCACCCAGGCCCCACACTCTTGGTCACTCTAGTCACGGCCTCCCTTTCACAGGCTGACTGGCTCTCCATAGTCAGGTGGCCTCTCCTTTGTCTGGGGCTCCTTCTCTCCCTTAAGAGCCTTCTCCCTAATTTTCCTCCTACAAAGTACCCCCAGAATACTTCCAGTAACCATCTGAGGTTCATGGTTGGGTTTCCCAGGATACCAAGCTCAGACATTACCAGGAGTGTGTGCAGAGTCAGTTTTCCCTTGAAGAAACATGGGATCCGCATAGATCTGACTTGTCCTTTCTGAGCTGCACTCCCGTGCCTGAGAGCAGACAATAGAGTTCACTTGCTGATGGTGGTGAGTGACGGGTGGTGGGAGTGTCCAGGAGCGGCTCTCACACTCCAGCCTTGTGCTCGAGTCTGACAGTTTCTCAAGATGCACGCAGTGTTGGGAGGCGAACATGGGCAGTGCACTCCTTTAAGCCCAATACTTGACAGGCATAGGCAGGTGAATTTCTGTGAGTTCAGGTTAAGTGTGGTCTACATAGAGAGTTCCAGGCCAGCCAGGGCTACACAGTGAGACCTTGTCCAAACAAACAAACAAATAAGCACGTGTTGGAATCCTCCCCTTAAGGTGGCAGTGTTGTGGGTTGAGGCAGTGACTCAGTCATTGGGCCAGAAACACTGCCTGTGACTTGCATGTCTGTGTGTCTGTGTCTTGGTTTTCCGCCGTGCTTCTTGCTCCTGTTGCCCTCCCTGTAGCAGGCCATAGGGTCTAGAATCGCCTCCCTGAGGGATGCATAGCAAGTCTTCCCACCCTTGTGTCCTGCCCCTTACCCGACCTCAAAGAAAGCCCAAGGAAACCGGCCCTGCTGAGCTCCCCGCCCAGGCTATTTTAGCGTTAGACATTCAAAGAACTCCCTACAAAACAACAAAAGGACAGGGTTTGGGGAGTGTCCAAATCACTACACACACACACTGGGGTGCCTGAGGATGGTACCCGGAAAAGGCGTGGCGCGCACTCCCTCCTCCCACGCCTCCTTACATCCCTTCATCTGTTATCTGTCACGTTCTTTAAAATAAATGGTAACTATAAACGTTCCCTGACTTCTGTGTTCCCTCAAACAAACTAACCAAACTTAAGGAGGGGGCTGTAGACTCCTCTGTCGTGGCAAACAGATCCCAAGTTGAAACCAAACTGGAGGACACTGGGTGGCTGCAGAACTGTCCATCTGCGGGGAGGTGGAGAAAAATTCTCACACCGCTTAGGTCCGTGTGGGGCAGAGGGAAAGCAGGAAGCTTGTTTTCTCAGCACAAAGTCTGTGTTGGTGAGTTTTCACCCCTACAACAAAATACCTGGTGTAGGCCACTGATGAGAAAAAGAGGTTTGGGCTGGTAAGAGGGCTCCTGGGTGGGGGGGGGGGGGGAGAGCACTAGCCTGATGACCCAAGTTCAATTCCCAGAACCCACATAAATGTGGAAGGAGAGAAATGATGCCACAAAGTTGTCCTCCGACCACCACACATGTCCCCTCCACTAACAATAATAATACATTTAAAAATCAAATTTTAAAAGAGGTTTGTTTAGCTCACAATGTTGGAGGTTCAAATGCATGTTGCCCACATCCTTGCGGCTGGCTGACGCTACGTTATGGCGTGGCACACGACAAAGGCACTAGCGTGTGCAGGATAGAGTAGCCACATCTTCAACAGGAAGGACAAAAAGTCAGATGCTGGCTCCCTCATCTGCGAAATCCAGGACCCATAAAGATCATGTTAGTCTTTTCTGAGAACAGAGCCTCCAGCGACTCGCGAGACTCGACCTTTTAAAGGGCGAAGAGCACATCACCTTTCAATACCTCCACTCGAAGAACCAAGTTTTCTTTTTTTTTTTTTTGTCTTTCCTTTCTTTCCCTGTTTTTTTTTTTTTGGTTGTTTTTGTTTTTGTTTTTGTTTTGAGACAGGGCTTCTCCATATAACCCTGGCTGTCCTGGAACTCACTCTGTAGACCAGGCTAGCCTTGAACTCAGAGATCCACCTTTCTCTGCCTCGTGAATGTTGGCATCAAAGATGCGCTCCACCACTCCTGGCTCAACTTCTCTTTTCTTAATATTGTATTTTTAGTAATTCCTTGAGAATGTCATGCATTCATACTGTGATTTTGTTCATATTCTCCCCCCTTCCCCCAACTCCCCTCAGACCAAGACCCCAGATCCCCGCTCCCTCTCAACTTAATGTCCTTTTTATTTTTTATTTTAGGTTTACTTTCCTTTTGTGTGTGTGTGTGTGTGTGTGTGTTGCTCAGGTACATGTCTCTGTGTACCACATTCAGGCCTGGTGGCCTCAGCATTCAGGAGAGAGTGTCAAATCCCCTAGAACTGGAATTATGGAGTTGTGAAGTATCCTGAAAGTGCTGGGACTCAAACCTGGGTCCTTGGGAAGAGGAGCAAGTACTCTTAACCAGTGAACCACCTCTATAGCCAACCCCCCCTTTTTTTATAACCCACCAAGTTCGCTCTGTACTGCACATGTTCTCTTGAGTGTGCCCCCCCCCATCCACTGAGAATGGTTGATGCACCAGGAGCCGTAATGGAAAGCAACTCCCTCTCCCCTAGAGGCCATTAACTGTCACTGTTCCTCAGTTCTGGGGGGGAGGGCTTTTAGGTCCTTCCCCTCCCCAAGGTGGAGTGGCTTGATCTTGTGCAGGCCACCACAACTGTTTGAGTTTATGACTGATCCTGTCCAGAAGACACCATTTAACCCTGTTTCTCCTAACCTCTGGTTCTTATGATCTTTCTGTCAGCTCTTCCAAAATGGCCCCTGAACCCTGGGGAAGGGGGTTGGATATGAAGTTTCATCTGTGGCCCAACACTACAGACATTTATTCTCTGCATTTGGCCAGCTGTGTGCTGCTGCGTCGAGCACCGTCCGCTGCTCCGAGACTTCTCTGATGAGATCTGTGAGCTGCACTTGTCGCTGGGTAGAGAAATGTTGATTTAGAGAATCAGCATGTCTTCTCCGCTACTCGACCTACGGTACTCTGTGCACCGGAACACACTAAGACATATTCTTTAGCTGAGCCTACTGTAGCAAGGTGCCAGAGACCGACTGGCTTAAACAGAATGGTGACAGGGGAGTCCCTCACCGCAGTCAGGGTGGCAGCAGAAGCCGCTTCAGGGACAGCCCAGGCTGAAGGCAGGGAGGCCTTCTGGCGCCTGTTTAGAAGAGCCACGTGTGGCCATTCCCAGGTCTCAGGGCTCTTTAGTCCCTGCCTCTGACTAGCTGCTCTTTGGAGGATTTCCCATTTTCAGCTGCAATTCTCTTTTGTTTTCTCTCTCTCTCTCTCCCCCCTCCCTCCCTCCCCCCTCCCCTTGCTCCCTCCTTCCCCCCCTCCCAGGTGGATGTGGTGGTACACACCTGCACTCACAGTACTCTGGAGAGGTTGAGCCGGAACTTCATGAATTTCAGTTCAGCCTGGGCTACTTAGCATGACTAGCCCAAGGAAAACAAAAACAAGCAAGCAAACCACAGCAACAGGGTGTAGCCCCTAGAGGCTCAGATAGGGAGAGACTGGGCTGGACCTCTGCCCCACACTGAGAAACAACCATTGGCCTGTAACAGGGACCTCAGGGATTCACTGATAGGACTCCCTGTTTTGGCAAGTCCGTCATGGTGTCTGAGTGAGCCACGACCCTGGACAGGTCTGGCAGAGCCTTCAAGGCTGCCTTGTCTGATGGTTCTGACCTTGCTGTTGCTGGCACAGATCTACTTGGTCTGGCTGTCTCTTCAGTTTGCCTCAGGTGTAACTTTGCAATGCTTCCTGGATCTAAGGGTCACTAAGCCATTCTCAGGGGAGCTAGGCAGTTTTAGACTGGTGGCCACACCCCACACTGTCCTGAGCTCTTCTGAGGTCTAGAGCACTTCCTTTCCCTTGCAGTCCCAAGGATCCGTGCATCTGTATCTCCTGTCTACATGGGACCTGCCCCCTGCACCCCAGACAGGGTTTCTCTGTGTAGCCATGGCTGTCCTGGAACTCATTCTGTAGACCAGGCTGGCATCAAACTCACAGAGATCTGCCTGCCTCTGCCTCCTGAATGCTGGTGCCACTCCGATCAGTTTACAGGGGACTCTTAAAGACAGCCTGATATGAGACAGCCTCTCTCCAACTCAATGATACATGGCTCTGACCTGTCAGACACACAGCAAATGCTTTATAGACATAAATAGGGAGCCAGGCAGTGGTGGCACATGCCTTTAATCCCAGTACTCAGAAGGCAAAGACAGGCAAATTTCTGTGAGTTAGAGACCAGCCTGGTCTACAGAGTGAATGCCAGGACAGGCTCCAAAGCTTCAGAAAGACCCTGTTTCAAAAAAAAAAAAAAAGAAAGAAAGAAAGAAAAGAAAAGAAAGAAAGAAGGAAGGAAGGAAGGAAGGAAGGAAGGAAGGAAGGAAGGAAGGAGGGACTGAGCAGAGCCCTGATTGCACCTTTAACTTATGAGCAGGAGGTCCCTACCCAGGACAGACCCACTGATGATAGCATCTGCTCCATCTCCCCTGTGCCTGCCCATGACTGACTTCTACAGACCAAGGTGACTGAGCACAATCAGCCAAAGGCAGGAAAGAGGCAATGGTTGACTTACCAGAACATGACCAGCAACCAGAAACCTTAAAACCCAAACAGTGGATCCCTGCAGCGGGTGGCTGCTTCCTGCTGCTATTCTTCAGGCACTGCCCTGACTCCAAACTCCTGAGCAGCGAGCACCTGGGGTGGAGTGCTGGATTAGAGTCTGTGCCTACTGCAGAGGGTTCTAGAGGCACTGGCTGGCCCTTGGGACCACTGGGGGGAGCCCTGCTTGTGTCCTGCTCACTCCAGGAAGATTTCCAGGTGTGTCAGTGGCCTGACCCGTGGCGGTCAGATCTGGGAGGTAGGACGCAGTGAGGACCTGGGCTGTGTCCCGGGAACCCCAGGGCCCAACAGAGGTGTAATATGGCAAGAGTGGATTCTTCTCAGAGTGGCTGGCTGCCTTACGGTCAGTGCCACTGGTGCTCTGGCCTCTGCGCCATCTCTCCTTCCCGAAGCACACATTCTCGTGAAATTTGTTAGAAAAAAACTTGTGTTTGTTTTGGTTTACATGTGCATGTGTGTGCCTGCATGTCTGGGTGAAGGTGCCTGCAGCAGGCAGAAGAGGGGGTTGAATCACCTGGGCTGGAGTTATAGATGATTAGCTGAAAGCCCCAGTACGGATGCTGGGAAATTGGATCCTCTGCAAGAGTATCAAGCGCTCTTGACCGCTGAACCATCTTTGCAGTCGGTAAGATTTAAAAAAAAACAAAAAACAAAAAACTTTATTTAACTTTATTTCATGCACGTTGGTATAATGATGTCAGATTCTCTTGAACTGGATTTACAGACAGCTGCGAGCTGCCATGTGGGTGCTGGGAATTGAACCCAGGTCCTCTGGAGGAGCAGTCAGTGCTCTTAACCACTGAGCCATCTCATCAGCCCCATCAGTAAGATTTTTTAATGCCTCCGTGCTTCTGGGAGAACCTTGGCATTTCCTAAATCACTTATCCTTTTCTTCCGTGTTTGGTTTTCTAAAAAGATCTAGAAATACAGTGAGGTTAGACAATCTCAGAGGTGTGGAGTACCTTGGCAGGGAGGTGTCCAGCCCTGTATATGCACCCAGTATAGGGGGTCCTGGAGAGTTCAGTGACAGGTGGCATGTCTGACACAGTTCCCATATCCAAGGGTCCCAGTTTCGACTACACCTGTCTCCCCCATCCCCAACACTACCCTGGAGTACCACAGGAGACTCTCCAGCTGTAGAGGCCCCCTCCACCTCCTCAAAGACCCGGGTTGTTCTGGACCCCTGGGCTGACTCCCTGTCTCAAAGCACAGACACCCTTTGTAGCAATACTCCACCTGCCCAGTGCGGGACTTGGTGTGGACCAGGGTTCAGCCTCGATGGAGCCTTGCAATACTCACAGTCAGCTTTAAGCAGAGTCAGTACCCTCTTGACAGAGGCAGCTGCTGGGATTCTGTGCCCTTCTAATCACTTGGTTTTCGTGATGAAGACTTGTGTGATCCCCTTACATTCTTCCAGAGGGAATCAAGAAAAGTGTTCTCTTGTACACTTGTGTTCTCACATTTCCCCTGTGTTTTGAGGCAACCACTGCCTTAGCGAGCAGAGAGGACATCCTTGAGTCTGGAGTCCCCATAGATCCCTCTCTGCACAAAGCACCCCGGCAGAAGGAGTGAGGTTCTGGACTGAGAACCTGCAGTCTGCAGCCTCCTATACTCTGACTCTCTTGGCCTTCCTCATGCCCACTCCACCTACCATGATGCTGAGCCAAGCATGAGACAAGCATTTCCTGAGTGCTGGACTGGGCTGAGCACTAGGAGCCCAACAGAACTCACGTGAACCAGCTGTCTGATTCCGCTGCAGGGGAATCACAGAGGGTGGCTGGACAGGGACAGGGGGCCCTGGGAACAGCACTGTGGGAATAGCATTGCACTTATGGGCAGTGTAGACCCCAGGGCAACCTGGCAGAAAACCGAAGGGATCCCTTCCTGGTGCAAAGTTCTCAAGTGCAAAAGGGTGAGTCTAAAAATTCTGTGTTGGTCAGGGCAGAGACAGCAGCAAGGACGGTGAAAGAACAAAACCCATGGAAAGACAAAGAAAGGGTGGGGAATGAGACGGGCCTCTGCTGGGAGATGAAGGGAGAGGGTGCAGAAGGACCGTGAGTTCAGGTTCTCGTGGGCTATGTGAGCAGGTCAAGGCCCTGACTGAGCTGGGGCCAGGGCATAGCCCTCTCAGGAGAGAGGCTGGGCTCCACGAGCCTAGTTTTAGTTGTGTACAGATCCCCAGTTCTCTCTGAACCGCGCTTGTCCCATGCTTAGACACAAGAACAAGGATCTCAGCTTGAGCCAGGCCTGTCTGAGGTAGTTCTGGGGGAGGCCCTGTAGAAGGCTGTAGGTGTGATTCGCCTGCTGCAAATGCTTTGACGTTAGCCCTCCACTTCAGGAGTGAACAGCAGAGACGCAGTAAACATTCTAGAATTTTGTTACTAATGACCCCAGTTGCTCCCACCTACATGTCACCAAGAATAAAAGTCCCCACCTCTAAACCCCAACATCCTTGTCACCTGCCTTGCTTGTTCCTGCATGATTACTAGGTTTTGCTATCTCTCCAAGAGCGCCTTGCTTCCCCAAACTGGCCTTATGGTGCCGGGGAAAAGCCTGCTCCCTCTGCAGTCTTGTGCTGAGGGGGAGACACAGCATGCTTTAACAGAAAGAAAAAATTTTTTTCTAAAAAGTGAGCTATTTGTAGCCTAACTTGGTTGAACAGATTTCCCGTGGTGTGGCTTATTTTTTCACTCATTAACTTTTTTCCTTATGAATTAAAGAAAAAAATAGTGCTTCCCCACGCAGGAGACTTTTGTTTACTTCTCTCTGTACTACAGCAGCACTGCGACAGCTTGGCAGATCAGGTGCCCACTGGGAAGGGGCTTCCCTTAAAGTCATAGCATCTTGAACAGGTAAACGCAGGCCCATTGCTGTGTCCAGGTCCCCATTCTGCCACTCCTGTTGCCTCCCTGACACCTGACTGAGTCTACCAGAGGCCCTGCTGGCTGTGCTTCCAGATGGGCGAAAACCATACAGAAGTTGTGTTCAGACCTCAGCCCCTGGCTATTCTGGCTAGAGTCTACGACTTTTAACACTCGCACTGCCCACATGGCAGGTCTGAGACAGGTCCTACAAATCTGATGGCTGATAATGCCTTTGTGGCCTGTTTTTCTGACCTCGGAAATACCCTGTGCATAGAGTGTCTGCTGAGAAACATGTATAACTCCTCCTCGGCACAACGAAGCAACCTCCTCCCTCTGTGGGCATCTTACTTACAGTACAAAACGACCAGAATCCCAGGACAAGGGAGCATATCTGGACTCCCCCCCCCCAACAACTGAGTATCTCAAACACCCTCAGGTGTATTTACATGAGGTACCAAGGCAGGGTGTCCGCAACTGCATCCTTCAAAGTGTGGCTCTCAGGCCTCAGAGACACCAGTCCCTTCATTTCCCATCAAGCACTGGTCTCTAGTCCAGCTGCCTTTCTTTGAAACATAATCTTTGAAACACACTTACCTTTTTAAAAACCACGTTTACATGGTACAGCTCGTTCGTTCACCTCCCATCTCCAGAAATGTTTTACTATTATTTATTTTTCTTAATCATTTTTTTTTGTCAAGCCCTTATGTCAAGGGCTTCTCCGAATTGTTTTATAATCTAGTCCTCTTCTACACACTCTCTCACCCTGTCTTACACTTCCTCCAAGGCCACTTGCAACCCCTATCTAGAGGCCACCAGGAGTGGCCCTCCCACTAGAGCCCCAAGGAATAGTCCTTCTTTCTCCATTTTGTTTTTGCCGTCAGAGTGGCAGTAACAGTGAACACGTGCTAAATGCCCCGCTGTTCCTTCACAGAATTCTCCAGACTCACAGAACTGATAGGTGCCATGCTCCAAAGTCCTGGCACTTTGTCTGCCACTGCCTCAACTTGCCTATATTCCTTTATTGGAGTTCCAAATTCCTTAAACGCTATGAAAAACTCAATGGTGAGGCCAAACTTAAAAGATACGCACTCTTCCTGGTGTTACTACTCCAGTGTCTACCTAAGAAGTGACCAGTGCTTGACTGTGGGTGCCTGCTAGGTTCCAAAGAAGCACCGCAGTGTGTCACCCAATCTGGTCCTGAGGCCGTAGATAACAGGTTGGAACAACAGAAAGTCCCTACACTGGTCACAGATTCTCTGGTGACCTGTAGGCTAAAGGCACCTGGGGAGGTGACAGTAACCCAGAAGGTAGGAGGCATTCACACCGTGGGCCACTTAGTCCTATCAGCTGAAGACACCGGGCCACAGCATCCTCGGACTCTGTGCCCCCACCCCTTCAACCCCTTGCCAGGGTGGTAGCTCACATCGCAACCTGTGAGTCTGCAGAACACCAGGGTCCAGAGCTAGAGCAAAGAGGGTTAAAGTGGGTTTCTGGTTGTACCAGTTTGGTCCCACACCTCTAGCGTTCCCATTTTACGGTCCAGGAAAAGGGGCCATGTCACCACTCCCTGCCATGTGCTGTGTATCTTGCCCAAGTGTGTGTGCTTTCAGTATAGGGCGCCCAGCATGACTGTAGGAGGAAAGCTAGGGTCCTGGACTTCTGCCCAACAATTAGTACCAGGAGCAGGGCTCCCAGGCCTGCCTCTCCCAAGTGCATCTCAATGGGGTGAAGAGGGGTAACTATATTCCCTGAATTCAAGTATCAGCTACATGAATCTGACAATCACAGTCCTGGGACGGCTTTATAGAATGGCCACAGTGATGGAAGGTCAGAAGCCCAGGACGGAATGGGTCCCGCGACAGCCAAGGGAGCTCAGAGAGTCCAGGCCTGGGCTAGATGACAGGAAGGGGAGGGGGTGCGTTGCGGACTAGGCCGTGGGAATAGCCCTGCTGCTCTGGCCAGGAGAACCGGAGGCCTGGGGGGACCACAGCGGGACGCCTCAGTCCCCGCCCCCACCGGCCGCTCCGGGTCGCGCGTGGGCGCGGCGGGCGCCGATTGGCTGGCGGGCGCGCGGGCGGGGTGGTGGCGGCGCGGAGGGGCGGGTCACCCCGCAGCCGGCCTCGGCCTCCACCGCTGGTCGCCGCGCCCCGCCCGCGCGCCCGCCGCCACACGTCCCCCGCCGGCGGCCACCATGAGCACAGGACTGCGGTACAAGAGCAAGCTGGCGACCCCAGGTGAGCCCGGCGCCTGTCCGCGTGCCCGCGCGCGCCTTTGTCCCTGCCGCCCGCCCGCCTCTCACCGTCTGTCTCCGTCTCTCCCCTGCCCGCCGGCCCGGACCCGCCCGGACCCGCCCCGCCCCGGACCACGACCCCGGACCACGCAGAGGACAAACAGGTACCGGCGCCGCGCCGCTCGGCTGGTGGTGAGACCCGACCGGCTGTCACCCATTGTGGCACCGATGCCGGTGGCGCCCAGGCGTGACCCCGCCCCCGCCGGCCGTCACCCAGCCCTGTGGCGATAATCGATTGTCTATCGGGGCAGCGCCGCCGCTCCTGGGGCTGCGTAGGGAAGAGTGGGTCATCGCGCCTGGTTCCCTGACATGCATAACAGGGGCCTAGGCGTCTTCCCAGGGTCGAGGGCCTCTCTCTTCTGGTCCAGGGCCAGCCTCTCCTTCCTAACCTGACCGAAGGCCACGTGCTGGGGGTCCAGGGTGAGGCTGTAGTTATGACAGGCCAGGAACGGGGGGAGGGGTCCTCCAGTCCCCTGAGCTGCACCATGGGGCTTCTGCTTATCGCACTTCATGCCCATGCACCTTTGTGCTTCTCTCTCCCGCACATAAATTCATGCTCACTAGTCCTTGGCAGGGCCTCTTCCAAGACCTGGAACTTCCAAGGCTCCTTATCTGAGTCATCCCAGTGCCCAGCACTGGTCCTCCAGCCCTCGGGTACAGCTAGGCTTGTGGCCTTCCAAAGGAGTAGACTGATGCCCATCCCTATAAGAGTGCCCGACTACTGAGAAGCTGACCTGGGTACCCTGTGAAAACCCAAAGGAGCTGAGGGTTGTGAAACCAGAATGGTGTGCAAGTGGGTGACCCAAGTGTGAAACCAGAGTGGTATGCAAGTGGCTGTCCTCGGTGGCTTGAGCTAGGCCATGTTTGAAGGAAGAAAGAAAAAAAAGGGGGGGGGAGCCCAGCTCTGACACCAGAAGACCTTGACAAGCCTCCACTGTAGATGGAGGGTCACCCCTCTAGCATTGATGCTGGGTGGACCCCAGAGTACTAGACCAGAGCTGGAGTCTCCTGGCAGGGACATGCCCCGCCCAAGACTGATGAGGTTCCCTGGGAGGGGCTCCCCCAGGAGTCTTCCTAGAGAACTGCCTCCCCATCCTCATCCCAGCAGGCCAGACAAAGCCTGCTGGGGACACGCTGCCTGACTATTGTGTAAGGGAGAAGGAAGGGGCCAGAAGCTAGGGAGGCAGAGATGGAGGCTTCTCCCAGGCCTCTGGAAGGTCCGCCAAGTCGCTTGTCTTGGGTACCTGCTGCTCAGCACCAGCAGTGTTCCCCTGTCCATTGCTGCCAGGATGGGGACCCCCCCCCCTTCCCTTCCAGCTGAATTATGAGCCCTTCATGCCTACATCTGCCCATCCTCTGAGGTCAGTTAGGAGCCAGCCTCACACCATCCCCTAATTCCAGGGCCAAAGGGAGAGAGAGCTGAGTCAAGGCAGTTGGAGGGAGCCCCAGAAGAGTGCCAGAGTTGGGGTGCTTGGGCCGGGATCCGTGGGTCTAGATATCTTCCTTGTCTCCTGTGGTGTATGGAGACAGGGCTTAGCCAGGTCTCTTTCTTACTCTATGAGGGGGAGGGGGTCAGAGCTGCAGTCTGCGTGGAAGGAGGTTGTCTGTCTGCCCTTCGCCCCCACACCCCTTCTTGGACAGTGATGAAGACTCTGTCTGCTATGCCTACTCAGTATTCTAGGACGGGAAAACCTCAAATGTCTCATCCTCACGAGGAGGTGGGTACAGCTGTGGCATCATATCCCTGAGGAGTCTTGAGCCTCAGGGACTCGAAAAAGGGCTGTGCGGAGCACCCCCTTCCTTAGGGCTTCTCCCGGTAACATGCAGGATATGACAGCTTGATTCGGCCATACTCAGACAGGTTGTGGATGGGGAGTAAGACCCTTGCTGTTTGATCTGGACTTCCCTAGAGAATGTACCTTCCCAGTAGACAAGTCAAGGGGGCAGTTTAAGACTAACTAGCTCTGTTCAGCATCAGGGTGTGGCCCAGGCCGCGGCTGTCTATATGATCTTCCAGAGATGCTCTAGATCGGAGATACCACCTGTCTGGGTGGAGGCCAGGCTGAGAGCTGTGTCCACAGCAGTTGGAGCAGGGAAGGTGGGTGGATTCAGCCTGGAGGCTCCCTGTGGGTCAGGCAGGAGCCAGTAGCCACTCTCTGGGAGCCAGAACTTAGAAGGCTGCTTCTCAGCCCTGGGATGAATGGCTCTCCTGTTCCAGTTGTGGGCCCACCCTCCTCCCCAGGTGCCAGCCGTCCTTGGGCCCCACAGCAGACCCAGGGTGGAGGCCCCCCCGAGAAGCCAAAGGGCAGAACTTTCCTGGAGGAAGGGTGGGACCGGCATGAGGGAGGGAGGTCTCCTGGCCCTTCGGCCAGTGGGAACAGTGACTTGTCTAGAGCAGACTTGCCTGGGGCTGGTGTGCTCTGATTCTGGTGGGGTTGAAAGTGAGGAGCGAGGAAAGGTCGGTGGCTCACAGAAGATGGCTTCCAGTTCATCAGCCAGCACCCTGTGATTCCAGGGACATGTAGTTCCTAAAGTAATGGCATGTTGTGGCCAGAGGTTTTACCTAGCTGTGACCTGACCAAGGTTTCCAAGCTAGGAAGGAAGAGGGCTATCTAAACTGACCACTGCATCCCCTCCGTCCGTTTTGTTGTTTGTTTGTTTGTTTGTTTGTTTGTTTGTTTGAGATAGGGATCTCAATGTGTAGCTCTAGCGGTCCTGGAACTCACTACGTAGACCAGGCTGGCCTCGAACTCACAGAGATCCGCCTGTATCAGCCTCCTGAGTGCTTGGATTAAAGGCGAGCATTTAAAGGCCACTCTGACTGGCCTCCCCCACTATTAACCTATGCTAAGCAGAGGGGAGAGGCAGATCTGGGACAGGTGCTGGCAGGACTTAGTATGGAAAAGGTGAACTCTGTCCTCAGCGCATATGAAGATGTCACGCGGGAAAAGAATTCCCCCAATCACAGGCACACGCACACGCGCGTGTTAGGAAAGAGTGAGCCCCCAGGTAGTGAGGATGGTTGTGTCCGTGAGTTGTTTGGTCTCCATGGCACAGTTTGAGGGTTTCGGATGAAGTGCGAGGGAGCAAGGTGTTGGCTGGGGCCGCTTCCCTGGTTGCGCGTGGGTCCGGAGCGTTCTGCAGCGCCCTCTGGTGGGCGGCAGCCGCGCGGCGTCCAGGAGGCAGGTCCGCGACCGCAGACAACTCGCCACTCGCCTGCTGACGGTCTGGACCCGACCTCGGGTGCCACGGCTGCGCTCCGGATCCACGCGGCGTCCCCGCCCGCGCGCCTCTGCTGGGCCCTGCCCTCCGCAGCCGTTTTCTCGAGGCTCCGCCTGCGGCCCAATTTCCAAGCGACCGTTTCCCGGCGACGGCGGGCGGGGCGGTCCCCACCACCGCTGCCGGGAGCCTGCTAAGCCCCGCCTAAGGCTCCAGTGCGCGAGCCGCTGCTGAGCCACAGCTCGCGTCCCCAGCGCTGAGACAGGGGAATGGCTCGCACGACTTCTGAGGTCAGCGGCCTACCAGGTAGGCGACGCTCCCTCTTCCGGTCTCAGTTCTCGTGTCTTCAAAACCCGAGTCAGAAGAGGGCTTAAGAGCAAATTTACCCAGCGCGAATCTCTCGAGATCGCTGGCCCCGGCTGGCCTGACCCTGGTGTAGGGTCGGAACAAGGCCGGCAGGGCCCGCAGGGTCGCCACGATGGACTCACTGGCAGCACCCCAGGACCGCCTGGTGGAGCAGCTGCTGTCGCCGCGCACCCAGGCCCAGAGGCGGCTCAAGGTGTGTGTGTGTGTTTGGAGACAGGGTGGAATGTGGGTCATGTGTGCACGCTTGCTTGGCCAGGATCCTCCGGCTACCAGATAAGGTGGCAGGGGCTCCCAGGGAAGATGTCCACTAGGGATGGGTGCAGCCACCGCAGACCCTGCGGCGGGGGAGGCTCCGTATTGCAGTCTATAAATAGCCCCTGCTCGGATGCTGCTGTAGGAACCACCACCCCCAAGCTTGGATCTGGGCCAGACAAACCACCCACCCTGGATACTCTGGGGATGAGGTCTGGCTGCTTCCACCTCTGGAGCTCCTTGTGTTTGAGGGGTCTCACTGATTCCCACCATCCACCTGGGTGAACACCCCGGTGGGGCTGACTTTCCCTCTTCCCCACCCCAGTCTCGGGTCTCTGCTGAGGCTGAGGTGGGGGTGCCTTTTCCTGCCACCCCCTCACCTACCTTCCTCCTTCCGGCCTTTGCTTTACAGCCCTCACCCCAATTTTGCTGATGAAATGGCCCTTGCTAGGGGCTGTGCTATCTGCTCATCTGAGCCACATAAGAGACAGGGCCTTGGGCTGCCACCAAAGATCTAGGACACGCCCCTGACCTGCCCCAACCCCACCCCTGCCCTCAGGACATCGACAAGCAGTACGTTGGCTTCGCCACACTGCCCAACCAGGTGCACCGGAAGTCAGTGAAGAAGGGCTTCGACTTCACCCTCATGGTGGCTGGTGAGTGGTCAAACTTCTGGGTGGAGCCTCTGAGGCCATGGGTCAGCCTATCTCAGCCCAGATCTAAGCTGACTCTTTCGCTGTCCCTTATGGCCAGGTGAGTCCGGCCTGGGGAAATCTACTCTTGTCCACAGCCTCTTTCTGACTGACCTGTACAAGGACCGGAAGCTGCTGAGTGCAGAGGGTGAGTAGCCCGGTACAGTCCTCACCAATCCACTCACCCCTGCCCTGAGAAACCACAGAGGGCACCCTGTCACTCGGCTTGAGGCATGGGTCCCTATTTGGGGGATGAGGAGAAGTGGCCCAGAACAGAGGCCAAGGCACCAGGGTGGGGAAGGATGAGGAGGCTCCATGCTGCCCAGAGTGAAGGGGGAGATGGTCTGAAAATAGGGCTGTTCCCTCCTCTGCAGAACGGATCAACCAGACAGTTGAGATCCTGAAACACACCGTTGACATTGAAGAGAAGGGAGTCAAGTTGAAGCTCACCATTGTGGACACACCCGGCTTTGGAGACGCTGTGAACAACTCAGAGTGGTGAGGAACAGGTTCTCTGCCCCAACTGCCACTGCCTAACAGCTCTGGGAACTGGCTGGAACTGGCTTCACTCTTCCCCCACCTCTAGTTGGAAGCCCATCACCGACTATGTGGACCAGCAGTTTGAGCAGTATTTCCGCGATGAGAGTGGCCTCAACCGAAAGAACATCCAAGACAACCGGGTGCACTGCTGCCTGTACTTCATCTCCCCCTTTGGACACGGGTGTGTGGCAGTCCTGAGACCCAGCTCAGGGTGGGTGCCCCCGTACTGCATCGCGGCCCTCCAACAATGCCTGTCTCCACTGTCTCTGCAGATTGAGGCCAGTGGACGTGGGTTTCATGAAGGCATTGCACGAAAAGGTGAACATCGTTCCACTCATCGCCAAAGCTGACTGCCTGGTTCCCAGTGAGATCCGGAAGCTGAAGGATAGGGTGAGTCTTCTATAGCTGGGGGGGGGGGGGGGGCAGAAACTCCAGGGGAGCTGGAGTCTAACGGCTCTTGCCCAATTACTGCAGATACGGGAGGAGATTGACAAGTTTGGGATTCATGTATACCAGTTTCCAGAATGCGACTCAGATGAAGATGAAGACTTCAAGCAACAGGACCGGGAACTGAAGGTGAGCACGTAGCCAGAAGGGGTGAGGGCAAAGGAGGTTCTTGGTTCCTGGGGCAAAGCACTGGAGGCCACACAGACCCTGGGGAAGGGCTAGGCACCCAGGTCCAGCATGATCAAGGCAGAAATCATTGATTCACAGAGAAAAGGGACTACGCCCCCTGTCACAAGGGCTGTGCACATTCAGGAGAAGGGTCACTTGCACCCATATCTAGTTTGTGGTGGAACATTTGGACCTCCCCTGGGTGCTGACTATACACTTATTGGTGCCATTCTGGCCTGCTTTCCAAGAATCAGCACAGTGGCTCAGAGCTGTATAGAGAGCCCTAGTTTCCAAGATTCTGAGCTCCAGAGGGCGGTTGCTTTGAATACCTTAGAGGCTAGGAAGGTAATGACTGAAAGCTAAGCCAGGAACTAGGGGCCACTGGGCCAGGAGCAGATGGGCTGGGCCATCCACCAGTAAGCATGGTCTTTGCTCTGACTTGAAAAATGGAAGCTCCGGGAAGCATCCGGAGTCAGAGAAATGCACAGCCTGGCAGAAGCCCCAAGGCTTTGAGCTATGCAGAGTTTGTGGCTTTAGTGGGTAGTAGAGGCACCAGAAGAGGAGTTGTGCCGGTTGGGAGGGAGATAGTGGCAGTGCCGGGATGGCCACGCCCCCTCAGCCTCTGAGCTAGCACTCTTATATTTCCGGGCTGGGCTGAGTCCTTGCTCCCCTTCCCCAGGAAAGTGCGCCCTTCGCTGTTATTGGCAGCAACACTGTGGTGGAGGCGAAGGGGCAGCGGGTCCGGGGACGACTGTACCCCTGGGGGATCGTCGAAGGTGAGTTGAGGCAGGAGGCACTGGGTGCGGAGAAGGGGGTTCCCCTAGGCTGAGGCCTACCCATTGTCCGCTCCTGCCCCACAGTGGAGAATCAGGCGCACTGCGATTTTGTGAAGCTTCGGAACATGCTAATCCGAACTCACATGCATGACCTGAAGGATGTGACATGCGATGTGCACTACGAGAACTACCGTGCCCACTGCATCCAGCAGATGACCAGGTGGGCCACCCTAGCGGAGTTGACCTTCTCACCCTGGCCCAGGCCCTGGCGCCACAGAAGGCCGCCCTGCCCAACATACACCAGAACTTTGTCCCAATCCTAAATCAGCCCAGGGGCTTGATATTGGCAGAACCGGCCAGACATCTCCAATCCTCCTAACCTGAACCCCCCAACAGCTCAGCCCTCTCGTTTCACAGCAAACTCACACAGGACAGCCGGATGGAGAGCCCCATCCCTATCCTCCCACTGCCCACCCCGGACGCAGAGACAGAGAAGCTCATCAGGATGAAGGACGAAGAGGTAGGAGGATGTAGAGGGAGCCTTGATTGCGAGTGAAAGGGTAGGAAGGAGAAGCAGAGGGCGGGGCTAGACCTCTCTGGGTTTTCTCACTCTGACTTGGGTCGTCCCCACCTACCAGCTAAGGCGCATGCAGGAGATGTTGCAGAAGATGAAGCAGCAAATGCAAGACCAGTGACACCCGGCCCCAGCCCCACATCGCCAAGGATAGATGGCCGGTTTCCGGGCTGGCTCCTCCTATCCCTGGATCCCAGACTGTCCTGGATTCTACCCTGGGTTCATCTGGATCTCAGACAGCCTGGACCTAACCCTAACCCAAAGTGGCTTTGACCAAACTGTTCAGACCTGGAGCCACAGAGCCACAGCCCCCAGATGACCCTAATTTATTCTCAGCATCCACCCTTCCCGGTCGTTGGTATCTGCTTCTGAGTGGTCTGAACCACAGCCCCTCCCCAACCTCCTGCCGCCCCCGGCCCCGCGCGCACCTCCCGCTCGTCTAAAGGGAACAAGTTGTGTATAATCTCCAAGATCTCTTCCTAAAAGATCACTGCCCCAGCGGCCAATAAACCAGGGTAGAGGAGGGTCGTGGATGCAGGGTCTCGGGCCTATTACCCAAGATAATACCGCAGAATGGAATTGGGAGGCCCCCTCTGCGGGTTCCAGTGGGCTACAAAGCGTATGTTAATGTGCTACTGTGTGCGGTAGTAGGCTCGGTCCTCCCTCACTCTTTAACCAGGCTCTGTTCAGGACCAGAGCACACGGGTTTGGAGGCTGAGGCCTTTAGGAAGACCCCAGACCTAGAAGCGTCTAGGAGGAAGGAGAGGAATGTGTTGCGCTAAACGGCTCACGCCCCTTCCTGAGTCGACCTGAAGGACTCCAGGGGCGGTTGGAACGGGGTGTACCCTATGCCTAGACTACTTTCATCTACCTATAGGTCAAGTTCTCCTCCCAGCAGATCTGTTGTGCTGGGATTCCAGCCCTTGGCCTCCTCCATCTGTCCACCCGCATGACCCCTCCCCACACACCCCATTCTCTGTTTTGTTTAGTTGTGAATGCCGCGTCCTGTCCTGGTGACAGGAGAACAAAGTTGGTGAACGTCGCAGCGAGTGTCCGAGTGTTCCATGAGCCCCAGGGAGAGGGCGGGGGCGGAAGCCCGGGCTGCCTGCGGGGCCCTGGCGATAGTACCCTATCTATTGCCACAACGCCCTTGCGCACCGGCTCAGAGTTATTTCTGGCCTGGTGGCAGAATTGTGGTCTGTTGCAGTCTCGGGCCATCACCACTCCAGAACGAACTAGACTGCCATCCTTTCGCCATGGGCTCCTGTGAGTTCTGGGGTTGGGTCTGCAGCTTCCTGGACAGAGAGCCACGTCAGGTGTTCTGGTTTGGGCAGCAACAGGCAAAGGTTTGGGTCAGACTTGGAGGGAAACATTAGACAGCATGTAGGGTGGCCGGGGTGGAGGCGCCTGCGGATTCGCGGGATGCTGGTCTTAAGAGCTGGAGGGAGCTCCCGGTGATGCTCGCGGCTCATCCCAGCGCTTCTCTTTTAGGGCCGCGCCGAGCGCTGAGCCTGCTGCTTCTGCTGCTAGCGCGGCCCAGCCTCCCACTCGCAGGCTGCCCCGAGCGGTGCAGCTGCGCAGGGACGCTCGTGGACTGTGGGCGCCGCGGACTGACCTGGGCCTCGCTGCCCGCTGCCTTCCCTCCCGACACCACCGAACTGGTGCTGACCAGCAACAACTTGACCGCATTGCCGCCGGGGCTTCTGGATGCGCTCCCTGCGCTGCGTGTAGTGCACCTGGGCGCCAACCCCTGGCACTGCGACTGTCGCTTACTGCCGCTGCGCGCTTGGCTGGCTGGCCGGCCCGAACGCGCGCCCTACCGCGACCTGCGCTGTGTCGCGCCTCCAGCGTTGCGCGGCCGCTTGCTGCCCTACGTGGCAGAAGACGAGCTGCGGGCAGCGTGTGCGCCCGGCTTGCTCTGCTGGGGGTCTCTGGTGGCACAGCTCGCGCTGCTGGTCCTCGGGCTGCTACACGCACTGCTGCTGGCGCTCCTACTGGGTCGCCTGCGGAGGTTGCGTGCGCGTGCGCGCGCCCGCGCCTTCCGCGAGTTATCACTCACAGTCCCGCTGGTGGACGAGCCGACATCTTAAGAAAGGACAGGCGCAGAGCAACAAACGACCTGCAAACTTTACAGGTCCCTGCTGAAGAACCCTCTCCTTCGCCTGGATTTGCCTCAACCTCTGCCCTTGCCCAGTCTTCCAGACCTAAACTCGGCAGGCCTGAATCCACGTGGGGCCAAATTGCTGCCAGCACTACTGGAGTGAAACATCCCTGAGCCTTCAGAGCCTAGGGAGGTTGAGCGGCTCAGCTCCACACTGAGCAGTCTCCCCCTGCCAGACTCTGCACTGAATAAACCTTTCTCCTTCATCTGGCGGTTCTGTACCACCTGACCTTGCCAAATTCCAGAAAAAGCCTGGGGGAGGAGGTTGTTCAAGGGGACGTTTTCATGCACTGCCAAACTGGCATAGGGCAAACAGGAGCTGGTGGTTAAAATTCCCTCTACCCAGCTGTCTTCGAGGTCATTGGCAGCGGCGATGCTGTGGACAGAGAGGTCCCTCTGGCACTGAGGAAGCTTGAAACAGTACAGGCCGGCAGCTTAGAGGAAGCTTGTGGGAAGCCAGGGCCATGAGAACTTTCAAGGACAGCTTGGAAGTTGAGGTGTGCTTGGCCAGTGACCCCACTGTGTGGACAGCTATCAGAGCACCCAGAGACAGAGGGAGGTTGGGATGACTGTGGTTTGTGATTCACTGGCACTCCATGGGCCATCTCAGTGGGGAGTTGGACTCTAGAAGGGTAGGCAAGGCCAGGTTACAGAGACATGATATAAGGGCCTGTAGGTATGAGTTCAGCCAGTCTCTGAAATATAGCCTGGAGTGAGCCAGGCCTCCTTCCATACCTCTGGACCCTCCAAGTGTTCCCATCCACGCCCACCAAGCCGCAGCAGTCTCAGCCCTCCTCCCTCACAGCACAGGTTACCCCAGTCTCTGCCTCCCTCCGTGACTGCCGCCTGCCTAGGCCTTAACATAGGCTATTCCCTAGCCTGGTCCAGGGTTCCCTTTGCATCCCTTCGCAGCTCACAAGTCTCTTCCTCCACTGCTCTGCTCTGGACAACAAGGAGCTCTCCATTTCCCGGTTTCCCATTGTCTGCCTTCCACTCTGAAGCGGAGAAACCAGGTGGTCTGGTTCCTGTCTGGGTGCCCCAATGAGCAGAATGGCACCTTCCTCACTGGAGATACCAGGCTCAGGGGTCCCCATCCTGCGCCTGATGTTGGTCCCCACCTGGTTGCCTCTATAAATAATGGAAGCTTTTGTTCCTGATGATCTTCATGAAGAGCCTTGGGTCTGGGCACAGGAAAGCACCCGGCCTCCTCTGACCGCCACTGACCAGGTCGGGAGGCTGTAGCTGACATGGCCTTTGTCCTAGCCTTTGTGGGACAAGACAGATGACCCTCCAGTAGGCTGATTCTATCTAGAGGCTGCCAGTCACAGTGAGGCATAAGCCGTCCCTTCCTTTGTGGGCAGGTGCAGGGCATCCGGCCCATTGTGGGCTGCAGCGAACTGTGTGCTGTCTATCCGGCCTTATCACCGCATCAGGGACAGTGTCCTCTTTGTTCACCCTCCCCAGGGGTGGCCTGTCACCCTCAGAACCCCTGGTTTAGGCACACAGATAACACCTTGAAGTCATTTGAATGCAGTGTGGGGAGGGGGCATTCCTTCTGTTTTTCAGAGGAGCAAGCCAGGTCTTTAAGAATCCTCTCTTGCCTCCATCCTTCCCTGTGGCTGGGATAGAGCAGAACTGAGACTAGCTTCCTGGGGTCCCTCTCTCCTTCTCGCTTAGAACCCTTAGGGGGCAGTTTTGGTGCCTAGGAGGAAGTGACCGAAGACCCCAGAGTGTCTCCACACTAAGAAGAACATAACCCTGGGCAATAGGATGAGTCCTAACAGGAGCCATAGGAAGGAGCCCAGGCTCAGGGTGTACTGCTCACAGGGTTTGAAGACTCCAGGACCAGGGTCTTGCTGAGAGGATGGGTTTTGGACTTCTGAAGGACAGTCACCACAAAAGCAAGGGCTCTGCTGGTGAAGAAACAAGGCTGGTATCGCAGTGTGTTTAGACAGAAGGATTGGCCTCTTGCTTCATGGTTAATGGGGCAACTGTACCCATCGTTTCTCCAGGAGACCCCTCTTGATGGACCCTCTGTGGTCTCAACCGGCCGGTGTCAAGACGCCAGCCTGGCCTCAATGGCTGGCCCTCCTAAAGGCCTGGAAATCTCTCCAATTCTAACTCCTGACCTTAAGCTGACCCTCCACGTGCTTAGCCTGGGGTCTCAGCCTCCAACAAGTGTGGGGAAGTGGATGGTCCCAGCTCAGTGCTCCTGAATGCACACACCTCCTCCTCAGCCCAGCCTCCAGCATTGTCATCCACTTCAGAGACAACACACCTGTCCTGCAGTCTCCTCCCCAGTGACCAAGCTGTCCCCTCTGTGGTCTGGGACTCCTTCCAGGTGAGCATAAGTCACAGGCCCCTCTCAAAGACCTATATAGTACTGTATATATGTATGTGTATATATATGTATATATATATATATACACATATACATACTGTGTGTATAAACACATACAGATCCCAGATGGCTGATTCTGGGCCCTTCCTTTGGAGCTCAGGAAGTCAGGGGTGACTACACCACACTGTCCATCCATCCCTTGGTTTCCCAAGACTTGAGTTTTAGAGCAAGGCCCAGCCGTTGTGCGCCTGTCCCTCTAGCTGCACCCATCCCCATCACACTTTTGCTCACCAGAGTGGATCTGCCCTCCCTCCTGTGACCTCCGTGCTTACCCAAGACTTCATTCAAACTCAGGGATTCCCAGACTCAGCTAGTCTAACACAGGGCACGGAGGTGCATTTAGAGAGGTCAAGTCACTGTGCTGCCAGCCAGTCAACGACTGACCGAGGAGCTGAATAGATGGAGTCCCAGTAAGGCCACTCAAGGCCACCAACCTAGGCAGAGGCAGAGCAGTGACCTCCCGCAGAGAGCATCGACCTCATTGTGAAATAAACACGTGCAGCAGGGAGGTTGGGACTGTGGCCCTATTTATTTAACTGTCTATTGTCGAGCCCTATCTTCCCCTCAAGCACCATGATTCCGACTGGCACCAGAGGGCGCTAGCGATCCGCAAAAGACGCAGAGCTCAGCAGCACGCCGTTTGCAGGCCTGGGTGAACTCTTAAGGATGCCCAGGAAGTTCACCTAGAGAGCAGGGGACTGTCCAGGCTGCCGAAACTGCACTGTGAGAGGGGTTGGCAGGTCATTCCCTCGGGGAATGGAGAGGAGGGCGCTGCGAGGCCGCTGACAGATGCGGAGAAGATGAGTGCGGGCCCCCTTCCTCCTATCCTTTGGCACACTGACAGCCGGTCAACCGCAAAGATAAGGACTTCTTCCGCCTGGCGGGAAGGACGTGGACCAGTCCAGGTGCGCCCCCCACCCATGTTTGCTCCGTAAACATTCATTGGCCCCCGCTGTGTATGTTGCACGGAGCGGGGCTGATGACAGCGGGTGCTGGACTCCTGCCGTTTCTTCCCTGGATGATGAGGAGAAGCTCAACGATTTAGAAAAAGAGGCCCAGTCAGTCATCTCTAGGTCACTCTGGTGACCCGGGTAGCATTGGGGTTCTCCACGAGTCTTCCATAGCCTGGAGAAACCTCGGAGTTTGACTGGCCTGCTTGAGGCCACTACAAATAGTGGGCCCCTGGGAAAGGTGTGGGTGTCCCCAGACTAGGCCACATAGGAGGGGGAGGCCCGCACCCGCTGCCCAGACAGAGCAACAACATTGGGGTGGGTGGCCCATAGCTCACCGCAATGTCTGCGCCCACCCCCAGCGTTTCCGATGGAAGACAGGCGGCTAGTGATAAATCACAGCTCCCACTCCCACCCACCCAGGGCTAACTGGTGGGCAAGAAGGGCTGCAGGAGCTGCGTATCACAGAGACAAGGCCTGGAACAGAGACAGGAGACAGGATAGAGCCAGAGGCCGTCTGACACCAGCCAGGCCTTGCTGGGGTGTCTGAGCTCCCCAGGTACCCTTTCCATAAACCCCATCTGGAAACCAGCTGAGAGCGTTCCCCACCCTACTGACCCCAACTGGAGGTGGTGAGCCAGGCCTCTGCCACAATCTTCAGTTCCCCCGGGAGGACCATAAATCAGTAGGGGGCACTTGGAGTAGTGCCCCCAGTAGAGTGAGGGTCTTCGGGGGTCACTGATCCTAGTGACTGGGCCTGGCCTTGGCTGTGTCTCTCCTTCCTTAAACAGCTCTTGTGAGACCTCCCAGCCCCCAACCTTTCCCGGCCAGTACAGTCTAGCCTGGAGCCCTCACAGCCTGTGCTGTCTATAATGGCTGCTCATGCTCACTGCCCTCTGAGAAGACAGGAAAAGAAACGAGGAGTAATGTGTCCTTCTTAGGAGGACCCCTGGGGGCTAGCCTGTCCCTGGTCCCACAGAACCTGTGAGATCAACAGGTCTTCCCCAGTGAAGCCAGTCCTCTCGCTCCCCTACCCAGAGTCCTGAGGCCTGCCTGGAAAGAGTACTCAGAGATGAGTCGGGTAGGGTCTCCAGACATAAGCCACCCACTCCAACATACACCAAGGCAGGTGTGAAGTCAGTTGCAGTAGAAGGGGTTGATGAGCACCAGGCCAGGCTCTAACCCCACGGCCTATTTCCGCAGCCCCCACAGAGCTTCCTTCAGGACCCAGGTGTGGAGTCAAGGCCACTCGTGCACCAAGAACCCCAGATTTCTCCTGTAACTTGTCTCTGGAATGGGGTTGAGGGTATCCCAGGGGCTCCTTCTCAGGAAAGGTCTTGGGAACACTTAGGATTGTTCGAAGGCACCGAATGGCTGTGGCTGGCCTGGGCCTTGACCCTCAGAGCAAACCCTCAAGTCAAGCTCTAGAGGCGTCTCAGGAAAGGGACAGTGAGGGAAGAGGCTGGAAGTTAGAGCTAGGGCTCGGGTCTTTTGGCCTTAAACCCAAAGAAGGTGGGTGTTCCAACTCCCGTGGAACTAGTTGCCCCTTCTCCTGGGATTGCTGCCATTGTAGTAACCCTGGCGGGGGTAGGGGTCATCTAGCTGTGTGTCTACTCAGGCCAAACAGATCAGGAGCGCTAGGTCTGGCAGACCCATGTGTGGCAGGAGAAGGTGCAAGGGCACCTTTGACAGTAACCAGCCTGTCCTATCTCCACTAACGGTGTGGCCGGGTCTTCTTCTGGATCACAAAGGGACACTTGAAGGGTTTGGCCAAGTGCCATGCCAGCTTGGCCCAATGACTCCCCAGAATGTGTGAGCAGAACCTCTGAGAAATGAGTCCCCCACTGCAGCTGATCCTCCTGTCTGGATTCTGTGGGTAAACTTGCGGGGAGGGGGCTTCCCCGATGGAAGGTCACAGTGGGGACTGAGGAGATGCAGTAAGATAGAGGCAGAACCCCAGGCAGCATTGGCCGGTGGAGCTGTCCAAGGCCTCTGCCTTGAGCTGTCTGGGGCAACCAGTTCCTGGAGATGGGTGTGGGACTTCTGCTTGAAGTGCTTGCAGGCAGGCCAAAGGCGAGCTCAGCTGGAGTCAGCATCGGAATCTATTGTGATGTGATTTGTACGGGTTTGCTTTGCTCTGGGCTTTGTTTATTTAAAGATGCTCTAGAAGAATTCCCGCCAGTCCCCTGAGACACAGGGAAGAGGCTTCTGTCTGAGCAGGACTGGGGGCGGAGCACTGAGCGCACCTGTCTCAGCCTGCCTGCTGTTGACTGTAAGCAGCATCTCACTCACTGAGGGTGCTTTCTCTTGTTGGCTGTGACACCTTCCTGCGGGAGTGCAGATTGGGCACCCGGGCTAGAAAAGCACAGGCCAGCTCCCTGTAGGGGCTGAGGGATCACAAAACACCATGGACTTTGCCTGTGGGTGATATGCAGCAAGATGTTAGGGGGAGCCTGAGTTCTCTTCTTAGTCCCTGTCTAGTGGGCCTGTACTCTGTGGATCCCTGGTTAGGGACCTCTGGACTGTGGATCCCAGAGTCTGTGTCTGGTCTCAGAAATTCCTACTGAGGAAATCCAACTTTGGCAGGTACCTGCTCTAGAGTTCTCAGTGTTGAGGGTCGGGGGCCCTTGTCTCCTTATTAGGGGATACCATGATTGTGCTGTGCCTACTCCTGGACATCAATCAACCCTTCCACCAGAATGGTCCCAGAAGACCTCACTCCCAAGCTTCTAGGAGCAAAATCAGGAGGACTAACCGAAGCATGAGATGATTCCTAGAGGAAGTGCTGACCAACACTCATAATGAGAAAGAACCTCAGCCTCCACTCGCCCACAGCCCAAGTCTAGGTCAGACTCCATTGCTGAGAGTCCTCCTGGGATGCTTCTAGAAGGTCTATGTAGCCTTTCCCAACACCTCAGGGCTGGAAAACTGTACCTGCTTCAGTAGCAACAGGTGACAAGAAACAGAGATGTGTTGGAGCCAAGAGTACGGAAGCCTGGAGCTACCCCATGTCCTAGTGGGCCGTGGTCCTGGGGGCTACAACAAAGGAGCCCTGATCTCCTGTTGCTATTGTCTGCCTCTGCTCAGTGGCCAGCTGACAGGGCTGACTTGCTGTGCTCCCCCACCTCCAGCGCCAGTCAAGCCCCAAGGAAGAAGATCCCCAAACAGGTCTGAGGAACAACCTGTCCTTGTCTGCCTGACACCAGTCTCCTGACACTCACATAGTCTCCCTCTGTCTTTGTTTCTCGTGTAGTTTGTCCCCTCATCTCCTACCACCCCCTCCTTGGGGCCTGCCTTGGTAGGCAGAGGTCCTGAGCAGATACTCGTACACACAACCCCCAGTGGGCCCCTTCCCGGCCTCTTCTTCCCAGAGAAAGAGCACATCTCCAAGGGTGGGTTAAGGCCATCAGTTAGCCACACAGGTTCTGGATGGCAAGACTCTGTGTCCCCAAACATGCTGGCTGGGCCACCATCCAAGAGTATGTAAGCACAGCATTCTCTATGTGTCAGGATGTGAGTGAGTGCGTTCGGACCTCCATACCATGCTATGTCTCCCTGCACCGCCCCCCTTCCTCGTCCTGTGATCCACGTCCATCTCCACTGCACCCAGCAGGCCCTACCTCCCCACAGTACACTCCCCAGGCAGCAGCCTGTCCCTGCCTAACACACCATGTGTATGTACACTCTTGTTTTCTCTGCCTTGTGGGCCAGGGGTGTGCTCGTAAATCCTGCAGTTGATGACACATTTATCCCTCCAGCGGCTGCTGGTGTGAATTTATGGCTGTACCTCCAGGCTGGGACACCTCCAGGGCAGACACACCTCCAGGCCACACCATTGGACTTTCGTGGTGTTACAGGGGTGGGCCAGAAGAGGCTCTGGAACCCACTCAAGGTCAGACCTACCTCAGCAACAGACATTTTGGGGTGTTAAGAGCTGGCCAGTGAGAGGCCAGCCCTGCGTGGGTGTTGCTCAAGGCTGAAGCTGGCCACTAGCCAGGAGCCTTATCTGCTGGGGAGGGCCTAGCCATCCTCCTGCTCTCCTCAGTCTTCCGGCCCAGGAAATGGGGGTGCAGGTGTGGTAGCCTATCTTCCCTGGGTATTGAGTCAGCTCACTGGCTGTTGCAGGGCCTGCTGGGAACCACATTGGGTGAGGACTGGGGGACGGGGAGAGGGCTGAAGGCAGCTGAGACTGCACACAGAGAGGAGGGTGCTGGTGTAGTCAGCACAGAGAGGCTGCATGGCTGCCTCCGACTTGTAAATCTGTGTAGATGGAGGCCAAGGAGCACTGGTTCAAGGCCATGCAGGTGTGGGGTAGAGGGCCAAGAGACCATTCTTGCTCTTCAGAATGTATTGTGGGGCTCCTGAGTCTGGACACCCCCTTTGTTTTGCCAGATCTGGGGGTAGTGTGACTGCTGGGTTTAAGGAATGGACAGGGGGGTGATGGAGCTAGGCAGGTCCTGAGGGGCCCCAGCTGGGGGCAGGAGCCTGGCTGACTCCCCTCTGCCTGTCTGTCCGCCTGTGTGTCCATCCATCTGTGAGTAGGGTTGGGTCTCTGGGGGATCCTTTGTCAGCTCTCAGGCTCCCCATCTCTAGTTCTAACTCAACCCTTCCACCTCCCCCCCCCCCTGCACCGCCTGCTGTCAGGATGAGCGATGGCTGGGGCCCCTCCCCAGGCCCTCGGCCCCAGGCCTGGTTCCCGCTCATTAGCCGCTGACACTGTTTGCTTTCCTGGGGACGCCCACCCCGTCACAGGCCATTTCTCCTGGTACCCCCTGCCCCAGGGGCCTGCCCAGGGGTCCAGGGTGCTAGGCTGCACAGGATACCAGCGGAGGCAGGACTGGCCTTCAGCCTCGGAGGAGATGACCAGATAGAAAGTGAGCCTTGCGTTTACCTATGGACCTGAGAAAGGGTGTCCCCGGAGGCCCACATCCCTGCCCATGCCACACAGCCTGGCCCAGCAGAGACTAGGCCAGCTGAAGCAACTTAGGGTCCTGTTGGCTTGGTAGGACACACAGCCTGTCTGTGCAAGGGCCACAGTTGGGGGAGGGGAGCTCTAGCGACAGGTGATAGCTACCACCACCCCTAACCCAGCCTTTGTCTCTGGGTCTTTCCCCAAACCCTGACCCATGATGTGATTGCTGGACCACCAGCCTTCCGAGAAGGCACCTCACCTCCACCTAGGGCCCCTCTGTCTCTCCCTCTAAGCAACAGAGCGCAGCCCGAGGATACAAGTCCCAGGACTGGGCACTCCTCTCTTGGGCTCCAGGCCCAGAGTGGCCACAGCTGGGCGGCATCAGGGCCCGCAGGCCAGTGGCAGCCGGTCCTTCACTAAAAAATGTGTTTGTGATTTTGGCGGCGGGGCAGATAACGGTGACGAATGGCTCGCCTGCCCCACGGGGCCCCAGGCCCATCTGGTTTGACTTTGGTCTGTCGGCGAGTACCCTTGGGCCTCCACTCATCTCAAGCGGTACCCGCAGAGCAAGACCAGGGACTGGGGTGGGCATACTCAGAGAGCCTCAATAGCCTTCTAATCATTGCTTTCTCTGTCCCTCAACCCTGTCTGTCCCCTCATTATGGGTCTCCCTCAGATGTGCCCACCCAGTGCCCCTGCTGATACTGGGTACCGACTCAGGTTTACAGGGCGAGAAGATGGCACAGGCATACAGAAGCCAAGGGCCTGTCTGCTGTGGTAAGCACTCTCCCAGGCCAGAGGAGTCGGGTAAGACAGAGGGATGGACCTGAACAGAGAAGGCAAGCAGCCCGACTGGACCTGGCCCCACGCAACCCTCATGTGGTCATCGTCAGCGGGAATTTCTGACAGGGCCCCAGACCCTCCTTTAGCTTCCATGGCCTCCAGATCATTTATTTCCAGCTGCAGGGAAAGCTTGGTCAGGCCTGTGCTCAGCCACGGTCAGCAGGGCACACTCTCCTCATACACAGCTTCTTCCTTCCTCTGCTCTTTAGGGTCTCCAGGGTGTCTAGACAGGTCAGGAGAGGCCATCTCTTGACACAAGGTGTCACCCACGCCACTCAGACCCTAAATCCTGCCCACAAGGCTGCAACAGATTCCGCCAAGCCTGGCCACTATACCCCAAGAGGTGGGGAGGTAGCCTCTGTGGGCATGGCCAGGCTCCTCCGGGCTTGGATGGGGACATCCAGTCCTCAGGAGACTGTCTTGAGCCCTGCCTGCCCAGGTCACAGAGGGGAGTTGGACCAGCCTTTGTCAGAAAGAGGGAAGGTGGGGTGATCAGAGAACCTCAGGGCCATCTGGGGGCAGAGAGGGGCCCCACAGGAGCTCTGGGACGTTGGTCGGTTGCTTCGCCTGTCCCTGCTCTGGCTGGGGACAGCTGGAGGGAAAGAGGAAGGGAGAGGCAATGTCTGTCCTGTCAGGATCCCGTCCCCCTCAGCAGGTTAATCCCACCGCCTCTGTGTCACATTGTTGAGAATTAACTTTGTTGAAATAAAAATTGGTCTTGGTATTAACTTGGCCTCCAGGATTTTCTCCGGGATCCAGGAGGCTACGTAGAGACAGACGCCCATTCCCAGAGCTGGCGGCAGCTCAGGTTGCAGGGGTGCCAACGACCTCCTAATCCTCTGCAAGGCTCTGACCCTCTTCCCACCCACCCCAAGACACTGAACCTGGGTCCCTGGGACTGAGAAAGCTGGAATGCCCAGTGTGGATGTATATGGGTCTCTGGGGTCCATCTCTGGCCCCTTCCCTATCCTCATGTTGTCTCTGGGTCACCGAGCAGCCATGGCTGGCAAGCACAGAATACTTCCCCCCTCTATCCTTCCACAGTCACATCTTTACAATGTTTTGGGGCCTCAGTTTCCCTGCTTGTGAGAAGGAGGATTGTCCCAGCTGGGGAGGTGGTGAGAAACACCGTGTAGACTGAGCAGCTAACCAGGTCCTAGGCAGTCATTAAAGATGGTCAGTCAGTGTTAGAGAGATGGTGACTGTAGACCTGAGAGGGGCAGACAGCCCAGGACACTGCTGTGACTGGAATCTTCTGAGGGATGGGGCAACAGCAGCCTGCAAGCCCTCGGTGTCTCGGCACAGTCTTCTGGCTAGGCAGAGGATCCCCAATTGCCAGACAGTGAGGCTAGGACAGGATCAAGCCATCTACAGCTCCCTAGAGCGGCTCCTAGTGAAACCTGTCAGTACTGCTGAGAGGACAGCAGCTATCAAAGTCAGACGCAGCTGTCCTACAGAATCCAGCATTCAAGTCATCCTTGGGTCCTGCCTACCCAAGGATTCTGAGCCCTGAGGATGCTCGCCCCTTAAACCAAGTTCTGTTCACTGACATCTGATATAGACAGTTGCAGTTGTTTGTGGAATAATGAAAACAAAATCTCGTGTTTAGCGTAGATACTTTTTTACTAGTTTTTGGGGGGGGGATGTAGGGCCTCAAACCTAGAGTCTTGTGTTTGTTCTATCTCTAATTATACCTTCAGCATTTGTTTTGTTCTGTTTTTCTACACAGGGCCTCAATACATGATCAGACTAGCCTGGAATCTGTGATCCTCCTGCCTCAGCCACCGGCATACTGGGGCTAAGATTTCAGGTGTGTAACATCATGCCTTACTTTTGAAGATATTGGAACCAGGACTGACTGTTTCAATACAGGCACAAATCTTGGGGCAACTGCTTCCAGAATGAGCCGCTGAAGCTCTTGTACACCTTAAGTGATATTCTCTCTCTCTCTCTCTCTCTCTCTTTCTCTCTCTCTCTTTCTCTCTCTCTCCCTCCCTCCCTCCCTCTCTCTCCCTCTCCCTCTCCCTCTCCCTCCCACTCTCTCTCTCCTTTTCCCCCTCTCTGAAGAAGCTATTGAGTCCCCTAAGGGATTTCTACTCTTTAGAGCCTTCCTGGTGAACACACTCCTGAGAACCTGGGATAAAGCTCTGCCAGCCTAAGGACAGCTGGCCCTGCATCCTGGTAGCCAAGAGCAGGCAACACCCCTGACTGGTGGTCCTCTAGAAACCTTGTGGGACCATATCTCAAGCAGTTTGTTTGGGGGTGGGTACAGCCTGGGAATGGGCTGGGGGCCTGGGAATGAAAGTGGTAGCCCGGGGGATGCAGGAGTGGACCCAGCTGTTGCAGCCTGGCTCCAATTCCCGCTCTGCATCGAAGTTAAGTCCCTAGGGCCAAGGCTGGTGGTCTGTCTGAGAGGGAGTGGGGATGTGTGGGGGCTGTGCCTTCCTCCTGGCAATGGTCCCTGGGGACATCAGGAGAGGAGGAAGCTGCTTTCATGCTGAGAAGCAGAATCAGCTATCGGGGGAGACTCTCCTGCCTCCAGACTGGACAGCAGGGCTCCTTGCTCTTAGCACCCGAGTCGCTAAGAGTTCCCCGCCACATTCTCAACTAACACCTGCTCTGAGTTCCTACATGGCCTTGTGTTTTAGGAAGGTTGCAATCATCTCTCTGGCCCTCATCTGTACCCAGAGCCTCCCTTCTATAGTACGAACCAGGTGCCAGGTAGTACCCTCCAGATCTCTGAGCCAATGAACTTTTCCCTCAGAATATTGAGCCCTACATTAACCTGGTGTCATCTCCTCATCAGGCCTCTTGTCTGAGAGAAAGCTGCATACAGGCTTAGGGCACACAGTGTTCATCTAAATCGTCTTTACCTGAAGACGTTCTTGGGTCCTGTAGAATCAAACTTGAACTATGAGGGATATTGAGGTGCCAGGGCCTGGCCTCCATCAGACCAAACATTGTGAAGAAGATGGAGGGCATCGAAGAAGCTGGAATGAACTGGTAAATGGGAGGCTTTCTCCCCCCGCCCCACCGCTCGCTCCCCACCCCACTCCCAGCAGGGGAATGGGAGCTGAGCTGGCTTACCCACATTTGCCTGGCTTCAGTGGAGGTCAATGGGGCGGGGCCAGAAGGGGAATCTTACTCTCAAATCCCTCCTGCCTGCTGCCAGCCCCCAGGGAAGTCCCGCCATGTGGGAACCTGATATTTTAAGACTTAAAGCAAATGTTTCTAGGGGCCCTGAGCTGTGCCAAGGCGTCCATTCAGCCTCATGGGGGCAGGGCCAGCACAGAAGAGCAGACCCCAGCGGCCCCTCTGTTCCCTGGGTGGCAGTTTCTGACAGCAGGGAGCATGGAGTACAGGAGCTCCCTGAACACAGAAGAGGAAGACCCGGTGGGGCTTGCAACCTGATGGTCCCTCTCCCAGGTCTCCAAGCCCAGGTAAGGCCGTCAGAAGTCTTGAACTCACACTAGGGCTGGCCCAGAACCAGGTGTACAACCAACTGCCCCCCCCCACCCACCCACCGCCGCCTCAGGCACCACATCGAGGGTCTGGTTTTGAGTCACTGGCAGAAACTATCTGGAGCTCTGAAGTAAGCAATGTGAAGTTTTCCATCGAGGAAGAAAGGAGATTTGAGATTCACTGGTGATGTGTGTCCGGGTCATGGGCATTCTTCCCCTCGGGGGTGTGGGTGGGAGAGGAGCATGAAGTCTTGCTTTGGCTCCACCTTCCTTCCAGCCAGCCTTGAAGGGCGGAACATCACATATTGGTGGGGGACAGTGCATGGTCAGGCAGCGCAGTCAAAGGACGAGGGTCTGATTTTTTTGTTTGTTTGCTTGAGAAAGGGTCTCACCACGTAGACCAGGCTGGCCTGAAACTCAGAGCTCTGCCTACCTCTGCCTCTGGAGCACGGGGAACAGTGCCACCAAGGCCAGAGAGGGTCTAATCTTACTTAAAGCATGTTTCAGGACTGAACCAGCGCAAGGCCATCTGGGAGTGTGGATACATACCAAGAGAGGATGGTTACTCTGGGAGTTCTTCTAGGGTAGGCTGTCCTAGCAGGCCCAACTATTCCAGACCTTGGTCCTCAGAGTACACGGGTTGGGTTCCTCATAGGTACTTGACTGGCAAAGCTGGCTCACACTCTTACCCCTAAGTCACGAGCCTGTTACAACCCTTCTTAGACTATTTTCACCATTTTACAAATGAGGAAACTGAGACCCAGAAAGAGGACAGCCTTTCCAGGGCCTTAAGCCACCCTAGCTGTGCGCTTCCCTTAACTCTCTGCCCCAACCCCATGACCTGCAGGCAGGACAGAGCTCTGGATGTCTGGGGTAGAGTAGACAGACCCCAGAGACTTCTGGCCAGCCTGAGCTCAGCCTCTGATGATGCTGGACATCATCACTGACCTGGGACTATGGCTTCCTGGATCTGCCTCTCTTAAAGTTTGCACTGCATGCCAGGCCTGACCTCCTGAGTCAAGGGGACCTCTCACCTCTGTGTCCCCAAGAGGCCCCCCCACCTTGAACAGGCCAGGCCTGCCAACATCATATCATCCTGCTGTCCTGCTCTATGTGATGCCCCTGGGTCTCGGTTCCTCCAGTTTCTGAAGTTGGTGTTGTAAACACTGGGTAGACATTGAGGTCTAGCTGTTCTGAGCTTTCTAAAGGAAGTGTTGCTGGCA
This sequence comes from Myodes glareolus, assembly GCF_982192425.1. NCBI lineage: Eukaryota > Metazoa > Chordata > Mammalia > Rodentia > Cricetidae > Myodes > Myodes glareolus. The sequence continues at coordinate 98,051,650 of NC_142027.1, read as the reverse complement.
GGAAGGAGGGGGCAGCACACAGACCTTGGGGACAGACGCTGTCCACAGAACTTGGTCCAGCCAATTGCACAAGCTCTTGAACTCTTCACAGGCAGAATTTCGTGGTGTCTGGGCACGCACTGACTATCTGGGACTTATATCTGCGGAGTCCCCAGACTGGAAACCAGGTGTCCCACAGCCAGAGTGGCTCCAGCAGTCACAGCTGCCCCTTGACACCTCCTTCCTCCACATTTCCCATCCCTTGGGCCTTGGTTTTTCCACTTAGATCTTAGCAAAAGGCAGGACGTCATTAGAAGGGAGAGAGCATGCTTAGGAAGTTGCAGTTGGAGTGGTGAAGAGACAGAGAAAATGTGACTTGAGGGTCCAGGAGGAGGAAGTGGGTAGGCCCCTCTTGGTCCCCTTCAGAGGAACACAGAGACCAAAAGCTCCATAAAGACTAAGCAGAGGAACCTGAATTAAATTCTAAAGCCACTGGGCCAGATGGTTCATAGACTGGGGCTCTCACAGGGACCTTACTTCCAGGACACCAGCTGGTAGATAGCTTAGAGTAGTAAGTGAGGGTGGCAGACAGTGGCCCCACCCATTCCCTCACCCACACCCTGCCAGAGCCCCTTTCCTTGCGTCTAGGCCCCTGGCCCCACTTGCACACCCAGACTCCAAACTGGAAAGACGGGCCGAAGAACAAACAAGCTCATACCACAGCCCCTACCCAGGCCTGTATGGGCAGGGCCAGGAGCTGGGGTTCCCCCTCTCAGGGTCCTAAGAACCTAGCAGGAGGGACAGCCTCAACACAGTGCGTCCTGCCAAGCCCCCTGCTTACTCTTCTTCAGGACAGCAGTAGCACCCGGCACCCTGGAAAGCAAGGACAGCTAGGCCAGCATTCCAGCTGTTCATCTCTCGGGAGAAAGCTGCCCATCACATTGTGTCCAAGAGATGTCAGAAGGTCACCGCAGCTGGGCAAACAGGACCGACTCCGCAGGATTCTTTTCGGACCACAGTCTCTGGACACAAGGCTCAATTCTGGCATTCAGACACGTGGTGAGTATAGAGCTAGGAACGCTATAGAGCCTGGACAAACACTCCCTTATTCAGTCAACAAACCCCTGAGAGCAGTCTGGGGCACACTGGATGAATCTCTCCCTCTGATGGCTCTTGCCGTCCCCATTTGTTCCCAAAGAGCCTACTGGGACCTCTCGATCCTGACTATGCCTCAGGTTGCCTCTGTCTCTGCCGCCCCAGTGACTGTCATCTCCGCCAGAGTCTTTGCACACTTAGAAATCAAGAAGGCTCCGTGTCTTCCAGATCTCGACGGTGACTTTCAGGGTGTTTGAAAAGCCTAGTACCAGAAGAGAGAAGGTGTGTGCTGAGGATTCTTAGAGCTGGAGAGAGCCATGGATGGGGTGGTGCTGGCGTTGGGAGGCCGACCCGAACAGGATCTAGAGTCTAGGATACTGTCTGAGAGTGGACAGGATGAGCCCTAATCCTAGGGACAGTGGCACATGGCTCAGAGGACCTTACCTGTCAGATTGTGAGCTGGAGGCTGGAACACAAGTCCAGTGACATTGGCCAGGCAGTAGAGGGAACCAAGGGGCTCAGGGTGACCAGGAGAAGTGGAGGCTTTGAGGGGGGCTGTCATGGAAGAGTATGAGGACAAGAATACAGGGCAAGATGGGGCTTGAGGGTAGAGGGGGCAAGAGAAAGTTCCGGGGTAAAGGATGAAGTAATACGGAGCAGGACTAGAGACCAGACTTCAAGTCTGCACAGTGGCAGCACTTGACTGGTTGCCTAGGCCTGTCCCATGAGATCAGAATGTGGCCAGCCACAGTGCCAAGCCACACTGGTGTGCTCGGTGTCCATCCTTCCTGGGAGCCTGTCAGCAGCCTAGACATGGGGCATGGGTGAGCAGGCAAGACGGACACCCAGCTGTCCTGTGAGGACACAAAGCTCCGCCCTCAGTCTATGCCACCGGACACTCACATGACCTGTGCCTGGCTGCCTGCCCGCCCACCCACCCTGCTGCCAATCACCAGCGACTATCCTCCTACCACACCTGCTCATGACTGACAGAGGTCTCTATTCCCGGCCAGCCGCCTGCTCGGGTTATATTTAGGCCACAGGGGTGGTGCTGAGCTGCTGACCCCCTCCTGGGGCCCAGAACAGGGGCAGCTGGACTGGGCTGACTGCCCAAGCCTGGCCTGCTAGCTCAGGCTGAGTGCTGAGGACTGGTTACTATCTACACGGCTGGTGCAGACCCTGAGCTGGTCGATGGAGAGAGACCTGGGCTCCAGCTATAGTGTAAGCAGGAGAGTGAGGCTGGAGCAGGCACTGGGCTCTTAGTCACTTGTGGAGGTTGGACGTGATGGCCGAGGAAGATTCATGGGGCCCAGCAAGACGGAGGAGCTAAGAGGTCCAGGCCAGATCCAGGAGAGCAGTCAGGGGCTTGGGTAGACAGTATATCTGTTCACCCCTGGAGCTCCTGCACCTTGTCAGGGGTACCCTGAATCCCAGGCCCGACCCCAGGCTGTCTCACAGGGTGTGGCTAGGCAGGAAGTGGTCCCTCACAAGCCACATCCCCTCTGCTGGAACACAGGGACACTTCTTGCCTTCTTGGGCCTTAGTTCTGACCCCATTCTGCCAACTTGAGCTAGATCCCAGGTTTCCTGTCCCCATGGCAACATGGAGGAGCAGGATGTCCCGTCACCCCACAGGCTGGTAGATCTGATTCCTCAAACTTCAGACCTGAGTGTTTTTGTGAGACCTCTTGCTATCCAGCCTGGACAGAAGGACACAACTGGGCTCCTGTGTCAGGTTCCTAATCGTCAGCCCTGCCCCTGCACACACATCCTGCTCTGGAATCATCTGCCACCGTATCAGTCAGGGTTCTGTAGAGGAACAGAACTGAGAGGGCGAATATATATGTGTGTGTATGCATAGTTTATTAAATATAATAGTTATTCAACCAACTTACTTCAAAATAGTAACAACTGGTTTCCCACACCTGAGAGGCTGGATGCCCCAGCATGGGGAACAGTGGCTGTTACACGCTGGAGAGGGTGACAACCCACCAGGTTCCTCAGTAATTCCAATCTGGGGCTGGTGACCTGGAGATTTCCTGAAGAGCCACTGGTGCCCAGTCCGTGGTGGGAGCCTGTTAACACTGGCTCTGCCAACAGTAAAGGAGTCAGCGGTGTAACGGAGCCAGTCCACTCTGGGTAAGACTGAGATCACTAAGCAAAAGGTGGGAGATCTTCCTCTTGCCAGGCAGCTAACAGAAGATGCCGCCCATGCTTGGGAGATGGGTCTTCCACAGCGACTAAAACCATCAGTTCTACAGATGAGGCAAGGCTCCCTACTTCCTATTCAGATGTGTGGGGTTTTTTGTTTTTATTTTTTGTTTTTGTTTTGAGACGGGGTTTCTCTATGCAGCCTTGGCTGGCCTGGAACTCACAGAGATCCACCTGCCTCTGTCTCTGAAGTGCTTGGATTTCAGCTGCCGCCACACCCAGCTCAAATGATTCTAATTTGTGGCAAAATGACATTAAAGCAACCATCACAGACTCCCTGTCTGTCCCGGGGTGCTCTCCTGAGTCTGACCACCTATGAAAGCAACAGCTGCACAGACCAAGCCCTGCCTTGTACTCAGGGTCTGGCCAGGGACCACCACCCGGCCCGACCATCAGTTCTAACTCCAGGGGTGGCTACTCAAAACTCAGTCCTCCCCTCCCCCCAGCTTCCTGCCCTGTTGACCCAGGATCTGAATGAATGTCTGGGTCTCGGCCTTAACTGCCCCCCTCATCACAGGAAACACATCACTGGGGGACTATGGGACCACAGATCACGCAGAAGGCATTAAGGGCAGGGCCAAGGGCTCTTGCCGGAAGTGGCTGCCTTACTCTCTGAGGTTCAGGAAGTAGGGGTCTCAGAAGCTTCCTCTGGGCCAGACGAGCCTCGGTGGAGCTGGGCAGTGGAGGGTCAGAGGCCTGGCTGCAGCTGCCCCTTCCTCTCCAACCAGTCACCAGCTGGGTGGCCTGTATGTAGGGGCTGGGAAGCGGGGGTGGGGAGGGTCCCTTGGACTCCCACAGGTGACCAGCAGTCAGAACCGGAAGACTCTTGAGCCCAGCATCATCAGAAGATGGGGGAAGGGCTGCCTGTGACAGGGGCTATGGAGCAAATGTGCCCACCTCAGCCTGGGCCTGTGCACTTCCTGCCAGATCAGCCTCAGCCTCAGTTTACCCATCTGTACAGCAAGGCATCCATCACTGTACTCAGGGCCAGAGGAACTGACATGGACCTACAAACTTTGTAGGTGGCTAGGTCTGTGAGACATGTCAGCCCAGGCCCTGACCCTCTATGTGCACACCAGGACATACACACACACACACACACACACACACACACACACACACACTCATACACACACACACACACACACACTGGGACTGAGCTCCTCTTTTCTCCGCCTGATGCCAGTTCCACCCCAGCACTAAAGAGCCCCCACTAGGGCTTGGGCCATGTGCCTGCTCACATGTGTAGCTCTGAGTACAAGTAAAGCCCCATCCTCAGCCCAGATGGCCAAGAGTGTCCTGGGGCAACAGTGGCAGCTCGGTCTTGAAGGTCCACACTCCGGCTTGTTCCCCACTTAGACACCACTAGAGCAGGAGACTCCAGGGAGGCCCCTGGTTGTCCACCCTAGAAGAGTCTCAGTAGGTGGAGCTGGCACCTCGGCTCATGCGTGCTCCTGTGTGTAAGCTGGCCTGGCCTGGCCCACACATGACGAGTGGCTGTCCATCAGCACGGCCAGCCGCTTTGGCCATCCATCAGCAGCCAGCAGTCACAGGAGGAGCAGCCTGTTTGTTTTGCCAGGTCTGTGCCGCTCCCTGGGGCGGGGCCAAAGGAAATGCCATTTTCTGCCTGGGGTGCAGGGTGGACAGCAGGAGAGGGGACAGGCAGCTAGCAGGAGGGGTGGAGCACCAGGAGCAGGGCCAGGCTGGGATATGGAGGGACCCCTGGCTAGTCCAAGCTCTATGTACACACCCACAGCCTTTCCCTGGTCTGTCCCTTCTGGGAACAGGATGAGTGACGCTGAGGTCTCCTGTTTCCCATGGTGGCTGTGTTTAGCCAGGTCACTCAACTCACCCTTGTTCCTGGCCACTGGGTAGGGTGGATTCAGGTGTCAGCTGCCACTAGTTGGGGGGTGTCTCTGTATCTGAAATCCAAGATGCTTGATCCTAGCTGTCCACACTGGCATGGAAGCTACTGTGGGGATGAGAACTGGGACAAAGACTAAATATTTTGGAGAGGTAGGGCTACTAGGAGATTTTGCAGGGCCTGGACACTGGCTTAGAGGCTTTCAGCCTTAGAGTCAGAGCCAGGGATACACGAGGCTACATTAAAAGCGGTAACATATGCATATCTGGTATCCAGGAAGCTGGTATTCAGACCCTGGGACTATGTCTTCAGCATCCACACCTGCTAATGTATCCAACTGTTATTTGTACCAAATGAAGATTCAGCTATACATGTGTCTACATATGAAGTATATGAAACAAACGTTATTTAGTGTACTGAGATTCAATGATCATTTTAGTTTGTTTTCAAGATTTATATAGTTTTATTCTATGTGTATGTGTTTTGTCTGCATGCATGCATATATACCATGTGAGTACAGTGCCCAAGGAGGCCAGAAAAGGATGTTGGATCCCCTGGAACCTGAGTGATAGACAGCCATGAACCCCCACATAGGTGCTGGGTACCCACCTCTGGTCCACTGCAAGAACAGCACGTGAGCGGCTCTCCAGACCCCTGTCTGTTCTCATCAGGCCCTGGGGGGGGGCACATCATACATTGACATATGTGGGGGTTTGGAGTGGTTTTTAAAGTGGTTTCACTCTGTTGCCTGGTCTGATGCTGAGCTTCTGGGCTCAAGTGACTTCTCAACTCAGCCCCCTGGTAAGCCAGGGATACAGGCTCCCACTTCTGTGTCCAACCTAGGATGTGTGTGTTCACCCTTCCCTCCTTCCTCCCTACCTGTCTTCCTTCTTTCTTTCCTCCCTTACTCCCTCCCTCCCTCCATCCATCCCCCTCTCCCTTCTTTCTTTCCTCCCTACCTGTCTTCCTTCCTTCCTTCCTCCCTACCTGTCTTCCTTTCTTCCCTCCTTCTTGTCTTCCTTCTTTCTTTCCTCCCTTATCCTCTCCCTCTCTCCCTCTCTCCCTCCCCGTCTCCCTTTTTCCTTCCTCCCTACCTGTCTTCCTTCCTTCTCTCCTTCCTCCCTGTCTTCCTTCTTTCTTTCCTCCCTCCTCCCTCCCTCCCTTCCTTCTTTCCGTCCACCCTACTTGTCTTCCTTCCTTCCTTCCTTTCTTTTTTTCCACTGCAGTGTTGAAACTGATCTTAGTCCCTCGTCTACCATGTGATCACACTATATAACTCCAGTCCTGGGTTACCAAGAACAGTCTATGTACAGTGAAAGTGAGGTACAGAGTCCATGGCAGGCATTGGTGGGGCTCTACTCCTGAGGCAGATGCTGACACAGAGACTAGAGTTTGACCAGTGTCCCCAAGCTGGCTCTGTTGCTAGGAGGCAAAGCCAGGAAGTACTGGGGTCAGGATGATGCCTGTTACCTTAACCCCTATGACGCTGTCCTGCTGCCCATAGGAAAGGGGGAGTTCCGGGAGCACACCTTTTCATGTGAACATTTCAATACATTCTTCTTTCCCCCAAGGACTGCTTCAACATGAATACAGCCTTCTGACAGCTCTGCAGGTGTTTTCAGGGTGTGTCTATCCCGTGTCATCTCCCCAGACTAAGAGCTGCTGTCAGATTCATAGACAGCAAAAGCAGACAGCAGGGATGCCACCTAGCTAGATGCTTCTGCGCCAACAGAGTTGTGAGCAGCCACAGAGTGCCGGCAATACTCCACAGAGGGAGTGGAGCCCAAAGAGGTCAACAGCAAAACCAAACAGCCACCCCAAACCTACAAAAACTCATGGGAAGGCCCTTAGAAGACTGAATAGAGGGTTGAGAATATGGCTCCGTGTATAGAGCATTTCCATTGCATGCATGAAGCCCCAGGCACCATTTCAAGGGCTGCATGGAACCAGGCACAGTGGGACATTTATGTTGTTCTAAAATGTTTATCTCCTAGAGAGTAGAACACAGGTCATCAGAACTCAGGGAGCTGAGGAGAGCTGGAGAGACGAGGACCAGGATGAGTGGTTGCAGTTAGACAAGGGTGCAGAGAGCTATGAGGCAGCATGGCGACAGTGGGTCAGAAATCATATTCTTGAAGAATGACAAAGGATCAGATTTTGTAACTCTCCAAGGTCATATGTTTGCTGGCTGCATCTGACATTTCCACAGGGCACATATACACACCTCAGTGTGCTGTATCATATATGAGGAATACGTACAAGCTTACCTTTTGATTTAAGACATAAAAACAAGTAAGAATTAAACTCCCACTTGATCCATCAGTCTACAACCAAAGGAAATGAAAGAGGTGGTGTCTGCATGCTCATGTCTATAACAGCACTATCAGTGGCTGCCCAAACCTGGCAGCAACCTGGATAGCCAACAAAATGCAGTATAGCTATTCAATGGTAGACTATTCAACCATTGAAAAGAGAGATCCAGGCTGGGCTCAGGTGCTTGTCTGTAATCCCAGAGCTTGGGATATATAGACAAAATAATCAATAGTTCATGGTCTTCCCCAGCTACACAGGAGTTCAAGGACAGCATGAAGTACTTGTGACCCTATCTCATAGCAAACTGGACTGGCTGGGGAGACACTTCCACCAGTTAAGTGTTTGCTGTACAAACATGATGACCTGAGTTGAATCCCAGTACTCACATTAAAAAAAAAAAAAGTGGATGCTGGGGAAACAGAGACAGGAGACCCTTCCGCCTCGGAGCTCAGTGGTTGGCCAACCTATCCTAATGGGCAAGTTCCAGGTCCTGTGAGAGACCCTGGCAAAAAAAAAAAAAAAATCAGGTAGATGACTCTTGAGGACCATGCCTGAGGTTGACCTCTGTCCTCACAAGCACTGACATACTGACATGCGCACACATGCATGTGTCCCCATGAACACATGCAAGCATGCACGCACATACATACACACACACAAACAAAATAAAAAAGAAACAAGATCTCCATTTGCCACTGAGTAAATGATAGGGAATGCTGTATGAAGGGGACAGGCCAGCACAGGAAGACGAATTCCACATGTTCTCACTTACGTTGTTCTAAAATGTTTATGTCCTAGTGGAGCTCGGGTCATCAGAACTCAGGGAGCTGAGGGGAGCTGGGGAGACGAGGACCAGGATGAGTGGTTGTAGTTAGGCAGGGGTGAGAACTATGGGGCAGCATGGCGACTGTGGGTCATAAATCATATTCTTGAAGAATGCCTAAAGACCAGGTTTTGTAACTCTCCAAGGTCATGCATTTGCTGGCTGCATCTGACATTTCCACAGAGCACATATACACACCTCGGTGTGCTGTATCTTACAATACATACATGCCATCTTACCTGTTGATTTACGACTTAAGTGCATTTGGCTACTCTAAAAGTAAAAACTGCTAAAGTCTGGCTGCTCAGAGCAAATGTTTGCGAGGTGTGAGATTGCAGACGTTCCTTGGGAGGTGGGCGTGACAACCACACAATGTTCAGGTACAGAGCTCAGGTGGAGGTGATATGAGCTTCAGGGGTACCTCTCCTGTGCTAACTTCAGGGTTCTGGAGCAAGAAGACCCATAGTCTGGTTCTGCTTCCACTCAAACAAAGGGGGACTTCCCTGCACCCCCAGGCCACACAGCCCGGGCTCCACCCCATGAGTGTTGCCTTAATTGGCCTCTTGGGCCACTCCCTCATGGTTTTTGAGGTCACTCGCTAAGACATTCATTTCCTTTTGCACTCTTCTCAGATGTGAGTCTGGTCCCTAGCCTTGGTATCTTGGGGGCCTTGAGCTAGCCTGGAAAGAAAACGTGACACACCGGCAAATGCTGTGGGGATAAGAGCTGTCCTCAGCCTCCAGAGTGCAATCCCAAGATCTGTGCATCTCACCACAGAACAGGACGGAGAGCCCGGAGGGGATACAGAGCCGGGGTAGTCCACCTGAGATCCAAGACTCAGCAAACAGGTGAAGCAGAAAGTCCATGCGGTGCCGCCTGGAGCAACTGCCTGGCCTGCTGCTCCCTGCTGGCTTGTTAAGGGAGTGCTGCCTCAGTTTCTTCAGGTGTGCTTTGACCTCCAGCTTCAATGGGCACCGTAGTTGTTCCCAAAAGCCTCAGGGCCTGCTTGTTCCCAGTGAAGCATGAGACAGCCTGGCGCCTGCCCGCCCACACACTGTGGGGTGGCCTCTGGTCACTGGGTCCTGGCAGACACCATAGAGGGAGGGGCTGGACTGTCTTCGGGACTCCAATAAAGGCTCCTGTCCATCTGTCTGTCTTTCTAGGACAGCTGGTACAAACCACACCCAGAAGGATGCTGCCTCCGTACTGCCTTGACCCTCCCTTCCTACCACCTGGCCAGCTCCATTCTCCTCCTCTCAGCCTCAGTTTCCCCATCTCTAGGAGGATGTTCTGGGGGAAAAAAACCAAGGACTAAGTAGGATGGACCCTCCCCTCTATCCTAGTCTCAGGGTTGAGCTGACTGGGACAGGCTGGAGGGTCCGTTCCTGATCAAAGGCACCTCACATCACCCCAGAGCCTTTAAGAGCTTAGTGGGAACCCACATGGGGTAGTGACTTCTACAGAAGCAAAACAGACCCAGTCCCTGGCCTGCCTTGGAGATTCCCATGCACGGTTGCATGCCAGGTCCTCCTAGCTGAGGAAATCTTTGTAGCAAAGCCTATAGTGGAGGAGATGGCAGAATCCACTTAGCCTGGGATGATCCAGATTTCTATAGGGATTCAAGATGGTCCAGGGAGAAGGCACTACAAACAGGGACTCTGACTTGGGGCCCCTGAGCTATCAGGACAGTTCCCTGTCCCACAGCTGTCTCAGCTCCCATCTCCCCCACCCGCCCCAGGATTCCTATTTCACTGAAGAGATTAAGACCACCTGGCAAGAGCCCCCTCCCGATAGCCTTCCCTGGCCCCAGTCCCCCTGCTCTGGAGCCCCTCCCCCAGCCCCTCTCCCATGCCCACATTCCCACAAAGCCTCCACACCCTGCTCTGCTGTGGCCTCGGCACCACTGCCACCTGATGTCTTCCTGGAGTCACCTTCACAGGCCACGCTCTGCCCTCTATACAACAAGCCCCAGCCCTGCCTGCAGTGACCCCTTCCCAGGCGATCACCAGTTACTGTCCCTGTACTGAATCCTGTTCTCGGACTGCCTAGGCTCCTGCCATCCTCGGCTGCTGTTAAAGGAGCAGGACTGACTAGGCTGCCCTGACTTGAAGTTCTGAGCTTGGGTGCAGCTCAGCAGGTCTGGAACTTCAGCCAACTCAGACAGACCCAAGAAGAACCTTAGCACTGGGAACCACAGCTCTGAGTTCCCCATTTGTTTGCTTAGAGAAATTCCAAGCCGGCTCAGCAAAGCCTCAGAGAAGGGATTTGTCAGGGTCTGGGTGGGGCTGGGCCATGCTCTTGGACCTGGGAAATCCAGAATGCATTGTGACTCATGAACCAAAGGAAGCTGAGTGGAGGGAGCCTAACTGGACATCACTGGAGGCTACTCCTGGGAGTTTCTGTCTCCCAATCCCAGGCTAGACCAGAGCAATGCACTCAAGGCAAAGGCCATCATCTCACGGTGCCCAGGGACCAGCTAGGATGTAGGAAGTTCCCGGAAGGCTGAGCAGTGACAATGATGACGTCAGCAGAGGAGCCGAGTAACAGCTTGCTCTGTCCATTTTTTGGTACCTCTGGCATTCTTCCTATTGCTTGGGTGAAAACACAGAGGCCAGGGGGAGGGTGCCAGGGTGTCTCCTGATACAATACTGGCCACGGTGAATCCTGCTCCTGCCCCATCTCACAAACAAGCCACATCACCTTCATGGCTCCTCACTGCTCTAAAAGGTCAAGGAGACAGGGCCATTGTCTCAAGGAGTTTCCTTTCCTCTGGAACAGAATTCCATGCCTTCTCCATATTTGTGTGGGAGAGACACTGGCAGAGCCAGCAGAACCTGACCGGCACAGTTGTCCCCCCACCAGGCAGTATAGTCCACAGAAGCACTGGCTCCCCTCCCGCCTGTGACAAAGGAACTCCATGCATCCTGCCCATCAGACTCCTCTTTTACCCACCCTGATGTGTGACAGGAGCATCCCTGTCAGGGATGTGTGACAGGCTATGTGACAGGCTGGCCAGCTCCAGGCTACTGGGAGCTTCCTGAGAAAGTGGGGCTGGTGAGAGGGCAGAGATTTGCCTGCATGGGCTCTGGGCACGCAGATTCAGAACATCAGACCAACTTTCTGGCCATAGTTCATGCTAGTGGAGAAGTTAAGAGTCCTGGGGGAACAAAAGGCAGAGCGGACAGAAAAAGGCAAGAGTCCTCATGGGACAAGGTTTCAGCACACACAAGCTGGATTTCTCCAAGCAATTCAGCTTTGGTGCTGCAATGGATTTGAGGACATGAATTAACTGCTCACTTACAGAAATTCCAAGTTTATCTGGGCATGGTGGTATATTCCTACAACTCCAGCAATTCAACAGTGGAGGCAGGACTACTAAGAGTTCAAGGGCATTCATTGGCTTCATGGTGAGACCCTGTCTCAAACAAAAATGAAATGTTCTCGGTTTAGGGTCTAAGAGAAAGGGCTCAGTGTTTAAGAGTACTTGCTGCTCTTGCGGATGCCCTGGGTTCAAATCCTAGCACCCACATGGCGGTTGACTACAACCTGTAAGTATAGCTGCTGCAGGAGATCTGACCCACCCTGCTGACTTTCCCAGGTCCTGCACACATGGTTCATATAAACCACACAAAGACACACAGACACACACATAAATAAACTAAATCTTTTAAAAAATATTCTTAGAATATGTTTATTTTGCAACTTTGAATATGTATAAGAACAGCAGCATGTGGAAAGATCAGTCACCAGGATCCTTGGCCTTCAGAACTGGCTTATTTACCAACACACCAGACTCAGGATTAGCAGCTTAAGAAGGAAACGACCCTCCAGGTGGTCCATTCAAACGGGTCATCTTTACTGATGTTTTCCCTGTGGGATACACTAGTACAGAGTGTTCAGGGCACTGGACTGGACACAAAACCCTTCCCCCACAGCCCATCACCTGACTGTATTACCTTTAGCAAACAGCAGACATGAATGGACTAATATATTCTTTCCTTACTGCGCAGCAGCAGGTTCCACAAGCGCCTTGTCAATCAAAGGTCCACTTATGTTTCCAAAATGTGTGTCAACATCAGTAAGGACCAGTTGTAGCAAGCCTACATGTGTGATGCACTGTATGCATGCACTCTGGGCAAGTGTCTGCATGTACAGTATGAACGTGTATACCTGTGTTCATGTGTCTTTGTCTCTGTCCAATCTGTGCATGACGACAGCTATGCCAATGGTGACATATGTTATAGTATGTTCACATGTGTGAGCATGCACACCCATATACATATTTGTGTTCAAGTAAGTGCTCCCAAGTGCTCATGTGTGTGTGGCAGTATGTGTAGCTGGCATCCCATCCTGTTGGGGTGCCCTGCAGACAAGGGGAAGCTTGGATTTTTGGCAAGGCTTTCTAGCCACTCACCCTGAGTCAGCACACCTCCTCAGAGCTAGCTGACTCCTTCCCTAGGCAGTGTGGTATCTCCTGTTGCGGCCAAGGAAGGGAAGGGGAGAGGCTGTTGTCCTCAGCTGCCTCCTCCACAGGCCACCTCCCGCCAACCCCTCTAGTCTGAACCTCAGCCCTCAGTGGCTCTGTGCCACACCTCCACCTCACAGTACCTGGGGTAAGGGGCTCTCATGGCTAGAAGATGGACAGCTGACTCCCCATGTGGCTGGCTTCTTCCGCCAAGTGGGCAGCTAAATCAACAGGCTCAGAAATTGGAGAGGGGCTCAGGCCCAAGCTGTCCATCAGTCTGTCTGTTTGTTTGTTTGTTCTAGAGTTGTGGGGACTTCTAGCCTGCAGGAGGCCCTGGTGACCTGGGGGGATAGTATTGCCCATCCAGCCTGACCACCATCCTCACCGGCTCCCCTCTGGACATCTCGGACACTTAGCCCGGAACACTGCAGCCAGGCTGTTGATGTGGGAGGCAGGTGGGAGGCGGGAGGCCAGCTGTTCATGGCTGTCCTCTTAGCTGTGGTGAGGGTCCTGTCTGCTCCACCCACCTCCTTACCTCGCCTATGACTGTGTCTCTTGTCGTCGTTTGCCTCTGTTCACCCTGCGATCACCAGCGCCCCAGGACCTAGACATTTCAGGGTCTGAAATGGTTTAACCTTTGCCTCCAAACAGGAGTCTGGTGGCCCTGGGACACAGCAAGAGTCTCAGTGAAGAAGTCAGCCGTGTGTCAAGAGACTCAAATCTCCAGGCCCTCACTCAACCACAGGATGCGCACAGGAAGCTGTTGTCAAGCTGCTCAAAAGCCTGCTCAGGGGTGCCCAGCCAGACCACCAGGATGGCTCCCTGAATCTGCTGATCCTCCTCTGTGAAAGCTCACTGTAGACCTGGGGTGCTATCCCCCATTTTCAGGAGTCCTGCTTGCTGCAGTCTGCTGTACTCCAGAGTGCTGAGCCCCAACTGGGGAGCACCCTCCTGGAAGTTCCAATGAAAGACTTCACTCAGGTGGGTTTGACAGGTCTTTAGGTTCAGCACTGGGTCCAGTTCAGAGAGGGAAGGTACCAAGAGAGAAACGGGTCAAAGACCAATGGGGAAATCGAGTTAAGAAAAGGGAGGTTTCGGGACCGCCAGGCAGGGAAGGAATGCTTAGCTCCACTCTCTCTGGGCAGCATCCCTGCTGTTCATAAAATTCATGGCACAAGGGCACAAGAGCCATGCCTCTCCTGTGCCCAGTCCTGCCTTGCCTTTGACCTGATCCCTACCTCCAAGTCACACCAGAACTCACCAGCGCCTACTTCTGGCCGGGTAGAGCGTTTGCACACGCGGCGCATGTGCTAGTGGTTGCACGTGCTGGCGGGATGTATAATCCAGATTTTGATAGGATCCGGAGCCCCCAGCGCTCTCCCCAGTACAACTAACCCCCACAATTTTCCTCTCAAGATTGGGTGACTGGAGACCAGGGAGGGCGGGAGGCCACAATCGTTCGGCCCCAGAGACTGTGAGGCACGGCTCTTACCTTACTCTGCATGCCTCCAGAGCTGGGGTCTCCCGATCTCCCCTTGGCCCCCAGGGTCACCGGGGATGGCTTAGTTAAGGCCTCTGGCCAACCGCCTACGTGGACGGTCGCCGACGGAGCTAGCCCGAGGGGCCTGGGTTTCTGCGGAGGCAGCCGCCAGGGGGCTGAGCGGGAAAGAGCGCAGAGCCTCCCGCAGCCCGCGGCTCCCGGCTCCCGCGAAGGTCGAACTGCCACCCCGGCGCCTCGGAGACTCCCGCGCGTTCGCGTCTGGGGCGTCCAGGCAGAGCCGCCGACGTCAACCCAGAAGCCGGGGAAGCTGTTCCTGGCACAGCCACTGGCTTCCTTTGAGTTCTTGAGGCCGCGTCCAGGCAGGCGCTGGAGGCAATTGCCAGCTATCAATCCTGAAGTGAATTAACCGGGTCACGTAAAGCCCAGCCTCTCTCCGAGCCTCCCTCAGCGCCTTGAGGGACGTCGCCTGAGACTACCCTCCATGTTCTGAATTCTGGAGGAGGGGACCCCAGCGGCCCGACCTCTGCACGGGTCCACCTGTGTGCATGTTGGCTCTAAGTAGCCAGGAGTCGACGCCGGGAGCCCGCTGGACCCCGCGCACTTTGTACGGGGAGCCGGTAAGCCCTTAGACCCGTGGGCTGTCAGGCCGCCAGCAACGACAGTGCGCAGGGACTTGTGCTGCTGGGAGCCAAGCTCCGAGAGGCCCACGACTCTACAACGGGCAGGGAGTGAGGAGTGGGGCTAGTGGGTGGGGGGGCTGGTCTGCCCGCTCCCCTGGGGCAGCCACGTGTGCCCAAGGGAGGCGGAGCCGAATCGCTGCGAAGCAGGCCCGCAGGATTCTCTAGGGGTCTGACTCCTGCGCACTGGGAACTTCAGGAATTCGCCCGGCTTCGCCTCCCGACGCTGCAGATGGCCGACCAAGGGGTGTGTGAGCGGTGGCCGAATCCAGCGACGGCGTGCTGGGGTGCAGTCAGGCGCCCATACGGCCTGCGCAGGGCCCAAGGTTCAAGGCAAAATACAGCTGCCCAGCGTCCCAGTCCCATTCCGCTTCCCCTGTCTCAAGCCTCTGTTCCCCACTCCTTTCCTACCAGCCGTCAACGCTAAACCTCAGTTTTAGGGCCCGTGAAAAGGTCTAGTCAGGGATGTCAACCCCCTGCCTCAACTTTGGAGAAATGCTCCTCTCGCTCTTCATGGCATGCGGAGGAGCGGAGGTGTGTAGCCAGGCCCCAGCCATGCACTGCGCCCTCAGAACCAAGACGTGCAGCCCACGACCCCTGCGTGCAGCGTTGCTCCGTGCTGCTGCAGACCGCCGGCTGGCAGCCAGGCCTCCAACCGCCACGGTGGAAGCGCGGCCGGTAGGGGGAGCGAGGCGGAAGGGAGCGGCGGCCGGTGCAGGTGAGGGAGGAGCACTTCCCGAGGGTAAGGCTCTGCGTTCCTTCTGAACCGGTGCGCGCGGGGGGGGGGGGGGGGGGTGTAAGGCTACCGAAGGGTTCGTTCCTTTGCGCTGCGGGCGAGAACCGGTCATCGTAAGGCAGCGGTGGGAGGAGAGGAGTGCAGGCCAGTTACTGGGCGAGAGACACCGACCTAACAGTTTCGGGGCAGCGCCCAGGGTCGGGGAGGTCATAAGAGTCGGTCCTGAGGTCCTGAGGTGGCTGCTCTACTGCAAGCTGGAGGGTCGGGTGGGCTCTCACTTGCAGGGTTTCGGATTTCTTAAGTCAGTCTTCTTAGGAGTTCCAACTTTCTACGGTATTGGCTAGTGTAGGGAGAGTTAGGGAGGAAGGATGCCGGTGGCCAAAGGAAGGGGTGCGTATCTGCTGCGAGTGGAGCCATTGGCCACACAGAACAGGCCAAGTGGGTTCCCTCACCCATTCCCAGAGAGCCTCTGATACAGGGGATTGCTCCTATCCTGCCCGTGTCTTTGCTGTGAAGTGTTTGGTGGCCCACAGGTGCCGCCACAGCAGCAAGGGGTTAATGGAAACTAGGGAGACTTCATTCACCACTGCAGGTGAGGTCTGGGGCGTCAGGACAGACCCCAGGGCCGGCCCAGCGTAAACAGGGGTTCCAGAGTTTTTTCACTTTCACTTCTCAGTGTTGGCCTCAATGAGGCCCAGATCTGGCTGCAGCCCTAGGAAAGGGTGCGGGGGGGGGGGGGGGGGGGGGGGAGAGCTCAGCTACTCCACCCTGGGACGATGTACATCCCAACAATGCAAAATCGCCCGCCAGAGCCCTCCTCTACGTCTCCACACAGCCTCTGTGGACAAAGATCTTGCTGCTGCCACATCTCTGCAGCACTGCCCCAACCCTTGTGCACCTGCCCACCTGCCCAAGGCTGGGCTAGCCTGTGGAGGCAGTCCCTTCTGGGGTTACGGAGGCAATGGGGTAGCCCTGCTCAGGGAAGCGGGAAAGAACCTGTGGCCCACCTAGTCTCCACACTACACTCCTTAGCTCTATCCCTGGACCAGTAACACAGGTCAATGTCACTCTCAGTCCCCTGAATGGCCAGTCACTCAGAGACCCAGGAATGAGCCAGCGACAGCCCCCCCCCTCACTTCTTCACAGGCCTTGTTCTTAAACTTTTAGCTGCAGGTTGGGGCAGCCTGAGGGTACCAGCTCAGTTACACACACCTTCACCCCGACCCATCTCACACAGCTCCCGGGTACCCACTCCTGCACCCCTGGCCTTTTATAAGTCTCCACCCAGTAGTCACAAGAGCCCAGGGATGGAGGCCCTGAGACTGTGAACACCCGAGGAGAGGCTGTCAGCATCATGCCACATCCTGAGTCAGCTCAGCAGAAGACCTGAGGGAAGGCCTCGCTTAGGCCTTGTCTACTAGTCTTCAGCAGAGTCAGAGAGCTTCTGGGCTCCATATCCTGAGCACAAAGGGCATGGCCATACTGAACAGGTCAGAGAGGCCCTAAAGATGGTAGGTGTAGAGAAGGTGCAGGAGAAATGGGGCATTGGCGTAGTAATGCCTTGACGCCCAAGGCTTAGGGCCTGGTCCTGCACCTTAGCAGTTAGGCCTTGCTATGGTCAGGCTGGTTGCAGGGAGGAGAGGGGACAGCACCCCACCATGCGGTCTGAATTTCTCCGACGTGTCCTCAGCTCCCTCGGCCGGCCAGGCCCCGCCCCCGGCCCTCCCTGCGCCCCGCTGGTGCGCAGGGAGGTCGGAGGAGCGGGCACTGCCCACCCTCCGGATGTAAAAGCGTCCTGGCCAGAGGCGGGCGGTGCGCGCGGGGTGCGCGTGACGCTGGGGCTCCCGGGCTGTGCGGCCTGGGCGGCGTCCCACGGCTCACTTCCCCACCACGAAAGCAAGCTGACCCAAGGGGCCTGTAGGGGCATTTGCTGGTGAGGTCCAGCTCTGCGGCACGGAGGGACGAAGGACTCCGCAGCCCTGGGGCTATCTGCCCGTGGCCTGTGCGAGAGCCGGAGCCACCCTCTACCCAGGTGCAGGGGCCGCCGGGGAGGAGGTGGAGGCAGGTGGGGCCAAGGGCAGGGCTAGACTTAGGCAGCCCCTCAGTGCCTCACCAGTGCCCTGCCATTTCAGCCTGGGACGGAGTGCTCGTGACATAGCGGCTTCTCCTTGGGGGCTGTAAACTCTGGTGGTGGCTTCGCCGAATAGAGGGGACGCCCGGCCTCCGCTGAAGCAGCGGGATGTTCAAGGGGCGTTGGTCACACGGGGCCCAGGGAGCAGAGGCCAGGGACAGAGAGCTTGGAAGGCAGGAGGGCCCCGAATTTCCAGGGCGCTTCAAGAGTTCGGACTCCCGGGCCAATACTGGCTGAAAATGGGGGGTCTCATGACGCCATAATCCCCTGGGCCTGGGACCGACGGCTGTGAGTGGCACTACAGGCCCCCGCCCCCGGGCCCCCTGCACTGGGCTGGGCGCGGTTCGGCTGGGCGTACGCAGTCGGAGGCGGCGCCGGTCAGGCCCGGGCGCCTATGGACGCGCGGAGCCCGCTGTCTGCCCGGGCCAGCGCGTTCAGCATCGCCTCTCTTGTTGCAGCCGAGGCCTCGGAGGGCACCGCCCACCGGGGCCCCAGGCCCTCGGACCGGGCGAAACTTCGCCGGCTACCAGGATCCCCAGCCGGGATGCACTTCAGCACAGTCACCAGGGACATGGAAGGTGAGCCTTCTGTCCGCGTCTACACCGACTGGCCGCCCGCCGGCCCCCTGCTGTGAGGCCCTGAGGCCCAGCGGGTAGAAAGGAGCTCTAGGCCGGGTGGGCGCCAACCTTGAAGCTGGGACTCTGGGACAGGGAGGAAGGGCCGGCATTCCCCAAAGTCAGTCCACCCACCATTCTGAGGCGCCAACCTTGGGGACTAAGCACAGCAACAAGGTCTTCAAGAGAGAGGCCAACGGGAGGCTTTGAACCGGCAGGAGGAAAGATGATTAGAGAAGAGTCAGGGAACACAGTGAAAGGAAGGGGGGACAAAAACAAACAAACAAACAAATAAAAGTACAAAGCATCGAGATCAGCCAAGAGGAAAAGAAATTGAGAAAACAGAAAATACAGCAAAGGTAAGAAAGAAAAAAAAGGAAGATACACACGCAGGAAATAAAGATAACGAAAGAGAAAATGAAGGAAAATTTGAGACAGAAAAGAAATAACGTCATTAAAGATAAAGAACAAGAGAAAGATTTCAGATTTATTTACTTTTAAAAAGGCAAATAGACGAATTACTAGAGAACATACAGAAATAAGAAGAGGTTAGATGAAAGGAGAGCAAGGAGTTTTGAGAGGGGAAAGAGTGTCACTGAGAAGGCAGGAGTTAAGGAGAAGCTGCAGAGAGGAGACAGCACTGTGATGATGAGAAGTTGAAACCGGGGACACAAAAGGTAGAGGAGCAAGAACTTGGGGGAGCGTCTGGCGCAGAGCAGAAGCCTGCGCGCGCTGGCAACGAGCAGGGGCCGCACACCGGTTCCGTCGTCCCGGGAGCCGGTCGGAGCGGTCGGGGGACCCGGGCCCGCGGAGCCGGCGGGGGAGGGGCGGGGGGAGGGGCACGGGCCATTGTCTCGGCGGGGCGGGGCGGGGCGGGGCGGCTCCGCGGGGCCGGCCCGCGGGGTGGGGCGGTGCGGCCCGGGGCGCGTGCGGCGCAGCGCCCGCCACTCAGCCCGCCGCGCGGGACGGCGCACTGATCTGCGGCGGGCGGCCTTCGGGTCATGATCTCCGCCGTGTCCAGCCCGTGGCTCACGCAGCTCTCGCACTTCTGCGACGTTGCAGCCTTCGCGGCCAGCAGCCTGAGCGGCCTGGGAGCCCCGTCGCCTGGCGCCGACCCGTTCGGCCCGCGCGAACCGCCGCCACCGCGCTACGACCCGTGCGCCGCCGGCCCTGGTGCCCCGGGCCCGCCGCCGCCGCGCGCCTACCCGTTCGCGCCCGCCCCCGGGGCGGCCAGCAGCTCAGCGGCGGAGCCCGAGGGTCCGGGGGCCACCCGCGCCGCCGCCGCCAAGGCGCCGGTGAAGAAGAACCCGAAGGTGGCCAGCGTGAGCGTGCAGCTGGAGATGAAGGCGCTGTGGGACGAGTTCAATCAGCTGGGCACCGAGATGATCGTCACCAAGGCGGGCAGGTCAGGCGCCCCCTCCCCGCACCCCTGCCCACGTGCGTGCAGCGCTTCTAGCTGAGTGTCCAAGGGATGCGCTGGAGCCTGGCCGAGAAACGGGTGGAGGTGCGGCCCGCCACCTGCGGGTCCCTCTGGCCTCCCTGCTGACCCGGCTCCAGCGACAACCCGCGGAGCACCAACCGCGAGTCCTGGGACTCCGCAAGGGAAATCTGTGGGCTGAGAGTGCGCCCGACTGCGGTCAGGCAGCCGCCACCTAGGAAACTCCCGCGTGGGTTCATTCTGCACGGCGATCTCAAGAACAAACACCCCCTAATTGTATAGATAATTTTAGGAGAGAATTAAGACCCTTAAAAGCCAGTGCGCCCAGTTTCCGGGAACTTGAGACCCGGTTTTCTTGGGCCTCAATTTCGGCCGCTCTTGGGCCCAGTTTTCCTTAAGCCTGACGGGGTATCCGTGCCAGTCACCCTGTTATTTGTTTTAAGGGCCGAGAGGGAAAGAGAACAATTGCAGATGCTCTAGATTTGACCGGTAGACAAAGGCGGGTGCTGGGTTGTGTCTAATGTACACACCAGCTCCGTGGCCAAGGAGGCTCAGGGCCTGTTTGCAAAGCCTTCTCGAGGTTTCTGTTTCCCTGCAGTGCAGCCGTCCCTGGGGAACCTCGGGCCTGTCCTTCCCTGTGGCTCTGTGGATTTTCTCCAGACTCTTTTTGCTGTCCATACCGGCACAGCCTACTGAAGAGAGCTACTTAGCCTCCTGGTGCGAGGCAGACGAGGCAGACGAACAAGGGCCTTGAATGTCATTGGAGGGGTTCAGAGGAGAGGGAGGGAACGCATAGTCTAAGTCCTTTGCAAGCATATTCTAGGGGGAAGTGGGGACTTGTCTGTGCCCTACATAAGGTGGTGAGAGTCTGGCTAGGTCTTGAGAGCCTGAGAAAGGAGTTCTGGGGTGCCCACTTTACTGGGGGGGACTAGACAACAGCCGCCGTAGAGACTTGGAATCACTGCAGCACTGGGTTTCATTTTGTCAGAGCCGGGAACTCTTTCACTTTGTTGGACCAAGCAGGGGAGGCTCCGAGAAGGACAGAGGACCCAGGATCTTAAGTATCCTGCTGCTGGGCTTAGGTTAAGTCCAGAAGGTTAAGGAATTCCTTGGGCAAGGCTGTCTGTGTGGGCAAAGAGCACAGAATAGGCTCTGGGCTTGTCCAGCTCAGGCTCCTGGTTAGCAGCTTCTGTGTTTTCAGAAAAGGACCTAG
Organism: Myodes glareolus; assembly: GCF_982192425.1. Classification (NCBI taxonomy): domain Eukaryota; kingdom Metazoa; phylum Chordata; class Mammalia; order Rodentia; family Cricetidae; genus Myodes; species Myodes glareolus. The sequence continues at coordinate 98,030,591 of NC_142027.1, read as the reverse complement.
GGCCCAGCCTGCTGCTGCCTTGCCCATGGTCGGATAAGGGCCTACTTGAGGTTATAGGGCAAGACTGAAGGGCTGGGCTGAAGACAGCAGCGGCTACAGAGGGACCCGGCAGACAGACTGGGCTAGGGGGTTGCCAGGTCAGAGAAGTCAAGAATATAGAGAACTGTCCTGTCCGCTCCTACCTGAGGTGACCTGACCTCCCCCAGGCGAATGTTCCCCACTTTCCAAGTGAAGCTCTTTGGAATGGATCCCATGGCTGACTACATGCTGCTCATGGACTTTGTGCCTGTGGATGACAAGCGCTACCGGTGAGCGAGCCCTTGGGACCACTGGGACAAGCTGTGTGTTCAAGGAACAGGGAGGGTGTGCTAGAGAAAACCGATTCCCTGACTGCTGAGAGACTACAAATACCACACAAGCCAAATAACTCTTTCATGACCGAGTCCTCCTGTACTGGCTGCTGCACAGACCGCTCTTGCCCTGCTTCCCCCTTCCCTGCTTAGATCCCACCCCTATTTATTCTCTAGAAGCTTCCTCAGAAACTTCTTGAGCTTCTGGCAACCGGCAGCTTAGATGTCTTTGCCTGAGTGGCCGGCCACTTTACCCCTGTCCCCTGGTGACCATCTTGTCCCCTTCCCCCATCTCTAGAGAACCTTCAGTTTCAGAGCTGGACCGGAAAGGTGGGGTGGCTGGTAAAGATTATGCAGGGCGGGCCTGGGCTGCCTGGACAATTAACAGTAATTAATAAAGGGAACATGGACCGCCCTGTGCCCAAAGCTACTGGTCACTGACGCCAAATCCAGTCTCCTGCCTCCTGGGCCCCGGGGAAGGCTGACCCGCTTGCAGCGAAATTGAAGAGGGGAGTGGCTTCCTCTTTTGCAACAGTAGGACCCAGACTCCCCCCACCCCCCTGCACATTTTGGAAGTTTTCTGATTTATCCACATCCCCTCTCTAACCGCTGGGACTTGGGAGTCTTGATTTCGCTGTGAACAGAAACAATTCTGAAGCAGGGGTCTTCTTGTTTCCCCCTAAATAGCGGGACCCCTCCCACTATGTTGCCCTAGGTATGCCTTCCATAGCTCCTCCTGGCTGGTGGCTGGCAAGGCAGACCCTGCCACACCTGGCCGAGTGCACTACCACCCTGACTCGCCGGCTAAGGGTGCACAGTGGATGAAGCAAATCGTGTCTTTCGACAAGCTGAAGCTGACCAATAACCTGCTGGATGACAACGGCCATGTAGGCGACCCTTCTTCCTTCTGGGCTGTCCCCACCGACTAGAGACAGAGGCAGTACTGGGGTAGCGCTGGGGCAGGTGCAGGCTTCTGACAGGGTGGCCTTGGCCTGAGGTGGGGTCACCTTCCTTCTCTTCCCAACTCCGAGCTCACGGTGGGGGGCTCTTTAATTGGAAAGGATGGACCCTTCTCAAGAAGAGGGTGGGAGGGCTGTGGAATCCCAGCCTGGGGGTGGGCACTTTCCTGCTGGGTGAAGCTCTGTCTCTATCACCTGGCAGGCAGGCCTTGGGCCATCCTTGGGGTCCGAAGGAAAGAACCTACAAAAGAATCTACAACTCCACCATTTGCCAGCATTTTTCTCTGAGGGCCTAAATGAGCTGCGAGGCCCTATGCCATCTTTAGAATGAGGGCATTTGCCCAAACTAAGGATATGCACAGTTTCTTAGACTTCACTCTCATGATTCTGGTCTGAATCTCCCCCCAGCCTTGGGCTGGAACTGACTCCCACCCTTGTCTTCCAGATTATTCTCAACTCCATGCACAGATACCAGCCCCGCTTCCATGTTGTCTATGTGGACCCTCGCAAAGACAGCGAAAAGTATGCAGAGGAGAATTTTAAAACCTTTGTATTTGAAGAGACACGCTTCACTGCAGTCACCGCCTACCAGAACCACCGGGTGAGGGCCTGTTGGGGGGTCCTGGGACAGGCACACCTCTGCCCTCTCCCTCCATAGGCCGGCCCAGCCTCCTATATCAGCTTGACCTCTGTAGCAGCAACTGTCACTGCAGTCTCAAAGTTTGTTTTCCAAACCATTCCGGAAACTCTCCATCAGAGGCCTGATCTGAGCTTCACCCAGATTCCTAGAGCGCCAGCTCCGCTGCCCTCTTTGTGCTGGGGGGCTGAGGAGTACAGAGGTGACCACATTCCCATCCTAGCCAGGGACACTCTTCCTCGGCACTTATTTGGGGAGGCAAAAATAGGTCTAGTGAGAGAGGAGGCGCATCATGCAGGGGCGGGGGCAGTTGTGGGCCCCTTCTTTTCTAGACAGCGCAGAAGACCTACCCCTCTAAAATTGGAAACACTCCCCTATCCGTCCCTGCCGAGGTTGGGCTGCTAGCACAGCTAGCTAACGTTGGCTTCCCCGCAGATCACGCAGCTTAAGATTGCCAGCAATCCCTTCGCCAAAGGCTTCCGGGACTGCGACCCCGAGGACTGGTGAGTGCCCTCCAAAGAAAAGGCTATCGTCCCCGCGCTTGGCATGGATGCCCAAAGTGACCCTCTCCCCTTTGCAGGCCCCGGAACCACCGTCCCGGAACGCTGCCGCTTGTGAGTGCCTTTGCTCGCTCTCGGAACCCCGTGGCTTCCCCCACGCAGCCCAACGGCGCGGAGAAAGGTAGGATCTGGGGTCGTGGGATCGCAGTCGCAGCCCGTGCGCGCTCCGCCCGGGTCTGCCGCCGCACCCGGCCTCGCCTGCATCCCGGGGCGCGGGGCGTCGTGGCTTCACCCGTTGCACAAGGAGGTGGCGGGCGGGCAAGCGGGCACTCGCCCTCCCGCTCTCTGCCCCGCCCGCCGCGCCCCGGACGTCGCGGACCCGGGGTAGGGGTGGGGGCCGTGGCCCGGCAGGTGCGTCCAGGACAGTCCCTGCCAGACTCTCAGGCTCTCATCCCCGGCTCTCCCCGCAGACGCGGCCGAAGCCCGGCGAGAATTCGACCGTGACTCCGGACCCGCTACGCTTGGTGACGCCGCGCACCCACCGCAGCTGCTGGCGCGCGTACTGAGCCCCGCACTGCCCGGGTCCGGCGGCCTCGTCCCGCTACCCGGAGCGTCCGGAGGCCGACATAGTCCTCCGCACCCCGAGCTGCGCCTAGAGGCGCCGGGTGCGTCCGAGCCGCTGCACCACCATCCCTACAAGTACCCGGCCGCCGCCTACGACCACTACCTCGGGGCCAAGAGCCGGCCGGCGCCCTATCCGCTGCCCGGCCTGCGCGGCCACGGCTACCATCCGCACGCGCACCCGCACGCGCACCCGCACCACCACCACCACCCCGCGGTGAACCCCGCAGCCGCCGCTGCAGCCGCCGCCGCAGCAGCAGCCAACGTGTACTCGTCGGCGGCCGCGCCTCCGGGTGCCTACGACTACTGCCCCAGATAGTGCGCCCGCGCGCGGGCCCCAAGGGCCACCTAAGGACGCGCTCCCCCGCTGGGGAGCCTTGCGGGCCTCCCGCCAGTGCCAAAGCTCCCGTCCGAGGCGGAAGGAAGTGATATTTATTGTTCTCCGCGAGACCGCGTCGCCTCCGGCCCGGCCGGCAATTGCAGTGTAGACGACCCGAGTGAGCCCCGCCTGCGGGCGGTGTAGATATGTGTAGATATGTGTAGATACTGTAGATACTGCACCGGCGCCGATTTCATAAACGGTTTCGCCTCTTTTGGAAACTGCCAGTGTGGCTATTTATTTGCATCCAATTCGAGCAGGCATCTTTGGGAGAGAGGGACTTAGTTTTCCCAGCCCCAGTCACTAATGGGGGGCGTGGAGCAGGGGTCTCCTCAGCTCTAACCAGTCCTCCCCTTTCTCGGACAGCTCCCCGGGTTCCCACAGGCTGTCCCCAGCACAGGCAGTGGCTTTCACTTCAGTTCTCCATACCTGCAACTCCTATTGCAGAACTCGGGCCTGAGCACTGACCAGTTTGCAGGACTAGACCCACGAGTTTTTCCGTGGAAGCCGGGAATGATGGTCCGAACAGGACACTGTCCATCCGGCCTCAGATGGCATGTGGGAAGAAGACGAAAAAGACAAAAACAGGATTCCTCTTCCAGCATCGCCCTGGCTTGGCACCAGCCCAGAGTTGCGTTTCCCCTGTTTATTGACTTTATTCACTAAAAGTCCCCACAGAGTGACAGAGGGAGGGGGCGGGGGGGGGCATACAATGACAGTGGTCGTGAGTCATCTTGAAACTCCCGTGTGAAGCAATTTTCCCCAGGCCAGGTGGCTGGGTGACCTGTCTCCATTAACTCAACACCATCGAAGTGGCCAAAGGAGCCCTTTGATCCCTCCCTTCCTGGGCAGGAAGAGCCAACCGAAGGCCAGCCAGAGTCAAGGCTGACTTTTGCCTCAAACAAATGGGAAATGCCGGGTTCTATCCCTGGCCTTCTGCTTCAGTGTGTTCATGGCATTTGCTGCCAGCTGAGACACCCCTTTCCCAGGCACTTCCAGATGTTAGCCCCAAGTCCAATTTTGTCTCATGTTTGACCTGTCCCAGGTTGAGTGGCCAGCCCCTTCCCTCCAAGGGCATCTAGCACCAGGGCGTGAAGACTTCTGAAGCATCTGTCCACAAGATCAGAGGAGCCATAGCTGCAGGGAACTCTTCTGAGGGATACTCATTCTCAAGTCTTGCCCCTACCGTACCTTCAAAACCCAAGTTTCCTTCTGCAAGCGACAGTGGGCTCTGTTCCACATCTCATACTTTTGTCCCTAGGAAGCCAGGGGCTTGGTGTCTACTGGAGTAGTAGCCTGGGGTTTGTCCTGCAGAGGGCAATGGTCGGCTTCAGGCAGCCCTTCTCCCCCATGGAATGCAGCCATATCACATTCTTTCACTGAGCAGGGCTGTTTCAGTAGAGAGCTCCACTTTTGTGTTTAAGGCTGAAGCAAGCTGTCCCAGCACCCGGCTTTTCTAAATGGGGTGGAACCCATCACAGAGCAGAGACTCTAAGTGTGTAACTCACTGACCTTGAAAATATCCCTGCTCCCACAGAGCTGGCACATTCACAAGGAGAACCGGGCCTCGACTAGCCACACGAAACCAGTGTGATTCCTGGTGTCGACCAGAGGCAGCAGAGACAGGTGCTCTCTGCACCATGGAGTGACCCTCAAAGAACAAGGGCTTCTCCCTCTTCCCCAGGGATGAACCTGAAAACATCTTGTAAACAGGAGGCCATGCAGGGGCACACTACTGTCATGTTCCCCTTCCTCCTTTATGGTTTACTCTGTGTGTGTGTCTGCTTGGCACATTCCTGGCCGCTGATTCCAGGGAGCTGACCTCCTATGGGCAGCTGCCTCTGATGCCTCTGAACAGCCCTTGAGTGCCTTATTGGACGTGGATTTTCAGAAGTTCCTTTTTCTGTGATAGCCAATCTAGCTTTCTGTTTGTTTGCATTTATGTGTGTGTGTATACATACATACATACATACATACATACATACATGTCGATAGATAGATAGATAGATAGATAGATAGATAGATAGATAGATAGGGAGTTTGCTATGTAGTATGTAATCCTGGCTGTCCTAGAATTCACTATGTAGATTAGACTGGCCTCAAACTCACAGAGATTCACCTGCCTCTGCTTCATAAAGTGTTTAATCCTTTAAAGATTTGCTCCACCATGGACTAGCACCCATTTAAACAATGACAGGGGTTCTGTAGAGATAAGAACACTGGCTGCTCTTAAGAGGACTGGAGTTCAGTTCTCAGCACCCCATGGTCCATTTCGATGGGTCACAGCCAATTTCAGGAGCTATGACAGATGCCCTCTTCTGGCCTCTACCAGCACTGCACACAACATAGGCACAGGCAAAACACCCATACACATTAAATAAAAATAAAATTTAAAAAGGGGGCCCCTCATTCTTGTGCCACAGGAAGACTCAATAATATAACCATCTGCAGCCCTTATGAGAGTAGACCCTTCCAGCCTCCAGAACTAAGAAAGAGAAATGAGCACATCTTTAATCCTAGCTCTCAGGAGACAGACAGGTGGTTCTTTGTGAATTCTAGGTCAGCCTGGTCTATATAGAGAGTTCTAGCACAGTCAGAGCTACAAAGACCCTCCCTTCCAAAGGAGAAATGTCACCTACTCCTGCTGCTAGCCAATGGACTGTTGTCAGTTGTGAGAGTTGACTTGGATGACCAAGAGAGTCACTGTCTTTTCCTTTCACCTTAGCTTCCTCTGTAGCCACGCAGACTATCCTGCCGTGCTGCATGCTGTTTTGCTGTCCCATGTGGGGACCGAATGTTGTATTTTACCTGCATCTCCTTCATTACTCACACCCCAGTTGTTCAGCTCTCCCCTGTGCTGTTCCCCGGGATCCCTAGATGGTATAGATAGTCTAGGCTCCTGTTCATGCCTCAAAATTCTTCAGAAATATAATAAACACCCAACTGGAGAACTAGCTACCACTAGGGGAGGAAGAGACGATGTCCAGAGCCACATGCAGCCTGCTAGGGACCCCCAGGAGCGCCTGTTTGGCAATGGTGCCTTTGTGTGAAGGAGAGTGGGGGAGCACTGCGCTGGCTTGGATCTTCCCCCAGGGAAACATTTGGGATGCAGAGGACAAGGGGAGACTGCTGAGGGGTGCCTAGAGTGGTGTTGACAGGAAGACCCTGGCTGTTCTGTAACTCTGGCCCCCAGCCCCAGCTAGGGAATCGGGAGTGTGCGTGATTTGTCTGATGACAGTGGGCAGGACAAGACACCCAGCTCCAGGTGAACTGCAGATCAAAGTGGCAGTCAGAGGGAACAGGGTCAGCATGGCCTAGGCAGGCCCTGAGGGATGGCCAAGGAAGCAGAATGGCAGGGCAGGCTACTTGGCCTGGGCCGTGTGGCTCAGTTTCCCCTTGGTGCTGTGGTGGTGCTGGGATCTGTGTGGGCTCTGGACCACTCTTTGTCTATGTTTCCGGTCCTGTGTGTGTTTCTTGGGGTTCCAGCCGAGCTTGATCAATGAGTCTGCTCCACGCCACCCCTCCTCCTACATCTCTCAACCCACCTTCACATCCTGCCGTGGATCTAGCCCAGACCAAGTAGAGACTGGGCCCCTGGCCCTGCAAGGCTGGTGGGACCTTCCTTCTGGCAGTGAGTCTCACGTTCTTTGCGTTTCCCTAACCACACATCAAGCCTTTGATTCAGTTCCCTTTCCTGCTTGTTGTATTACTTCAAACCAGATGGGCTCCTCAGATGAAGTCTGGAGACTCCGTGTCTGTGTAATGCTGCCAGGTCTGTGTGTGGGAAACAGCAGAGGTATTCGGCTAACAGCACCAGGGCGGGCGGGGTGTGGGGGGAGCTCTCGCAGAACAAATTAATGGATGGCATTGCAACATCCTTTATCGGTTTTCACTTGCCAGTTTCAGGTACCAGCTTCACCCCCCCCGTCTACCATTCCATGCTCCATCTCTGGACTTTGGGTTCAGGCTTCAGCCCCACAATGCTCCCACCTGTCTGAGACGTGACTGCTTTTGTCTTTTCCTGTGGCCCCTCCCTGCACAGACCCGGTATCCTCCTCCTCTTCCTGCCCTTCTAACCCTGGTTCGTGGTAGCACCCTGCCTTCCACCCCTGCCTTTTATGGCAGACAGGTTTCCCCGATTTTCCCCCAAGACAGTGTCTCTTGTGCAATCGTTACACAACAAGGGCGCCAGTGACAACACCAGGTTCCTGAGATGGCTGTGAGTTAGACCCTCACCCTGAGGCCCTGACTTTGCTCCTAGGTGGCTGGACTAGAATCCTCCGCTGGTGAGCTGCTCTAGTGGAGTCAGTTGCCAGGCGAGGATGGCCTCTAGGTCCCTGCATGGAACTGACCTGCTGCTCAGTCTCAGACTGGCCCTGGCTCTTGGTGTCTAGGTTTCTCTCCAGCATTGGTTCAGGTGATTCCAAGCCTAGTGTCTTGCCTCTATCTAGACTAATTGTCTGGAAGGCAAGGATCTGATCACCAAAGACTGACGTACAGTAACAAAGCCTTGGGTTAAGCTACAAGGAGATACTACCTCATACCCACTAAGAAGTCTGTTATTGTTGGTTGGTTGGTTGGTTGGGTTTTTGCTTGTTTGTTTGTCTTGTTTTTTAAGAGAGGGTTTCTCTGTAAGCTCTGATTATCTTGGAACTCATTTTTGTAGACCAGGCTGGCCTTAAACTCGGAGATACCCCTGCCTCTGCCTCCCAAGTGTTGGGATTAAAAAAAGAGGGATATTCTTAAAAACAAAATAAACAAAACAGAAAATAGTAATGTGACTGAGAGTGTGGGCTTAGTAGTAGGCCCATGCCTAATGCCAGAGAGACAAAACTCAAGTGCATTCAGTCCCCAGTTCTGCAAAATAAACCCAAAACAAACAACCCCCACCACAAAAGCCAGCTATGGCAGCTCACAGCTGTAACTCCAGCTCTTGGGAGGCTGAGGCAGAGGATTAGACAATTCTGAAGCAAGCCTGGGCTACATAATGAGATGCTGTCTGAAAAAACACACACATAGATTTCTTTAAAGCAGGAAGTGTAGATGAAGGAGCACAGCAATGGCAGGTTCTCAGGTAGCTCAGGCACAGGCGAGTAATAGAGCCACTGGGATGGGGCGTAGATTCAGTATGCTTTTATCACGTGATCTAGCAGTTCTACTCCTTGAGACACTTCAACACAATCGAAATAGGGGCACCACCCTGTACGTGCACACCCATGATCGTAGCTGCATCACTCACAATAACCGAGAGGCAGAAGCAACCTACGTGACCCGTGGTAGATACATAAGAAGCCAAGGGTGTGCATCCATACAATGGAATATTACCCAGCCTTCAAAAGGAAGGAGCCTGACACCTGCTGCAGCTCAGAGGGACCTTGGCAGTTTGCTCAGTGGATTGGCCAGTGATTAATGGACAAGTTCTATGTGGTGCCACGTTTATGAGGCCACCAGAGGTCTGGAGATGGCTCTGGGTTAGAACCCAAGTCGGCTCCCAACACCCATTATGTGTCTCACAACCATCTGTAATTCCAGTCCCAGGAGATCCAATGCCTTCTTCTGGCTTCCTCAGACATTAGGTCCTCATCTGGTGTACAGACATATATGCAGGTCAAATAGCCATGCAAATTATATAGAATAAAATAAAAAGCCGGGTGGTGGTGGCACACACCTTTAGTCCCAGTGCCTTGGAGGCAGAGGCAGGTGGATCTCTGTGAGTTCAAGGCCAGCTTGGTTTACACAGAGACTACCAAGCTAGTCAAGGGCTACACACACACACATACACACACACACACACACACACACACACACACACACACACAATGAAGTAAGAATAAATTAAAAACAGAAAGCAATTAAAGTTTCATTTTATTTATTTATTTGTTTAGTTCTTAAAGACAGGGTTTCTTTGTGTAGTCCTGGAACTCACTCTGTAGACCAGGCTGGCCTCAAACTCAGCTATTTCCCTGCCTCTGCCTCCTGAGTGCTGGGATTAAAGGTGTGGGGCACCTGACTGCCTGAATTAAAATTTTGAATGCGGGGGGGGGGGGGCGGCTGGGGAGATGTCTCAGCAGTTAAGAGCACGTGTTGCTCTTGTAGAGGACCTGTACCACATGATGGTTCACTGATGTGGGATTCCCCTCTGTATGCTGTGAATACCACTGGTTAATAAAGAAACTGGCTTTGCCTGATAGGGTAGAACAGGACTAGGCAGGTAAAACTAAACTGAATGCTGGGAGTCAGGGGAGAAGCTATGGAGCTGCTGCCAGAGACAGACATGCTGAAACTTTGCTGGTAGGTCACAACCTCATGGTGATGCACAGATTAATGGAGATGGGTTAAATTAAGAGACAGTCAATAAGAAGCTAGAGCTAATGGGCCAAGCAGTGATTTAAATAATATAGTTTCTGTGTGATTATTCTGGGGCTGAGCAGCCGGAGACCAACAAGTGGCCTCCTACTACAGTTCACTGCTATCTGTAACTCCAGTTTCAGAGGAACTGAGCCCTCTTTCCATCTCTGTGGATGTGTGGACACTGGTGCATATACATACATGCAGACGAAACTCTCATGTACAGAAAGTAAAATAAATCTGAAAATAAAAATTTTGAATGGGGAATTTGAGTGGAACAGGTTAACCCTTTTTTTGGTGTGTGTGTGTGTGTGTGTGTGTGTGTGTGTGTGTGTCTGTGTGAGGGTTTCTCTGTGTCACAACCCTGGCTGCCCTGTAACTCTCTTAGTAGACCAGTCTGTCCTGGAACTCACTTTAGTAGACCAGGCTGGCCTCAGACTCACAGAGATCCACCTGCCTCTGTCTCCTAATTAAGGATTAAAGCTGTGCACCACTACCACCCAGCTCAGGTTGGTACTTTTAAGAAACAAACAAACAAAAGGAAACAAACAAAAACTTTCAACTAAAATAAGGAAAGTAGAACGGTGGGTGCCAGGAGCCAGAAGGAGAGGATGGGGCTGTTTCCTGAGGCATTTCGGTTTTGCAAAATGACAAATTCTTGAGATGGATGCTGGTGGCAGTTGCACAAGCCTGTCGTGCACCCAGCACTAATGGGTCAGCTGGGTGGCAGTATTGTTGGGTCTGGTGGCAATGCTTATAAAGGGGCCAAGTAGATGACAATATTGTTTTGTTTTCTGGTGGTGTTGGAGCTAGAGCCCAGGGCCTTTGGACATGCTAGGCAAATCCTGTACCACCGAGCAAACCCCTAGTTACAATATGTGTGCATTTATATATGCTTGACAACTAAATACATGAAGAGTTTGCAGACCTCCCCCCCACCCCGTGTCCCTCTCCAAGAGTAGTGATTTCTTCCCCTGCGAGTTTTTGGCAATGCCTGGGGATGCTTTTGCTGTTTGTCACTAAGGTGGGGTTGTATCCAGGTAAATGGTAAGTAGAGACCAGGAATATTCCTCGGCATTCTTTTGAGACAAAGTCTCTACACAGCCCTGGCTGTCCTGGACCTCTCTCTGTAGACCAGGCTGGCCTTGAAGCTACAGGGACCCACCTGCCCCTATCTCCTGAGTGCTGGGATTAAAGGTGCATTCCACCATACCCAGCTCTGCTCAGTACCCTGCCTCTCACACACAGCTCTTGGCTCAAGTATCAGAAAGCCACAGTGGAGAGGCCTGTGTAGAGCCCTTCAAACAGTATGTTCCAGGCAAGAGTTCAGCCTGGAGCCCCGAGTCCTACTGAACATATAGTTGCCTTGTTCCGTGGGAGCTGTCTTCTGGAGCTTCTGCCCCAGGGAGCCATACATCTGCTGTGTGGTTTGGCTGCCCAGACTGGATTACCCGAGGGGGCCCAACTGTAATAGAGGTAGCCTTGACAGACTTAATAGGCTGGTGATTGCCTTGAGGGAGCAGAAGGCTATTAGGACCATTCCCTAGATGTGAGCTCTGCAGACACCCCTGCTCTGGCCATGTCACCTTGGTCCCAGGGTGGAGGGTAATCCATGAAGCCACACATAGGGCTGGTCAGCCCTGCCATGCCACTGTCGTCAAGAAGTCAGGAAATGTCCCAGTGGCCTTCCTCCAATGAACAGCGCTGAGACTCTTGTCCACCCCAGCTCCTGGCCACTTGTGGCCCTGTGGTATCTCGCTTTCAGTTCCTTCCTCATGCAGCGCTGAGAGCATAGATGCATAGTTTGTGTCCCTGACTCTCGAGGACCAGTGACACCCTTGCTATGGGTGGACCCAGTATGCCCTGGCAGGTGGATAGCAAAAGTGCAGAGCATAGGGCCTATCACACGGTTGATGGGTCAGGAGTCACAGCTCCTGCTCTGAGGAGCACGTGTCCATGAGGAAAGAGGTCATATTCACGGGTAGCCAGTGTCTGGAAGTTTACAGGCCGCTGTGTCAAGAAGGATGGAGGACTTCAGTAGTGGGATGGATGTAGGGAACCATGATGCTCCCACACCTGAGGTTCACATCAGTCTGGGATCAGGCAGTGGAGTCTAGGGACAGCTGGCATACTGCCCAGCAGGCAACCCAATTGGTTGGGTGCGGCTCGGAGCAAGCACGTCTGGAAAGAGGATGGGGTACAGAGAGATGTGTGTTCAGTGTCACAGCAACCCCTGTCCATCCCAGGACAAAGCCCAACAGCAGCTCGGTGGTGATTGCCAGGAAGAACAGTTCAGCAATGGAAAAGGAAGGAAGTGCTGACATAGGGGACCACAGGAGGCCCCAGGCACGGTGTTGAGTAGAGGAAGCCTGGCCTGGCTGGCACTACACTGCAGGACTCCACACATGCCACACAGAAAGGACAAACCATGTGAGGGTCAGCGTGTATGAAGGCAGTAGGCGTGGGAAAGGCCAGTCATGTCAGTGAGGGAGGATTTTACTGGGGAATGGAACATTTGCTAAAACATTATCAAAACTGGGGCAATGACTCAATCAGTAAATCTGTTCAGTGCTTGCTGAACAGATATGAATTGATCTCCAGAACCGAAGTGGAAAGCTGGGTGCAGCAGCCCAGCCCTGGAGAAGTGGAAACAGGAGGAGCCCTGGGACACTGGCTGGCTGACTCAGCTGAATCTATGATCTCCGGGTTCAGTGAATGACCCTGCTCAAAACCTAACATGGGACGTGACCGAGGAAGACACATGATGTGACCTCTGTTCTTATATCCCAGTGAGTGCATGTGACACACACATACACACACACACACACACACACACACACACACACACACACACACACACCTCTTGTCAAAACTCACAAAACTGGATGGTAAGGGAAGGTGAATTTTGTGCATAAAGAACACCTTGCTGGGGGTCTTTTTCCTCTCATTTCAGCCTCTTGCTGATGTAGCTCCTGTTCCTCCTCTCCTGCTGGAGCATGAACATGGTTTGTCCCTCCAGACTGACTGATGTCCTGCTGCCCTTAGGCGGCTCACAGCAGAGGAAGATTGATGATCTTTGCAGGGTGAGCTGGTCTCTCGGGAGCAGCTGGGCAGGGAGGCTGCAGTGTGCTCTGCCCTGGCACATTCCTGCCCTCCTACCCTGTGCCATCGCTTGAAGTAGCACAAGGCCAGCTACATGGAGCTATACAATCTTGGATTTGGCAGCCTCTTTTCTATATAACCCATCTGGTCTCTGTGATTGTGTTACAGAGAAAATGAATCAGTCAAGCCATCGCTTGCCCTCTCAGCCCCTTTCCTGAGCTTCATGGTGTGTCTGGCATAGCCTTGGGTATTATCATTAATCTGTTGATGATGTTGTTTTTGCAGTAAAGATCAAACCTTGGGCCTCAAGAATGCCAGGCAAGGACTCTACCACTTAGACAAGTGCCACGGTTTCACTAGCCCAGGGCCTGCAGAACTAGAAGGACAAGGGACTGAGAGGGGACTATGAGCAAGGCCTTTGTTTCACACTGGAGATAGACAAGGGCTGCAGGGCTGTGTTTTCCCTTTACTTTGATTTACGTTGGAAATGTCCGAAACCATAAAGCTAGTATACCAGTCACTCTTCTGCGGCTGTCATAAAACATTGTGACCAAGGTGACCTACGGAAGGAAGGGTTTATCTGGCTTATGGTTCCAGAGGGCTGAGAGTCCATCGTGGCGGGAAAATGTAGCAGCAGACAACAGACATAACGGCAGGAACGGCTGAGAGTTTGTATCTCAAGCCATAAGCCAGGGAGCAGTGAACTGGGGATGCAAACTCAAATCCTGCCTCCAGTGGCAGAGTCTCTTCATCAAGGCAGCGCATCCTAAGACTCCCAAAACACTGCTGCAAACTGGGACCAAATAAATATCCAAATGCCTGAGACTATGGGTGATATCTCATTCATACCATGCCAGCTAGTCATTCAGTAAATGCCCAGGGTTAGGAGACTGTGTTGCACAGTTAGCAGCTCTCTAGTCAGCCACAGGATGACTCAGTGCAACGTTCACATCCAAGGACTGTGGATGTAAAAGAAACATAAACCCGCCGGAGCTGAGCGGCCAGTGCTGGTCTACCGTAATGAGGCCCCGAGTTTGATCCTGCACTGCAGAAAATCCTACCAACCGAGTAGCAAGCAGAAGCACCCAAACCAAAGTCGCCCGAAACAAAAGTCAACCCTCTGTAAACAGGAAACTAAAACCAGAGGGTGGGCGAGCACTTCAGACCTGAGGACACCTTCTGCGTCTGAGGGAAGACACATTTGTCAGGGAAGAATGAGTCCCAGGAACTGTAGCGAGAGTTTCCCTTCTGCCCTCTATAGGGTGTCACTACGTAGGCTGGTTAGCTTCAGACTGGAGATCCTCCTGCCTCAGCTTTACCCCCAGACACATACCAGCAAATGAACATGATCTATTTTTTTTCTGTTTTGTTTGTTATTTTGAGACAGGTTCCTTCTTTGTAAACCTGGTTGGTCTGGCAGTTGATATGTAGACAAGGCTGGCTTTGAACTCAGACACCACTGGCTCTGCCTCCCTAGTGCTGAGACTAAAGGCGTGCACCACCACCACACAGTCACACTTTTCTTTAACTGCTTTTTATGGTGTCGTGGATGGAAGTTTGTATGCAGAGACTGTATGTTTATTTCCAGCTGCCTGGGCCCAAATAATCACACAGAAAATATATTAATTACAATTCTGTTTGACTGATAAATTAGGCGTTGTTCTAGCTAGCTCTTGCATTTTAAATTAACCCATTTCTATTAATCTATGTATCACCACAAGGTTGTGGCCTACTGGTAAGTTTCCCAGTCTGTCTCCTTTGGCAGCTACATGGCGTCTCCCTGACTCTGCCTACTCTCTCTCTATCCCTTTCAGCCTGACTATATTCTGCACTGCCATAAGCCAAAGCAGCTTTATTCATTAATCAATAAAAGCAACACATATACAGAAGTACATCCCACATCAGAAGTCAAACCTTGGGCATACTGGGCAAGCTTTACCAATGAGCCACATCTGCAGGCTAAGTTTGTTTTTTTTGGTTGCTTGTTTCTTTACTTGAGACAAGGTCTCACAGTGTAGCCCTGGCTGGACTGAAACTTGCTATGTAGAACAAGTTGGCCTAGAACTTGAAGTCAGTCTTTCTGCCTCACCACCCACTGTGCTGGGATAATAGGTATGTGCTACCAGATGCAGCCCCAACTGATTTTTGTTTGTTTGATTTTTGAGACAGTACTGTGTGGTCTGAATGAGAATGACCCCCAAACAGACTTAAATATTTGACTGTTGGGTCATCAGGGAGTGGGACTGCTTGAAAAGGTTTAGAAGGATTAGGAGGTATGATCTTGTTAGATTAGGTGTGGCCTTGCTGGAGGAAATACATCACTGTGGGTGGGCTTTGAGGTTTCAAAAGCCCATTCCAGGTCCAATCATATCCTCCCTGCTCCCCTCTCTGCCTGTAGATCAGTCCTGCCCCAATGCTGTGCTCCCTACCATGATGATAATGGACTAAGCCTATGACACTGTTAGCAAGCCCCTAGTTAATGCGTCCTTTTATAAGAGTGGCTGTGGTTGTGGTGTCTCTTCACAGCACAGAAGTTGGTACCCGTGACAGGTTGACCATACTGCTTTTGGCAGAATGTGAACTTTGGGATCAGGGGAACTGCTGAATGCTCTAAGTATAACTTAAGAGGCCATACTAGTGGAGCACCGATTGCTGAGAGCAATGTACATTATAACAGACCAGCTCAAGAAGGGAAGAGTATTAGTAAGTGATCTAGAGACAATTCTTCCAATATTTTTGCAAAGAAGGTGGCTGCTTTTTGCCCTTATCCTAAAAACCTGCCTGAGGTTATATTGGAGTTTTGGATTCATGGCTTTGGCAGAAGAGATTTCAAGATAACTTAATATTGATTGTCCTGTGGTTTTTACTAATCCCTCTTACATAGATCTGTAATGAAAAGGAGCAAGTTTGACAAAGAAAAATGCAAAATGTATAGTTTGAGGAGAGAAGAAGCACCAGGAAATGCTTTGCTGAAGCCAAGTGCTGTGCTCAAGGAGATAAAACATTTAAAGGAAAGCCTGCTGTTAAAGGGAATAAAGGGAGTGGTGACTTGGGGCAGAACCCCACCCAGCTAAGCTTCCAACCTGTGGAAAGGAATTAAAGGAAAGCTTAAGCAGCGAAGGAAACCGTCAACAACAGAAAGCTGCTGCAGACTCAACTAGGAGGGCAATTTCCCTGTCCTACCAAAGTCACAGAACTAGGCATGTTCAGCCACACGATTCCGGCTTTAGGGCTTTGGAGTCAAAGATAGAAGAAAGGGGTTGTAGAATTCCTGTGACTAAGGAAAGCCACTGAGGCCAGGCATGTGTCAGGGGTGTCCAGGCACCGAGACCATTGTATGAAGCTGTGAGGGTGAAATATGGATTATATAGGAGACCCCACGATGTTGGAGATGGCAGAGCCATGGGACACCTGCCAGGTAAAGCTGCTAGCAGGGAGTGGAGCCAACCCGAGAGAGAGAAGTGCATTGCAGTCAACAAAGCTGAAAGGAGTTGGAGATCTGAGGAGTATTTTGATATCAGACATGGAGATGCCAAGTTTGGAGCTTGCCTTGCTGAGTTTTAGCCTTGTTTTGGTCCAGTATTTTCTCACTATGCTGTCCTTTCTTCCTTTTGGAATGGTAATGTATATTTTGCTACTGTATGTATGTTTTAAGTATGTGATCTGCTTTTTGATTTTGATTTTACAGGGGCTTCCAGATTGCCATTAGTCTCGGAAGAGACTTTGAAACAATGTTGGGACTGTTACGGACTATGGAGACTTTTGAAGTTGGACTGGATACATTGTTGCATTATGGTATAGCTACAAGTCTATGGGGGCCAGGAGTTTGAATGTGGTAGTTTGAATGAGAATGCCCCCCTCCCTTCCCCGCCCAAAGACTCATATATGTGAATGCTTGGTTCCCAGTTGGTGGTCTATTTAGGAAGGACCAGGCTTGGTCTTGCTGGAGGAGACACGTCACTGGGGGTGAGCCTTGAAGTTTCAAAAGTCCATGTCAGGTCTAGTCTGTCTGTCTGTCTGTCTGTCTGTGGATCAGGATGTGGCTCTCAGCTACTGCTCCAGGGCCTGCCTGCATATCACCATGCCCCCTGCCTGATGATAATGGACTAAACCACTGAAACTGTAAGCTAGGCCCAGTTAACCACTTTCTTTTATGAGTTGCTGCGGTCAGAGTGTCTCTTCATAGCAATAGAACAGTGACTATAACAAGTGTCTTGCACAGCCCAGGCTGCCCTAAAACACACACATCATAGAGAGCTTTGGCTTGTTGGAGATGCTCTTGGGGACCCCATGAAGGAAGCGTGCCTCCCCTGATATCATTCCACGGAGAGAGGAAGTCATCTGTGCAGTCGTCTTGTCACCAGTCCCTAGTGGCCCCTACCAAAGGGCCAGGGACACAGATGAAGATGCTAAAGAAGAGGGAGAGCAGGTGCTTCAGACACATGACTGCTATGTGGCACACAAACACCCTGTGGCCAAGCTCCTCTTGGACCCTAACCATGGCTCTAGGTGAAACCATTAGTTTATCACCCAGCAACAGTGACAAAATCAGATGAGCCAATTCTGAAAGAGTTCATGCTTAGAAAGACAGAACTAAACACCTCTGGCCTGATGCCCTGAGTAAATGCCCTACTGCCTTCCTACAGGTCAGATTTCCCATCTGAGTGAAAGAAGTCTAGCGTCATCTCCTGCCCCAGCTGTGCTGGGCCCGCCTTGATGCTGAGGTGCCTCCGGTCCATGCAGAAGACCCGGAGATTGTGAGACCCAGAGTGCTTAGAAGCAGTAGTAAGGTCCCCGTCACCTGCATATAGTGAAGGTGGGCAGGCATCTTTTAGTGTGAAGGCTGACATGCTTTCTCTGTATATACTGGCTGTGGCTCGTGGGGCTCTGCCATCCCTGATCAGACATCATGGGGCAGCTGTGGGGCAGCTGTGGGGCATGTGTGGGGGCAGGTGAAACAGTGGACCCCGCAGGGGGGTGGGGAGAGCTGTGTTGGGCCACGCATGGGGGTGGAGGGAGTTGGGGGTTGTGCATGGAGGTGGGGGGAGTTGTGGGCCACACGCGCAGGGTGGGTGGAATGGTGGGCCATGCACGGGGATGGGGAGGGCTGTGTTGGGCTGCACATGGGGATGGGAGGAGTTGTGGGCTGTGCGTGGGGGTGGTGGGGGTTATGGTCTGTGTGTGGGCGTGGGGGAAGCTGTGTTGGGCCGCACATGGGGTGGGAGGTATTGTGAGTCATGCGTGGGGTTGGTTGGCTGCAGAGTGTGGGAATGCCTAGTCCCTCTCCCTGGCAGGGGCTGACCATGAAAGCAGCCCTCTTATTCTTTCTTTTGTGTTTTTGAGACAGCCTCCTTCTGTTGAAGCACCCACTTAGCTCCCATTTTTTATTTTATTTTGAGGGGAGAAGTCTTACTATGCACCCCTGGCTGACATGGTTGGCTTCACAGAGATCTACTTGCCTCTCAGGTGCTAGGATTGACCGTGTTTTAAAGTTTATTTACTTTTTTTATTTTATTTTTTGTGACAGGGTTATCTTGCCGCATAGCCCAGACTGGCTTCAAACTTGCAATCCTCCTGCATTTACTTCCCAATGGTGTAAGCCTCCACACTCACCGGAAATGAGCGCCTGCTACCAACCCTGGCTTGATACTGCTAGCCACGCCCTGTCTCCTCATGGTTCAGTGTCCCCCTTCACTGGGTGCTATATGTTCCCTGGGCAGAGCTGAGGACTCTTTCCTGTAGTGTCTACCAGGTGAACTTCCCGCCCTTCCCACCTATCCATCCTGGACAGGTTCCTGGACCTTGCTGAAGGCCAGAGAATGGATTGCTGACCCCAGGAAACCAACAAAGTGTTAGGAGAGCTCAGCCACCACGCTACCTGAGACACCGGGAGTCCTCAGGCAACTGAAGAACACCTATGGGGGTGGGGGTAGGGGCGGGGTTTGCAGGCTGAGGCCTCACAGCAGAGCCAGGCCTGGCAGACCCTGCAGCAACATGCCTTTCCGGGAGCTGGTGGGGTTGGTGGTTCCTCACCTTGTCTGTATGAGACACCGGCATACAGCAAGTTCAGCTTTAATGATGTCAATGATGCCAGCTTGCTGTCTGCCACGTCGGGGTTCCGGATGAAGTTATACCTAGTTGAGAATCAAGCATTTCTAACGAGCCCCGAAGGGATATTTTCTCTTTGTGCAAACAGTCCTTTTATGCAGAGGGAATTCTGTGGCTTCTTGGCAGACACAGGTGGGAAACACCTCAGTGAACACCACTCACTCCCTGCAAAGTTTAGAGCTATGTGCCGCATGTCAGCACAGCCAGCCCTGGGCAACAGGTGGCTTCTCTGCAAGCTGTGCTGGGACCCCCTCCTTGGATGACCTCACGTAACTGACACCTCAGTGTCCAGCACTGAATCTAGATCCAGCCTGTCTAGCTTCCTCCCAAAGGCCAGAGCTCCAGACTCTCTGTGATCCCAATTGTCTTAGTTAAGAGTTTCTATTGCTTGGACAAAACACCATGACCAAAAGCAGCTTGGGAGGAGAGGATTTGTTTTATCTTCTACCTTTCAGGTCACACTCTATCACTGAGGGAAGTCAGGGCAGGAACTCAAGGAAGGAACCTGGAGGCAGCAGCTGAAGTAGGGGCCATGGAGCCTTGCTCCCCATGGCTTGTTCAGCCTGCTTCTGTATACAACTCAGGAGCACCTGCCCAGAGCGGGCACCCCCGGAATCAATCATTCATCAAGAAAGTGCCAGCAGACTTACCTTATAAAGGCTTTTTCTCAGTTTAAGAATTCTTCCCAAATGGCCCTAGCTGTGTCAAGTTGACAAATAAAACAAATAAAACCAAAAAACCCAACCAGGTAACACACTGAGTTATCCAGGGAGAAAGAGAGACAGGTGCTACCAGGGTCACTTGTCCCAGAGGGGCCCAGCTAGGAGCACAGGGCTAACTAAGTATGTGCTGACCACCTGTGTCTCACAGAGTACCTGAGTCAGGAGAGGGTGGGTAGAGAGAGCCAAGGCAACACTACTCAGGTGGCCAGACCATGAAGCCATGGCTTGAGTCTCTGTAAATCTACCTGGTCAGACAGAGCAGCAGAGCTGCTTTGGTGGAGCTCACAGGCAATAGCAGCATCCAAACCTTAGACTGAGCTACAGAAGTTACCAAGCAGACAAGCCGGCTACCCTGGTTGCCAGAACGTGGGGCAGGACTTGGAGCAGCTCCTCTGGAGTTCAGAGCCTTGCTCGGCAGCCACAGGATCTGCTAGGATCAGGTAAGGAACCACCCTTCTAGCGCCCGACTGCCCTCCTTGATATACTAAGGACAATCCTCTCGCACCTGTGCTCCTGACTCAGGGAGACACCCAATAAGAACATCGTGAAAGTTGGGTGTAGATGCAGACAGAAAAATCTCACGCTCAGGAGGCAGAGACAGGGAGATAGACTACCAGGGCAACCTCAGCTACATAGAAAAACAAAACGGGAAGGATGTTATGACTGAACACACCAACCCAGAGTCAGCATTGAGCACAAGAAACGCTGCAACCGTTTCCAGCACTAGCTTTCTTTGGCTCTGAGTAGTCTCCCGAGATGGAGAAGATGAGTGGCATTTGTATCTCTTAGGTGACCGGCCATTTGCCCTGCTCTCCCCGCCCCCCCCACCAGCTTGTTCTGGGATCATGCACAGAATATGCACAGAACCTCAGGTCCTCAGGTGCTGCTTCTGGGCAGCACATCTGCTCTGTGTGACTCCTATGCTACAGCTGACAGGAAGTCACTGTTCACTCGGAGACAGGGACAATTTTTATGGAGGCCTCACAGCTCAGCCAACGTGGACGATGCAATTTAAAATGACTCGCAAAGGAAACAGAAGAAAGAAAACAGCTCAAGTTGCCAGAATAGGCATTTGGGCTCTGGGAAGAAACCACAGGGTTGGATCCACATGGCCCTGGTCACACAGAGCGTGTACTGAGTACAGGGGTACCCAGAGCATCACATATACAGACACAGGTTCCATTCCCTTTTCCTGGGGAGAAATGAACAAACATCTGTCCACCCTACACTGGGCGCAGATGACAGGAAAAGAATCCATCTCAATGACTTCACTGGGGTTACCTGCAGGAGCGTAGGTGGCTCAAAGGCAGCTGAGGTCACCCACGCCAGCACTGGGGATCTTTCAGGAAAGCTACATGTCTGGAGCTCCCTGTCCAACTTGCAGGCAGTGCCACTGGAGAGTGATCTCTCCCCCAGTAACTGATACTGCTTTCTGTAGCTTTGGGGAGGGGTCTTAGACCGGAGTCCTGTGAGCCTCCTTCCTCGGAGGCAGGAGAGGATGCTCTGATTGGGAGGAAACAGCTATCTAACCAGCCCATGCACAGAAGGGTCTCAGGAAGCCCATGGCAGCTGTGCGTTGGCTCCTAAGGTATCCACAGGACCTGCACAGGCTCAGATCATCGCCAAAAGTGCTAGGAAAAGTGAACTAAAAGGGGCGATGGGAAAACTCCACAAGACAGAGCTGCTCCATGATGCTAGGGCTTCACAGAATGGCTGAGATCCACTTGCCTCTGTCCAGGCTCCACTGCAACTTCTCCTACAGGGGTCACTGAAGCCTGGCCTGTGACTCCGTGACTCACTCTACAGCCCCCTGTAAACAGATAGATATGCTGTCGGACTTTCTTAGGACTGCCAGTTCCCAAATAATGACACAGAGACTATTTATTAATTAATTAACAAGCCAATTAAGCTTGGCCTTATCTAAGGCTTGTTCCCAACTAACTCTTACAACTTAAATTAATCCATTTATATTAATCTACATTCTGCCATGTGGCTCATTACATCTCCTCCATACTGTACCTCTGACTCCAAGTCCCTGTGGCTTAATTCTGCAAGCCTCAGATTCTTCCCTAGTTCCCCTCTCTCTGGAAGTCCCACCTATTCCCTCCTGCCTAGATATTGGCCATTCAGCTCTTTATTAAACCATTCAGAAGGCTCCTTAGGCAGAGACACATCCACAACACAGATAGCTGTGACTCTGTGTGGTTCTTCACTCCTGCCATGGGTTACCTGAGGATGGAGAGTTGCTGTATTTGTTGCCTTTCTCAGCACTGTGACCAAACACCTGAGTAGAAACAACTTAAGGTAGAAGGGTTTATTTGGCTTATGGCTCCAGGGCACACAGCTCATTATGGAGAGTGGCAGGTCACACTGCATCTGGTCAGGGAGGGCAGCGGGGAGGACAGAGGCTGAGCTATGAACTCATCCCAGGGACCCGTTTCTTCCAGAGTCCCTCCCTCTGATAGGGCCACAACCTTCCCAGGCAGAGCCACCATCTGCAGACACAGTTAGACACATAGGCTGATGGGGACACTTCACATCTGAACTGTAGCAGGCATGCTCCTTTCTCCCTGCCCAAGACACACAAGACGCTGACATCTCCCTGACCCCCTCTCATTTGTCCTTTCTTTTTTTCTCTCCCCCTTCAGAAATTCTGGAAAAGGGGAGAGAGAGGCTGAGGCAACTCATCTTTTACCTTGAGAAACTTGGGCCTTGTCCTGATTTCAGAGGCTCGAAGCTACAGGGCCTAATATTTAGGGACTTGGTGTCCTAAGTTAATCATGGTAGCACAAGCGGGACACTTGGGACAGGGTGCCGGGTCTCCTGGGGACTGTGGAGGTATGAACAGTGTGTCTTTCGTCAAAAGGAGTGAAGAGGCCTGTGCCTGCGACCAAGGTCTGTTTGGGGACTGGGTCAGACTGCTCACCAGGTCTACATGCTTCTGCTTATGTGGATCAGTTGGCCTGCCCTGTCTCTAGGGACGTGGTATAGTGGTGAGTATCCCTGCCTGTCATGTGGGAGACCGGGGTTCAATTCCCCGACAGGGAGCCAAGAGGGTGGTCTATGCCCACGGTGGTGGTGCGTACTAGCGGGGCGGGGCACATGGAACTGTAGTGGCCTCACGTTGGGTGCCAAGTGTTGCGAATTAGGTTGGTATGATAAATAACCAGACCAGCTCAAGAATAACAGTTATATTTTAATGGTTAAAAAGGGGAAACTCATGCTACAAGAGTGGGAGGTCCGACGTCCTCTCTGTCTGGCGGGCACTGCGAAGAGAGAGTGCACACCTGATTTCTCCCGGTTTTTCTACCTGGGTCCCAGGTAGCCACACCCTAACTAGATGTGATTGGTTGATAGAGTTTCCTTATCAATAGCCTATTACAGGAAGTATTTCCACCTGTCCTTGGTGATCAAGTGCTACCTTTTATATACCTGGCAGCTTAGATCCCCAATGAAGTTGGAGCCGGAACTGCAGTTGCTGTGGTAACATCTCAGGGCTCCCGTGGCAACTGCCTCCCTCAGTATGGGACAAAAAGCGCATCCTCCCAATCCACCCATAGACAGCCATATTCCCACCTCCCAAAGGTCTCCTCTCCAGTTTGGCTTTTTAGCTTCCCATGTACACACATCTTTTCGACTGCGCTTAACCAACTTGCCACCGATCCAGGGCTTTCTGTGGCCCCGGAGCTGTGACCCACGCCACAGTTCTTGTGGCTTGTATCTCACGGGGACCACACACTCCTTTCCTGTCCTCCCACGTGTCCCCCAGCTTGGGGACATCAGGCTGTAATGGCAGCGCAATCCTTTCGGCACAGACACATTTAGCTTTGGCAGCCATGTGTCATGTTTTGTTACAGACCAGAGGCCAAGACTCTAACATCAGGAGAGCCTGCCAGGGCAGCACCCGGGCTTTCCAGCTCTTCTGCCGTTGATGGAGAATGAAAGGTCCGAGGTCCCCCCTCCTTAGCTGCATCCTCACCTTTGCAGTCTGGTCCCTCAGTCAACACTACCTCAGAGGCTGCCCACCAGTTAGTCACATACTCAAAGTGTCTTTGGGCACTCACTCCAAAGTAAGGTGTTGTTCCTTGGTGTCCCAAAGGGCTATGCTGTGCCCTGGGCACTACAGAGGACCCTGGCTTGTGGCCTGTCTCAGCTGGTTTCCCTTGCCTCTTGCAGGTTCACTGGGAGATGGGCTGTCCCCTTTACTTTCTCCTGCCAGAGGCTAGGCCTCCTTTCTTGGTCTTCCTTCTGGCCTTGTACTGCATCCCAGAGTGCCTCCTTCCATGACCACTGGTCACCCCCGTGAACCCGCTTCTGCCTCCCTTCCTCTTTACGGAGCCCAGTTTCCTCACCCCGGCCTCAGTCTTGGATGTCAGGGCTTACTGAATATTTCTGGGACAGTGAGTCAGGGGGATGTGGCAGACAGCCACTGTGGGACTGACAGCCTCCCCAGGGCCAAGCCCTGTGTACCTGCACCCAGAACTGCCGGCTTAAAAGTAAGACTGCTGATGGGCCTGTCGGGGCTCTGACTGCTCCGACCCTAAGAGGAGAACACAGGGATATCTCCATGGAAAGTTCCCACCTTGAGCCTCCATGTTGGCAACGGGAAATTTATTGTCAAATATGTTCAGGCTGACCATACTACCTGGTCCAAGTTACAGGTGCCAGGTGTCTCTCATCAGGTACTGTCCTCTGAATGGTAAGTCACAAAAGCAACAGAGAACCTTATGAAGAAAGTGGATCCCATAGATCTCTGGCCACAATTTGCTGTCCTCAGAGGCCCCTGAGGACTTTCCACAGGACTGGATCAAGACTGGAGTAAGACAGCAGTGTCCGACAGTTGAGTCATAGGCAGGGGTAGAGTGACCAGATGCTGATGCGTTGGTCCTTGGACCCTGCAGCAAGCAATCCATCAGTGGCAAAGGCCACACAGTACACAGAAGCACTGTGGAAGGCCAGGACAGCCAGTGGCTTCATCGTCCTCCAGTGAAACACACGGATGCGATGGTCCCAGCCTGCTGTGGCTAAGATCTTGTGGTCTGGTCGGATGGTGACTTCGGCAATTCCAGGATTGGTGAGTTCGTGAGTCTTGCACACCTATAAACAGAACAGCAAGAAGAAGTAGGCTGCTTTTGGGTCTGCTGCAGTCCTTGGCCATAGGCTCTGTGATAGCTACACATTCTTGTCCATCTGGCCCCCTCCTAAACCCCATGGTCATAGCAGGGACTTCCCTAAGCACACACAAGGCCACAAGGTTATGATGAGCTCTTCCCAGCCCTGGAAGAAGCTGGGAGGCCAGGTCCTGGGTTCTCCGTGGGAAGGAGATGCACAGTCATTGTTTCTCCTAGAGGAACTCCACTGAAACTTATGGCATGTGGGAAATGCAAGTGCCATCAACAATAATACCAAGACTCAAGTGAGACCCAGAAACATGGTAGTGGGTCCCAGACGGTCCAGAGAAGGGGCTGGCAGAGTGTACAGTGTGCTATGGCTTGAATGTGTCCCTCAAGAATTCAGTCAGAAACAGAATTCTCAAATTCACGTATTAACGCTATCTAAGGTGGGGTATTTGGCAGGTGATGAGGCCTATTAGTGGCTTTCTCAGAGAAGACGTGATCTGGCAGCCTGTTCTGTCTTGTCTAGGGATGGTCCCCATGTTGTGACTGGCACTCAGCAGATGCAAGCTTCTGAGCCTCCTGGTCTTCAGCACCACTAGCCAAATCAACTGTTTTAAAACAAAAAAATTTATTTTTATTTTATATATTTGAGTGTTTTGCCTGCACATATATCTGTGCACTATGTGTGTAGGGCCCACAGAGGCCAGAAGAAGGCATCAGATCCTCAGGGACTGGAGCTTAGAGCTGCCACGTGGGTACTGAGAATCGAACTTGGGTCCTCTGAACCACCGAACCATCTCTCTGGCCCCAAGCTTTTGCCCTTCAGACACTGTGCAGGTTTAGCAGTCTTAGGCATTTTGCTGTAATAGAAAATGGAGTAAGGTATCGGGCAAGGGAAACAGCACTAGAGGAGGAGGAAGGACTCCCGATGTGCTCCTCGCTGGCTGTGGAGCCCCCATTTCTCTGGCTTTCTGTCCGTCAGTATGGTCGATTCCTTGTGTATCCTCTGCAGTGCTATTCACCACTGTGCCCTTGCCAAAGGCAAGACCAGTTCAGCCACCCAAACTTTAACCCTCTACAACGTCAAGCTAAATTAAAAAGTCCTTTGTAAAGTTAGCCTGCCTCAAGGTCTTTGTCATAGTAATGAAGGCAGCCTCTTGGTTACAGAGGCCTGACCTGCACACTGAAGGTCACTTGACAGCTCTGTTCCTACAAGAGACCTGCCTGAGCCACAAGCTTTCTGTTAGTCCCTTTGTCCTCAGTGTCTTCCAGCAGGACCACATCACCCTTTGCAGACAATGACTCATCCCCACAAAGATGGCAAGGAGGCTGGGCATAGTGGCCCGTGTGTTTAATCCTAGCACTCTGGAAGAGGGACAGGTGGTCTCTGTGAGGAAGGAAGGGAGGGAGGGAGGGAGAAGGAAGGAAGGAAGGAGGAAGGGAGGGAGAAAGAAAGGAAAGAAGGGAGGAAGGAAGAAGATATAAGGAAACATAAGGAAAGAAGTGGGAAAAATGAATGATAGCAAAAACGGGAGCCAGTAGAAATGGTCATAGAACAATTTAGCTACAAATTAACAAAACACAACCGATGAAGTGGGCCATTCTTAAACCAGTCACTGTGGGCCTTGACAGGGCTCAGGATGGAGGAAGAAAAGGATCAAGGGAAAGCACCAGTGGAGACCTTGAGTGAGGTAGGGTGGGGTTCGGGAGGGCAGGGAGATTAGAAAATAAACCAGCTGAGAACAACACGGTTGCAAGGACCAGAGAAAACACGGAGGGCAACAGAAGAGCAACTTCAATTGACTGAAAGAGAAACTTTAGGCTTTAAGTCCAAAGAAAGGCTGCAAGAGCATTCAAGAATAAGACATACTCCAAAATTCTTAGGGCTAAGCGTGAAGAGAGACCTAATAGCCAGGCAAAGGAATCACATGGAAGATGAGGGCACAGCAGAAGCCGTCACCATCATGTGTGCCAGCAGAGAGTGGAGCAATGCTCATGCAGGCACAAGGGAGGATGGTCCAAGAGTTTTATATCCAGCCAAACTGTCACTCAACTGTGAAAACAGTAGACAAACATTTTTGAACATGTAAGAGCTGAAAGTATTGCTCCCGTAAGTCCTTCTGGAAGAACAAGAAGATTAACTCCCGTCTTGCAGATGGCGGCTAGAGAACTCTAGTGAACGGTCTGGCAGACAGCACTGAGTCTACTTACCTACAGGATTAGGCACAAGACACGGGGATTATGGCTAGGAGAACCAGTTATGTAACTAGCAGAAGCATGGGCGGGGAAGGAGAAAGATGGGGCGCTGCTAAGGATTTGCTCATTCGTTGACCTCACATCTGAGGTGATCGGACCTCCCGCCATAAGTGATGGCAGCTCAGCATATTTCCTTCTCCTCTCACAGCTGAGAGGAGGTGTCCTGGTTTTTTGATATTCGCTTTGCATACCTGTATATGATAATACCAAAATACCAAAGCAATAAAGAATAAATATTCTCTGGTTTTAAAGATATCTGGGCATGTAGAAAGGGGCTTGAAAGGGTCAAACAGCAGACAAGTCAAAACCTAAGTGAGAGAAGCAGGGGATCATTTGGGTTTCAAACCCAAAGCAATAGGTAAGATAAAACTTGGTACCTAATACTGATCAAGGTACAGTTCACACTCGAGAGTGAGACTGCGTTCAGCAGAGAGGCTCCTCTTTCATAAAGGGGTTAGAACGAAGCCTTCGGTGCCCAACTGGTCATCTTGGTGCAAACAACCACAAAAGTGAACAAAACACACAAGGTAATTGTTGACAGGCCCTGGACAGCAGGCAGGGCGGAGCCCTGGCATTCTCTGCCTGGGGACAAAATCTAGCCAGAATATAATAGTCACATAAAGTTGAGGAGACAGATAAAAATCTGGGGCATCTAGAAGGCTGAGATCTGTGAGGATAAGGGGGTGGAATGGAGGGAGATGTGATGTGGGGGGGGCTGAGGACTAGATGTGGGTTCCCTAGAAGACCTTGTTTGAGGTCTAGGCTCTGTGTGTTCACAGCGATGGCAGGCTGAGCACCAGTTCTCACATCTGACCTCAGAGGGTGGCCTTCTCCAGATATCTAACACGGTGAGAAGCCAGGACTGGCAAGGTCTGTGGGGGGCTGGGGTTGCAGCGTCACCACAATGAAGGCAGGTGGCTGAGATGGCTTTTTCACAAACCTGGCCCAGCATAGCATGAGGCCATGCCCACACAAGTCCAATGTGAACAGCCAGACACTAACCTAGATTGGAGGCAAGTGAGCATCAGCACAAAGTAGCAGAATTCGGGGTCTCCATCTCATGCCATTTACAGTACTTACTAGACACACAGAAAGCACGACTGTGTGCTCCACAATCAAGGGAAATCACGTCAGTAGAAACTGATCCCCCAAATGATGCGGGTCCCAAACACATCAAATAAAGATGTCTATGGAAGGAAAAAGGTCGCGCAGATGGCACCAAGTGTGAAGTGTGAATCGGCGGGACCCACGGAAACACCCAGGAAGTTGGGGCAGCCACTGAGAAGCAGGGTGAACACTGGGAACACAGGGCGGCCCACCTGTAATCCCAGCATTTGGGAGGGAGAGACAGAGGATCTTGGACCAGCTGGCTAGCCAGACCAGTTGGAACTGGGGAACTCTGAGTTTAGCGACAGACCTTACCTTGATAAACACGGAGAAGCATTAAGGAAGACAGTGTCAACTTTAGGGCTCCATACACATGTGCATGCTCATATATGAACACACATGTATCCATATACATGTGAACACACACACAAATGCATGCATACTACACATACACAAAAACACTAAAGAAAAATACATTAAGATATTATAAAATTATTTATATGAACTAAGCAGACAGGAATTATTAGTACAGAGTAAGAATTATAATAGGACTCAAAAATATCAATTAGAATAAAATGGACAGGACAGGGCTAATAGCAGACTAGAAATTGTTTTATAAAAAAGTGAAATGGGTAATGACATCTTGAATTTTGCAGGCAAATGAATGAAGCTAGAAAACATTATTTTGAGTGAGGCAACCCAGACCCAGAAAGACAATTATCACATGTACTCACTCATAAATGGTTTTAAAACATAAAGCAAAGAAAACCAGCCTACAAACCACAATCCCAGAGAACATAGACAACAATGAGGATACTAAGAGAGATTTACATAGATCTAATCTACATGGGAAGTAGAAAAAGACAAGATCTCCTGAGTAAATTGGGAGCATGGGGACCTTGGGAGAGGGTTGAAGGTGGTGGGGGGGAGGCACGGAGGGGAACAGAGAAAAATGTAGAGCTCGATAAAAATTATAAAATTAAAAAAAAAGTGAACTGGGTCAATAAGCTGGTCAGAGGGCAAAGGTGCTTGCTACAAAGCCTGACAACCCAAGTATGATCCTTGGGACCCACAGGGTAGAGAAAACCTACGCTTGCAAGCTGCCCTCTGACTTCTGCATGTTCACTGTGCACATGCACAGCACACAAACACACAAAATAAGTAAATAGTATCTTCTTCCAGATAAAGGGGTTGACTCCGGACAGGACTTGGGCCTACAGGGAACATGTCAGAGCTGGCAGCTGCTGCTGAATACCAAACACTCCGTGTGAGTGCGCGTGTGCGCGTGTTTGAAGTGGGGCAGGGGATGCTTAGCAGGGAGAGCGCACTGGCTGCTCCTGAGCACTCACATGGTGGTCACAGCACCTGTAACTGCAGCTCCGGGAGCCAATGCCGCCTTCTGGCCTCCACAGGCACTGTGTACACAGAATGCATTCATATGCGACACAGAAACAAGAACTAAAAATAAATATTTAAAAATATACTGTAGTTCGACCTAAACAGAGAACTCTCAACAGAGGAATCTAAAATGACTGAAAGACACTTCAGGAAATGTTCAATATCCTTAGACATCAGAGAAATACAAATCAAAACAACTCTGAGATTCCATCTTACACCTGTAAGAATGGCCAAGAGCAAAAACACTGATGACAGCTTATGTTGGGGAAAAGGGAACACTTCTGCATTGCTGGTGGGAGTGCAAGCTGGTACAACCCCTTTTGATATCATTATGATGATTTCTCAGAAAATTAGGAAACAAGCTACCTCAATACCCAGCAATACCACTTTGGGGTATATATCCAAAGGATGCTCAATTGTACCACAAGGACATGTGCTCAACTATGTTCAAAGTAGCATTGTTTGTCATAGCCAGAACCTGGAAACAACCTAAATGTTCCTCTACTGAAGAATGGATAAGGAAAATGTGGTACATTTATACCATGGAGTACTACACAGCAGAAAAAACACAATGACATCTTGAAATTTGCAGGCAAATGGATGGATCTAGAAAGCATTATATTGAGTAAGGTAACCCAGACCCAGAAAGGCAAACATCATATGTACTGACTCATAAGTGGCTTTTAGACATAGTGAAAAACTAGCCTACAATTCACAATCCCAGAGAACCTAGACAACAAAGAGGACCTTAAGAGAGACATACATGGATATAACTAATCTACATGGGAAGTAGATAAAGACAAGATCTCCTGAGTAAATTGGGAGCATGAGGACCATGGTAGAGGGTGGTGGGGGAAGAAAGAGGAAAAGAGGGGAGCAGAGAAAAATATATAGTCAATAAAAACAATTTAAAAAATACTGTAGTTCTAAAAAATAGCTTTAAAAAACTATTTAATGCAAAATTAATATAAGAGGGCAATGGACGCAGAAGCCCAGGAATGCTCTGACTGTCAACAGTAGTGGGAAGACCTCACAGCGCATGTCTCAGAACACAGCCACTGTTTGGCAGACACAGGTGGAGCGGGTCAGCATGGAGAGACACAGAAAAGAAGCAAATAGTAAGACCCAACCCCATTCCTGATCAGAACACTAAGCACAAACGATCAAAGACTCCAATTAGAAACCAGTGATTGTCAGACACCATTAAAAAAAGCAACATACAGCTTGGCATGACGGCACACACCTTTAATCCCATCATGAATGAGACAGAGGCAGGCAGATCTCTGTGAGTTCAAGGCCAGAATTCTAGGCAAGCCAGAGCTACATGGTGAGACCTTGTCAAAAAAAAAAAAAAAAAAAAAAAAAAAGGCAAGAAAGAGGCTGGAGAGATGGCTCAGCGGTTAAGAGCATTGCCTGCTCTTCCAAAGATCCTGAGTTCAATTCCCAGCAACCACATGGTGGCTCACAACCATCTGTAATGAAGCCTGGTGCCCTCTTCTGGCCGGCAGACAGAATACTGTATACATAATAAACAAATAAATATTTAGAAAAAGTTAGAAGAATTCTTAATTTTAAAAAAAAGGCAAGAAATAACAAATCATAAAGATAATTTTTCAATTATACATAAAGACAGGCTGAAGGTAGAAGCACAGAAAAGATGAACGACACAAAGAACAAAGCTAAGAAGACAGAGGCTGCTGTTCAGTGTCATCTCAGGATGACGCTGAGACAACTCTAGGAGGTAGAGGAGGACACTCTAGGCGGGGAACAGTTCAGGAGCAGTGCTTGCCCAGCACACGGAAGTCCTTGGGGGGGGTCCACCTCAAGTGTTCTCTCTCTCCTCCCCTCTCCCTGCTCTGGCACACTACATGCAACACACACACACACACACACACACACACACACCTACATGTAACTTCAGAAAGAACGGGTCATTAGCAAGGGGGACACAGCACTTCAAAGATGACGAAGCAAAACTGGCAGAAATAAAGGGTGAACTAGGTAGAGCAGGACAGGCCCTAAGAGCCTTCCTCAGGAACTGGGAGAAAACCAGTCTGCAGCCCAATTAGTAAGGATCTGAACTGTAGACTGGCTCACATGACAACATCAGACTGACTAAAATGGCCAGCATCTGTACCGCACCTGTCTCCTCTAGGTGTGTGAGGTCTGCTCTCACACACAGTGCCACATGCAGGACCAAAATCAGAGACTGACAACAGGATTAACTAGATTAAAGATATCTACAAAATCAACAAGTATTTGGAAATTAGCTAATTTTTTCTAAAGAATTCATGGATCAAAGAATAAATCACATGAAGAAAAGATTTAGGCTGGGCATGAGGGATCTTGAACTCACTACGAGGCCAAGGCTGGCTTTGAACTCCTGATGGTCTTGCCTCCTCTTCCAGGCATGAAGCACCAGACTTGCCTTTGAAGCTGATATAAAACAAAGACACATTAGTTGGTGGTGGTGGTGGCACATGCCTTTAACCCCAGCACTCAAGAGACAGAGGCAAGCGCATCTCTGAGTTCGAGGCCAGCTTGGTCTACACAGTGAGTTCCATGACAGCCAGAGCTACATAGAGAAATCCTATTTTGAAAAACAAAACAAAAAACAAAGACAAAATGTCTAAGAAACCTGTATGATATCCATTTCTGGAGATATCTAGGCTGGAGGTTGACTTGTCAACAGCCCGTGCACATGGATGCAGAACTGTGGGCCCCACGGAAGCCTTTCCAGACACAGGTACATCAGAACCAACTCACACACTCAGAGGCCACTGCACCAAGGGGCTGAAACATGGTCTTAATTTATGGGAAGAGGGCTACCATTCAAGAATGCCCCAGCATGCTAGGCATGGTGGCACATGCTTTTAATCCTAGCACTCAGGAGGCCGAGACAGGCAGATCTCTGTGAATTTGAATCTAGCCTGTAGTAAGTTCCAAGACAGCCAGGGGCATATAGGGAAACCCTATATCTCAAACAACAACAACAAAACCCCAGGATTGTTTATGGTGTAAAAAGTGACCCTTTGGGCTGGTGTGGTACGCATGCCACTCCAGCACTTAGGAGACAGAGGCAGGATCAGTTTAAACTCATCCTTGGCCACACAACGAGGTTGAGGACAGTTTGGGCTGCATGAATCTGTCTCAAAAATTAAAATAAGGAGGCTGGAGAGATGATTCACCCATTAAGAGTACTCATTGTTCTTCCAGGGGACCCAGGTTTGCTTCCCAGCACCCATATGTTAACTCACAGCCACCTGTAACTGCATTTTCAGGGAGTCTATCACCCTCCTCTGGCCTCTCCTGGAACTGCACAACATGGTTAACAGACAAAACATTCACACACAAAATAAAAATATTAAAAAATTACAATAAAAGAAAATTTATGAACAAATAAAAAAGAAAAAGAAATCAGCAGTAGGGTAAAGGCTAGATCCAGAGGACACAGCTACATCTTGAAGGGCCAGGAAAGACTAAGAAGAACTGAAACCCACTTAGGAAACTCAGTGTAAGCCTCATGAACAGCTGGGGGATAGACTTCTTTCCCAGGGGATTGAAGAAAACTAGGAAGATAATTACCTTACTGGCTGTTCTTAAGGTAGTTTTCAAATGCATAAAACAAGGAACAGTGGGAACAGGGACTAGGGGAGGGAGAGGCCAGCAGTGAGGTTCTCTTGTTCCCCAGGGCCTTGGCCAATGTGTGTTCCTAGGCAGGTGTCTATGTGTATCTACAGAGACAGCCATATTCTTCTCAAGCACATGTGGACCACTGATGCAAACTGAACCAGCTCTGCATTTCAAAGAACTGAAATCATTCAGACCTTGTTCTCTGACCACAATGTAATTAAGTTAGAATTTGAAAACCAGAAGATAACTGCGGTGTGGGGTGGGGAATCAAACATTTAGAATCATAAAAAACACTCTAATCAGCTCGACTTAGAGGCCAGAGAACTAATAAATACAGGTCCACCTAGAAGGGAGGGGTGATGATACCTGGCAGTGGGAAGCCATGGGGACACAGGCAGAGGAACTGCGACGGGTAGGGGCCATGTTCAATATGAGCTGGAATGACTGAGTACGCCCAAGGATGGGGCTGAAGAATGTGGCTGACACTCACATACCAGTCGCCAACAACTACAAAATGTTCATCAGACAAGTATGTAGAGATTTTTCACACTTAAAGTTAAAAGTCTAGAAAAACATGCCCCCATCCCCAAGCCCAGCATGCCGAGTCCAGACTACAGCAGCTCAGGCCAAGTGTTTGAGGAACAACAAGAGGCCCCAGGTTTCCTGCCTGGACCCCCAGCTCTACAGTACAACAGCAAAGAAGACGTTAATTCATGCCCAGGCTTAGCCTCTGAGCAGAAGAGCAGGGACCTCTTCTGCAGCTTCTAGCCCCTCAATGCCACCAGCAAAACTACGTGGTAGGAAGCTTGGGTGTCAGTCAACTGCAGCCCAAACTCTGACCCAGAGGAGTCAGCGAGACACATATGCTGCAGTGGGTTACCTTAGAACTATTCTTCTTGGGGATGGAGTCTCACTAGGGGGCCAAAATGGTCTTCAATTCCTAGGCTCAAGTGAGCCTCTTGCCCCAGCCTTCTGGAGAGCTGAGAGTAAAGGTATACACTGCCATAGAAGGCTTTACTTCATTGCTTTGATACTAAAGGGAAAACAATTGCACTTTCTAAATTAACAGAGTCAAGAAGAAAATCCAAGTCCATAGAAATGGCTCCGTTGGTAAAAGTGTTGGCTAAGCAAGCACAGGGACCCGAGTTTGGGCTGTTAGCATCCACATAAAAAAAAAAAAAAATTAGAGCAATGATGCTGTCTTGGAATCCCAGTACTGAGGAGGTTAAGGACAGGAGGGTCTCTGGGGCTTGCTGACAGCGAGTCTAGGTGAACTGGTGAGCTCCAGGTTCAGTAAAGAACAAAAAACAAAAATAAAGGGTTGGGGTTGGCTCAGCAGTTAAGAATGAGTCTTAACAGCTCTTGCACCCATGCCAGGCGGCTCGCAACTGCCTCTTAACTCCAGTTCTAGGGGATCTAATCTCCCTTTCTGGTCATATGCACATACATACACTTTAAAAAACAGAGTGGAGTGTGACCGATGAAGATACCAGAGTCAACCTCTACCTGCATAAGCACATACACACACATGCACATATACCTGTACATACATGAACACACGTATACAAATAAGAGTAAGAAAGCCTGTGTCAGTCAGAGAGAGGGAATAAGCACATCTGTCAAAACCTAGCACCCATTCACAGCCCAGTTCATTGCCCACAGACATGGAGGGAACTTCACCCAGTGAGAACCTGTCACTACCCAGTTTCATCCAAAGGGACCTGCGTCACATGACAGCAACGCAGTCCTCCAGCTCTCTTGTTGCCATGCCCTCTCTGGACCTTCTGGGGTTGGGCTCCAATTCATGGCCTGCTGACACCCTCTGTCCACTGGCTCTGACCACCTCTTCTTGCCCCTCTGATGTCTCTTGTGGCCTGAATATTTTGTCCATCTTCTACGTTCTCACCTGGCAGAGCCCCAGCCTATTCTCAATGTTTCCCAATAGTGTGTGGTCACAGCAGTTAAAAGAGCTGCAGAGGGTCACTGTCCAAGAGCTCAGGTGGGTCCTCTGTGTGCGAGGCATCTGTCTGCTCATGTGGAGCCTCCACTGCTCTCTGTCCTCACTAGGCTCCACACACAGGTTGCAAAGCCTGCACTGGGGCAGGGTGTGGAGCAGATGCTGTGGCGCGGTGTGCCTGAGCATGCATGTGGGGCCCGCCCATGCCTGCAGACAGACCCGGTTGCTCTTCCTGAGACTGAAGAGCTATATATGATCCTGGGGGATCTGGGGGCTGGGAACCTATGCATCAGACTGTATTGATACTGTTTTAGCCTTGTTTCTCTGGGAATGCTGGTTTGGCCAAAGTAGAGAGGGGACTGTTAGGCACAGAGGGGACCCACTCTCAAGGACACTTCCTTGCTGCCTCCTTGTCCTAGGAACTTAACAATGCTGATTCCCAGAGAGATGAGGGCAGCTTTTAACCCTATGTTGCTAATTACTCTGAGCCCTGGCGAGAAGGTTCAAGAGAGCCCTCTTGAACTGATCCTCAGAGGCAAAGAGGTCTCACACTGACTTTTTCCTGCCTCCCTACTGGCTCTTCACGTGAGAAGAACCTCATGTTCTGCTCCATGTACAGGCACTCTTGGTACCCATGGAGATGACCCTACAGTTTTCTGACCAGCTGCCCCCAGTGGCTCTGCTAAGGCCACGACTGTGGCACAATCAGGATTGCAGATGGATACAAGGCTGGGACTCTGCTCAGCACACTGGGCTGATCTGGGTAAGGGAGCCTTGTTATTACTTAATGACCTAAAATACTACGGGCTGTAAATCAGTCCCTGCTTCAAGGCTGTAGGCCCTATCCTGTGTGGAGGAAGGAGAGGGCCTGGGTACCACCTGTATCTAAGCCCAAACCTGATGGCTAGCAGCAGAGCCACCTCAGGGAGGCAGGAGTGAGCTAATGTCCCTGAGGTTCCCCAGGCACTCTCCAGTATGTTGTCCTCTGCAGGCATCCTACTGGTCATAGCAGCCCCTCCCTGCCCGAGCCCTGGCCTGGGCTCAGGACCCTCCAGAAAGGATCTCTGGCCACCAGTGGCTCTTACAGCTCATGACCTCAGGTGCCAGGAATGCTCGGCGCGGCACCATCTGGTTCTGATTACCCATGCTAGGCTGCGGGCGCCTCAGCCAGGGATCTGTGTCCCGAGTGGCTGGGAGATTGATTTGGGTTCCTCCGAGGCTTTAGCAGGAGGATGTGGGGAAAGCACGTCTGAACCAAAGCGGGGCGTGGGCCAAGGCAGGCGGCCATGTTCTGGTGCCATGGCACCAGCAAGGATGCTGTGGGCCGGAGGCCATCTCACTGACTCTCAGGTGTTAAAAATAACCTCAAATAGCCTGCCCCGGTAAATTACCAGGAAGATGCTTCCTTCCCTGAGGCCTGGGCTATAAGAACAAGGATCTTTGGGGCTCCAAGGCCAGCACTGGACCTGACTCTGGGTTAAACAGCACTGGGCCTTCATCAGATTTGTGAGTCATTCTCACCCTCCCAAGCAGGAAGGCAAGCTCAGCAGGGGGCCTGGGGCTCCCTACCTCCTTTGATGTATACTGCTAAGTCGGGCCCAGCCCACCTCACCCCAACTACTTCCAGGCTGCAGTTCCTAGTTCCCCTTCTGCTTTAACTTTTCAATTCATTAGTAGAGTAAAAGTTCATCTCTGGACTGAAACATGCCCATAAATTAAGTCTTAAGTTCCAGCAGCTGTTTCCCAAACATGTAGGGAGATTCCAAGAAGATATGGGTTGGAAAGACTTTTCCTGGGTGCAGGGTACGAAAGTAGGAGATACCCAGCTTTTTGCAGGAGGGGCCTAAGTGTCCATCCTCTACCTTCAGGCTGATGAGTCAAGTCACAAGGGGATGGATGCTGGACCCCACAGGGTGGCGCCGCTACCCTTTACCAGGCCTCAGAGGCAGGAGGGGTGTGTGAAGACGACCCCCCAAGCCTACCTGCTGGGCTCAGCACCTACTGAGGTGGAGACTCAGGACACACAGATGCAGTGGTTGAGTACTGTGTTTTCCCTTATGCTCACATGCAGGGCATGGTTCTGGGGGCTGAGGGATTCTCATGCAGGTTGGAGACCCTTCCCTTTACAACAGGAAACTTGTGGGTCTCTCAGACACTGAGGAAGGGATGGATGGACATACAGGACTGTTTTACTCTCAGTCCACTATCTGCCCAGCACAGCTGGACCCTAGAGATGGTCAATGCTCAGCGCTAGGGGTATGTGCCTGCCTTACTGCTGGGCATCACTGCCCACCTTCCCTTTTCTGCTATACATTGCTGGTGGGGAGGCCAAGTGACCTATGCTGTCTCTGTTTTCCTGGATCTGCCCCTCCTTGGCTACAGTCACTGCCCAAGTCATGGCATATCGTCTTTGGGTGCCTCTTACGGGTCTATTCCACATTAGCCTCCTTTTGATCTAGGACTTCCCTTGCCCTTTATCTACCGTCCACAATCAGTCCCTTTCCCAGAATAGCCTCATGATAAGGCCCTAATTTCTACCCTGGGTTTAGTGATGCCCTCAAGAACTTAAGTGCCACCCAGCACCAACCTAGGGCAGATTTTCCCCCACCACACCCCTGAGGAACTTGGGTAAGTCATTTAGACCTGGACCTGATGTGCTCAAAGCAAACCCTATCCTTGGCTGCAGGGTCTGAGCAGGGTGGCGTGAGTGTGCTGAGCAAGGCTTCCTTCCCACTTTGGGAAAGCTGCAGTAATGACCTCTGACGCCTCCTATTGGGTGGAGGCAACCTGGACCACCATGCTATCAAAGAAGAGTTGGCATGGCCCCCCACTGACCTTGGTGCTTTAGCCAATCCACTGAGACTGGGAGCTGGGCTAAGGCCATATGATATTCCATAGGGCATGTGGCTCTCCCACCAGAGCTATTTCCACTGTTTGGCCAAGGCCAGGTCTGTCTTCTGAGACTCCTGGTAACAGGCGCCTTCCCTACCTTGAGTCTGGGTATCCAGGCCACCTCTGGTGTCTTGGGAGCCTGTAGTCTGTCAGGCCTGTACAAAACCAAGTTCTGGATATGTATTTCACAACCCCTGCCATCATCTCTCCACCCCAAATGGGGAACAAGCCAGCGAGGCCCATTATGCTGCACTCTAGGGGACAGAGGCAATCCTGGGGCCATACAAGACATTGTGGAGTTGTATCCAGCAGGCCTTGCTCCGCCAAGGCCTTATTGCCTGGTGAGCTTTCCTGTGATCTGTGAGCAACAGTGTCCCTAGGACCAGCTTACAGAACCCACCAGGCCATTGCTTTGCAGATTTGCCATAACTTTTCTTTCTCTTTTCTTTCTTTTTTCCTTTTTTTTTTCCTTTGATTAATCAGTTCCTTACTGACCAAATTCCTCTGAGTTTTCACAAAGGAGTTTGGTCTGCCTGGACACTACGTGCCTTTTTTCTAGATGGACAAGACTTGATGGCTGTTAACCCGAGGTCCAGGAGAAACCCAAACCATGTGAATGGTGAGTTCACGCCCACTGGCCCTTGCTCCCCTACTGCCTCCGAGTGATTAATTAGCTAGGGAACTGCAGCCACCCCTCTTCATGCCTAAATATTGTTTCGGCCTATCAGACTGTTAGTGCAGAGCAGGATAAATGAGGCCCGGGCCTGTGCACTGACCTGCAGGAACTGCTGGCCGTCCAGACTCCAGACAGCTAGTACCTTTCCGGCAGAGCCCGAGACGCCCTTGGCCTTCTGAGAGTCGAAGTCAAGGCCCATGACAGGTTCTTCATGGCAGGCGATTCGGCTGCACACCTTCCGCTCTGAGATGTCCCACAGGGTTACCGATCCATCCTCATAGCCAGCCAGAAGGAGAGGGCGGGGACTGGAGTTAGTCTGTAGGGAACGGCACAGTGGTTGGCTCCCAAACAGTCTTGTCGTCAATGAACTTTAAGACTGCAGGATCAGCTCTCTCTCTCCAGCCATGCCCACAATGGGGGTGGCCTGGTCAGAGCAAGAGTCCTTTGCTTTCCATGTAACCTAGCAGCCTTCCACATCCCTCTCATGGGGCTGGCAGGGCCGCTGCTAAGTACCTGAGGAGCTGGGGGTGGAATCCAGAGCAGTCTGAGCCCCAGGACTCACATTGCCATGCATTTTCACCTACACTGGATCCTGTCCAAAGTAAGGATGACATGACACCCACTGGCACCCACCCACCAGCACCCTGGGACAGCCAGGGATGGACTCAGAGTTCTTCCTTATCTCCTCCAGATGTAAGACTTGAAGTCCCTCCTGGCTGAGACCAGTCATCTTCTAGAACCCGAGGCAGGAAAGTTGCAAGCTCATGGAGATGGACTTTCTGGGCTTTGTTAACATAGCTGCAGCCCCCCCGCCCCTGGAAGTTTGGTGTGAGAGGCCCTCACTATCGTGATGGATGAGGGCGAGGGTCAGAGGGCTCTGCGCCCTGGGCTGACGCTCGTTTATTTAGCCTCTGAAACAACTACAAAAGAAGAGTGCTTCAGGATTCCACGTCACCCTCAGGGACATGCCATCGGTCCCTGTACTGCACAGCAGCCCAAGAGAAACTGCACAGGGCTGAGCAAGGAGGCCTGGGCTAGCTAGAGGCCTATGGCATGCATCTAACAAACAGCACAAGGGCCAGGGCTCTCTGGGTCAGGCTGTGGCTGAGGTGTGGTGTAGTGTAAGCCTGGTGGGGCGGGGGGAAGGCACACTGTAGACTAGCATCTGGAAAGATGGCAACAATAAGGAAAGGACGACACAAGGACCAGACTTTCCGCAAGTACAGTGAACTTGCCAAGGCCAGAGCTGCCACCAAGGGGCCCCTATATGTCCAGAAATGGCTTGTAAATGAGTGTAGCTCGCTGGTGATCCAAGTTTACATGTACAGAACAGGAAGGAGTGGGGCTCCTGGGAGGAGACGAAGTTTCCTGTGTATTCTGGGCAACTGACTTTTCGCACCATCTTCCGTCCCTCTCTTCAAGGGCCAGCGTCCATACTGTGTCCTTTGACCACAGCCCTAGGAGGCAGGGCTGCCTCAGGTATCAGAGTATGCCCAGTGCCTGGCACAGTGGTTCTGCTTGGTTCTGCAGGGGCCCTGGCTGCACTGCCCCTGAGTTCCGTCATAGGAGAAACTCCCTGCTGGTGTTTCTCAGGTCATCTGCTCTGAAGTAGTTTGTGCAGGCCTACAGCGTTTGCTGCTGTTTAGACCAGGACGCAGGCAGCACCAGACTGAAGAATCCCAGAACCCTCTGCACCCCAACCAGGAATACAGGCCAATTGTTGCCACTCTTAATCACCACCCACAGCAGGGGCACCTGGTAGATGCTACCCTAGAAGCCCACTTAGAGCACCCTCTCATTACTTGGCTAGAGCCCCAGCAGTGGTCTGCGGTGACATCTATGCCCACCTCTACAGCTCTGGCTACGCTGCCTCCTTCCCCCTGCAGCTTTCGTGGTTTTCTGTTTTGTTTTGTTTTGAGTCGGGGCAGTTCAGAATCCTCATCACTGGTGTCAGCTCTAACTGGCACATACAAAGCTTGTGACCGAGTTCTGAGCAACACAGATTATTCAGGAGCTACTAGATAAGGTCCCTCTGCCATGGTGCCAAGGGTGGCCAGAGCAGGAGCCAGACTGGCCTAGGAGGTATGTCTGTTTTTTCAGCCCCTGCCAGTTACCACCATAATGTAGCCCCCCACCACGTCACTCTGCTGGATCTCCCCTGGTTCCTGTAGCCTTCCAGTGACAGGCACCACAGGCTGCACAGCGTCCCTGGGGGTCACAGCCTTCATGCTGCAGGACTGAGGATAAGAAGTCACCCTGCCTTGCCTTCCCTAGCAGTTCCCCTCGCCTTCAGCTGGGACCTAGACACAAAGATTGGTCCAGTAGCTTCTCCAGCCCTTTGAAATAAGCCTGAGAGACAGTAGCAGGCCAGGGTCTAGGAACCCCATGGTGTGTGCAGCTCAGTCGAGAGGCCCCAAGACTCCGACGGGAGCTTTCTGTGAGGGTGGTACTGGTGATATTGCTCAGACCTGACTTACAGCATGATCTGCCCTGTAATTCTTGTTGTAGCAATGCAGGACTGCTACTTTAAAGGACGAACTAAACGTAGACATGAGAGTTCCAGAAGATACATCAGGTCAGGATTCTTTGCCACACTCACATCAGTGAGTTCACACCCTAGGACTTCTGGATTTAGGAGAAAACAAAGAGCATTCCTGTAACCAGAGGCTTGTTGCAGCTGTGAGCTTCACATTGGCTCTGTATCACCAACGAAACTGTGATTTGTCCTTCTGTCAACCATATTAATTACCGTAACAAGTTGGTACATCCCTTTCTACACTTCTTTTCTCTGACGGAATTTTTACACGATTGGGCAAAGACCCACGTTTTCCAGGGTACAGAACAGGAGTGGTGCAGCCACAGGTGCCTGTGCCAGGCCTGTGTGTACCTGGTCACCTCCTTGGGTACTTCAGTGTGAGTAAAGTCAGGAGGCAAGATGCAGACACATTTGTTTTCCCAGTGCCCAGAAACTCTCGAGAAGCCCCATCTGGATGGTGAGGCCAAGAACTAGGCTCTGCCCCTGAGTCAGGCTGCAAACTCATGGGCCTAGGAGCTCTGCCAGCTGGGATCTCAGGAGCTTTGGCTCCCCAAAGGCTTTCCTCCAGGAAGCTGCACAGCAAAAGCTGAACACTAGGATCAGCTTACTGAAGACTTCAAATCTAAACTCAACCCTCTCAGTTAAGAAACTGCAAGAAGCTGGATGGTAGTGGCGCACACCTTTAATCCCAGCACTCAGGAGGCAGAGGCAGGCGGATCTCTGTGAGTTCGAGGCCAGGCTGGTCTACAGAGTGAATTCCAGGACAGGCACCAAAGCTACACAGAGAAACCGTGTCTCGAAAAACAAAACCAAAAAAGAAAAAAGAAAGAAAGCAAGCAAGAAACTGCAAGAGCTTGAGGGATGGTGACACAGTGGTTAAGAGCACTGACTGCTCCTACAGAGGTCCCAGGCTTGATTCCTCGCACCTCCACGGCAGCTACAATAGTCTAGAGCTCCAGTTCCAGGGGCTCTGAAGTTACCTTTTGACTTCCACAGGCACCAGGCACACAAGTGGTGCACAAACATTCATGAAGCCAAAATACTCATACATATAAGATAAAAATAAAAAATAAAGCAAGAAACTGCAAAGAAAGCCAGCTGAAAGCAGGCCAGACATCTTTCTGCCTTCCGTCCAGACAGAACTCCTGGGGTAGGCACAGAGGTGCCCTCCCATGCTTTTGTGGGTCATGTGGGCGATTCCTAACTGAATAAGCCCACTTCACCTCATGTTTAAAAGAGTTCAAGGAGGCAGCAAGCCACAAGGGAGAAATCACCAATGAGGACTAAGAAGATGGCCAAAGGGTTACAACCCCTCCCCGCAGCGGCGCTGCCCTGTGACCCGCCCACTGTGGTGTCTGTACCGGTGAAGACTGAGGCTTCCAGGATTTTCTGCAATGAGACAGTAAATAGAGACCCAGGAGTAAAAGATGCTGACCTGGATGTGGCTGGGGAAGGCTTCACCTGTTTCTGTGTGTAGGGAGGGACTCCAGACCTTAGGCTGTGATGACTATCTGGGTCCTAGTTTTTGCAGCAGCCCCAGGAGAAATGACTATCAAGAACAAAGGAACCAGCTACAGTTTAGCCTTCCCTGGAATGGCCATGGGGACACTGTCATGCTAACGTTCCTGGGACCTCTGTAAGGTAGAGAAGTGGCAAGAGTGATGCCCAGAACAGTGAGGGCCACGCAGGCTTGTTAACATCAGTCAGCTTTTCCCTCAGCCTCAGCAGAGGCAAGGACCAAGGTGTTGAGAAAAAGGGCGTGTGTTCTGGGAGCAAGCCCCACAGCTGACCTAACTGTCCCCTCCTCACAGCCACATCTGGGCACTATGGAGCAAGCCGGTCAGGGCCTGTGGAGGGTGATTTCCTTGCAGTGTTTCTGTTGGGGTTTCTTCCAAGCACCAGCAGGGGCCCAGAAGAAGCCGATGTCCAGTCAGTGTTGGGCCCCAGAAGACAGCAGGTACACGCTCTCTAAAGGATAGTGCCCATAGGTTTGATGACAAATGCAACCGAGTGGGGCATGACTCAGGGCTGTCGGGTGTGGCTGGCGCACGCTGTCTTACCTGCCACAGCCCCAGGCACATGGGCATGCCTGGCTTGGCATCTGCCTCCGGCTTCAGGGTGCACACTGACGTCTTGGATGGCATCTCCAGAATCTGAACCTGACAGTGAGAAAACAAGCTGATTTGGGCTGATGCCAAGCCGAGTCTATGCTATGCAAACAAGAGACGTTTAAGGCGATTAGCCAAGGCTGCTGTGAGTTTCTGTCTGCTCCTCTCCCTGTAGGGACCTGAGAGCAGAGCCTCCTAATTAGTTTGCACAGGCTAAAGGGCTTAGATGCTCCTGGGGTCCTTGCAAAACAAATGCTCACATCGTTCCTGAATGACCAGCCCTTCACCAGCAAGCAGTTATGGCACACCCTGCCCCAGTTTGTCATTCGGGCAAAGCAGGCCTGATTTACTTGGTCCTGCTCACTCTGGCCGTCCTCCCTCCTTCACCTGTCTCTCTTGCCTCAGTCAGGATCTCCAATGGCCTTCTTTGACCAATCTCAGGCACATGAAATGATGCAAAATCTTGTGTGGAAGGCCTGGGACTCATCCACTACCCACCTAGGAAATTACCATGTTGCCAGAGCTAAGCCAGCTCCACTAGATCCTGGTTTCCCAGTACCCAAAAACCTGACTTACCAACCTAGACTACCTAGATACCAGGCCTTTCTGGGCCTGGGCTGAGATGGGCCTTATGGCCCAGCTTCCCATGTGGGTATGCAAATCCAGGTGGACTGCTTATATGCTGGCCAGCACCATCCACAAGGACCAGACTAAACTGGGTCCCCAGACATCCATCCTGTATCTAAGGTGCTAACCTGGTACCCTCATTCATTCGTGTCACCTCTCTGTGAGCTCAGCAGAACAGAAAGGCTCCACATGACATGCTGCATCCCAGTACAAACCAGATGTTTCCTATGTCTTTTATCCGCCTGGGGTTCTACTGCACTTTTGTGCCTATTTGTACCTTCTGGTGTCAAGTGAGCTGAGTGGATTCTGAAAGCCTGGAGGAGCTTCTCTAGGTACCAGCAAGAGAAATTCTCCATGGCAACTAGCAAGAGCATGAATACAAGCCTGCTTAGCATGCCCAAGTCTGCACACAAGGAATCAGTGCTCCAAAGGGATGGAGGGTAAAAACTGGACAGAATATACCCAGGATGGCCAGGCTGGTACAATGTCTGAGAGGTCAGAGCCTGGGCAAGTAACAGCTGTGTTGTCTTTACCAACTTATGCCACACAGAACCTTATCTGTCACAGCCACAGAGATGATTCTACACCAGTCACCTGGGTTGGGTCCAGGGCAGCTTTCAGGCAGTGCAGAATGGCAAGCACACAACCTGGTCCTTTGGTTAGAGTCCTGCTGATACGCCCACTTTTGATAAATGGGGGCCAGGGTGTTCTCTGGCAGGGTAATCTCACCAGACTCCGCATAGTGATTGGACTTTTAATGGCCAACACTAGTAATGGTTCACAGTCCTGTCTCATCTGCTGCTGAGTCTTATAGCCCCTGCCATTGTAGAGGTAGGGAAACTTGCTCAGGCCTTTAGGAGACAGACTGAAGAACACTTGGCTGTCTGTGGGAGGTGATGCA
The DNA here is from genome assembly GCF_982192425.1 of Myodes glareolus. NCBI lineage: Eukaryota > Metazoa > Chordata > Mammalia > Rodentia > Cricetidae > Myodes > Myodes glareolus. The sequence goes on along the minus strand of NC_142027.1, from coordinate 97,985,657 downwards.
GGAGAGTCCTAGGCCCTGGATGTTGGAGGGCAAGGCAACAGGATGGATGTCACAGCTCCAGGGTCGGGTAAGCAGGACAGTGCCCAGAAGATAGGGTTCTAAGGAGGCAGAGAGGTTACTGTGAGCGGAGGGGTTGATGACTAGTCAGACTACACAGCAGACCACCCAAGGGCAGAGGAAGCAGAAGCCACCAAGGGAAAGAGTGCCCAAGATACGGGAAGGGGGTATGTATGGAGAAAGGCGGAACAGAGGAAAACATGTATAAGGAGGTAGGACTGCCGCAGGGGAAGCAGAGATGGATAGTGTGACAGGGGCCAGCAAGTGTGCGTTAGAGTTGCTCCCAGGCCAGAAGGGAGAAAACAAGAGGGAGATCCTATCCACAGTCCTGTCTCCTCAGGCCCATGGTCCTCCACAGCCAGCAGCACTGAGCAGGCAGCTCCTGCTGGTGCTGGCAGATCAGGCCCGTGTACTGGGTTAGGCTTGGCTCCTGCCCAAGGAAAGTCATTTTGTCTCCAAGCAGATCTAGTTCATAAATAATGAGATAGTAACAGGCATTTATTTGTTCATGATTGCATTTAAATCACCAATTAGGAGCTACATATACTTTTCTTGCCAGTTTGCCAAAAACCTGTTAAAAGTTTTATTAATGTCAGGGGTGGGGGAGTTGTTTCCGCCTGTACAGCAGGACAGGCAGTGCCAGGTCACCCCAAGCCACAGACCCACAAGGTGCCACTCTGAGGGTTAAGAGAGCTCAGCTACTCTCAGGCTGCGGATGAGCACAGTCTTCCTCTGTGGAGGTCACAGGTTCCCGCACAGTTTTAACCAGCTTCCTGGCTCTAGCCCTCAGTGCAGGTGGCGCAGGATTTCCAAAACAGTTTTTATTCCCTCTCCCTCTCCCCCCGACTCTCTCCCTCCCTCCCTCCCTCTCCCTCCCTCCTCCTCTCCCTCTTCCCTCTGTGTATGTGTATAACTTTTACGGCACAGACCTCTCACCATGTGCAGGCTGTCAGGCTAGGCAGCAAGCACCTTTACTGCTGAGCCATCTGAACAGCCGGACGTTGTATTTTCAGAAGCTACCAGCATATCCTGAGCAAATGGTTGTTTTCCAGTCTGCCAGGAATCTGCCTAAACTGGGCCCTGGAAAAGCATAGCTGGCTTAGGTCCAAACAATGCCTGAGAGCATGCTCCCACCCCTCACGGCCGTCTGGGTGGCCACACTTGCCCAAACTTAGCATTTTTCCTTCTGGAAACAAAAGTTGGCAGTGGGTGCCAGATGGAAAGCTCCAATGTCTGTAGGAGGCTCCACGCTCAGGAAGGCTAGGCACTGTTCTTCTGGCTCCCAGAGGCCTGGAGAATCAGGCTAGGCAAGGTAGCTGCCCTGGGTCTGACCCTGGGAACCTGCTTTTCTGATGTAGGATGGATGCTGAGCTTTCTACACTCTCAATGCATGTCCCAGATTGGGATCCTAGACAGTCCTGAGTTCACCAATAACTCCCACCTGAGGCCCCTTACGCTACAGCCTCTCCCTGCGGCCACAATGAGGTATTCCTGAGTTCTCAGGTAGGGACAGTCCTTGTCATGGCCTGTGGGCTGTGCAGATTTTGTATCTGTGACTTCTGCCTCCTCATGCACCATCATTTCCAGAATGTACATGTATTGAGTTGAAGCACAGTCCTTGCCTTTTGGCTGCTCATCACTGGCCATGCCTTGTACCCATAGCTCTGCATACAGGGTGATGACAGTTCTTTAGGAAGAAGTCTGAGACAGGGCTAGTTTACTCTTACAGAAAGGAGAAGGTTCTGGTTTTGGATCCATCTCCTGGGACTCCCCGTTGCTCAAGCCTCACTGCTGCTGGGTTGCCATTTTCAAATGTCTTTTTTTTCTGTTCCTTTCCTTTTTGCCAGTTTGTTTCACAGAAGCCTTGGGTGCCCAGGAGTTTCTCTGAACCTCTTCTTACCTCCAGACTTGCTCTCATTCTGGCTTTGAAATGCAGGCTTTATCCTCCCTTCCCTGGCCACTCCCATCCTCATTCAGCCTCCAGAACCTACATTTTCACTAGCTCCGCCCGCCCATGTATGAATTCGCCTGTTGCTTCACTGTATTGGTGTCTCTGTTGCCTCTTCCAACAGGCTAGCAGTACATTCAGGCCCCCAATTTCTGGAGGTCCCCCTCTGTATACAACCATGTATGTACATGAATATGTAAATAGACATGCATGCTTGTGTATGTGTGTGTGCACAAACACTCAGCTCTAGACATAGCCCTGAGTGGCCCTCCTCCAGGAAGAGCATTATGCTGAGTACTAAGGTCTGCCTGAGCCCTTCCTGATTCTCACCACTGCCCTGGAAGGCTAAGAGCTCACAGGCGACCAGGCTGGGCATCAGCCTGAGGCTGCTGGAGCTGCAGTGAAGCAGGTAAGTTGCAGACCTGGGTCCTCTTTGCTGGGAGAGGACAAGTGTGTCTGGTTAAAACAAACCCAGTGTCATCAGTGTATGAGGGCTGGTCCTTACCTCACTGTTGCCCTTCCCAGGCACAGCAAGCATCCAACATAGCTGTCCCCTGGCCAGGATAGAGCTCTTGCAGAAGCCCACACTGTCCAACTGAACTGCATCCAGGATGGTATTCCTGCCCTCTGCCAAGTCCCACAGGCACAGCCGCAGGTCCCGGCCCTGGCTGATGAAACAAGGGGAGGGGATTTATGAGACACTCTAAGCATTATGTACCCACTTGAACTGGTATCTGGCCTATAGCCCTTCAATGCTGAAGGTGGCCATGTTTCCAAAGAAGGCCAGGTAAGCTTTGCACCATCCAGGCTAGAAGTCTCAGTTGAAGATGACTTCTCCCTCAGGGCTCACAGCTGAGTTGGCACTGAGGCCAAGAGAATTCATTAGACTAAGACTATGGACACAGGCATGCACCTATGACCAGCCTCCTGCCGTTCAGTGCCACTGAAGTATATCTGCACCCCTTTCTTCTCTGTAAAGTGCCTTTAAGGACTCAGAAATCTCACTTGGGTCTCTTCCAAAGTGCATTTGGGACCTACATTCACTCAAAATGCCATGCAAGCATGTTGAGAGCAGCTCCAGGCGTCACCACCAGAGCTGGAAAAAATCCAGCTGCTCTGCAGCAAAAGAATGGCCAAGTATGCTGTGCCACAGAGTGCCATTCAGCAAGGGACAGCGCCGACTGCTGATATATGCAACAGTTGGAAGGAAGCTGAGCCTCGATTTGTGAAGTGAAAGAAGCCAGATCTGAAGTTCTGTAGCGTGTAGCTACAGTCCTTGACATTCTAAAAAAGGAGTAGGCACAGGGATGGAGAACCATGAGAGAACTGACCACAGGGGGTAGCTCTGGGCTTTGTGGGATAAAAGATGCTCATGCGGCCTTGTGGAAAGACTGCGTGACTGTCATCGTGCACAATGAAAACAGCCCGGCCAGCTGAGCGACAGCCTATGAAGGACTGCACTGTGACTATGTGGATAACGGGGCGCTGGTTCAGGAAGAGTAAACAGAGGCTGACCTGAGGCACACAGGGAGGTGCTGACTGAAACCTATATGGTTAAAGATTCACATAACTGTAAAAACAGTGGCCTGAGCAGGCCAGGATTCTTACAGGCACTGGCTCTCCCTCTCTGGCTGAGCAAATATTGGAGCAGCAGTGGATGTGGGGACGTGGTTCCTTTCCAAAGAGCTGTGGTACAGCTGGTGAGCATACAGAACTGTGGGTCATATCAGAACCTGGAGGTCAGCATGAACATGTGTGTGGCCAGACACATGCAGATAGAACACACAGCTGAACATAGGTGAGTGGGACAGGATGGGCATGTAGGTTCAAGTCTCTGTCCTGTGCCACCCATGGATAGCTCAGTGCTAAAACTCATCAGTTTTCTAAGCACAACAGCCAGGTTTCTGGAGAGACATTGATTCTACAGCTGGAGTAAGGGAAAGCCAAGAAGGAGTTCAAGTGTCTTGCAGCACGGGGAAGAAAGGCAGCATTAACAAATGAAACAAAAGATGCTATGGCAGTGAGGGGAGGCAGGGACAGCTCTTCCTCACAGGTTCCTCCGTTCTGACTAAAGCAGCATTCTACCAACACAGTGGGAGACAGAGTTCCATGAGAATACACCAGACAGAACTACTTCAGGCAGAAGCCACTGCAGGAAGCTACTAGCAGTGGGGAAAACCAGGTATTAGCACAGGCTCAGAGTGTCCCTAGAATGTTCTAGGGCCTGTGCTGGCTTTAACAGGCCTGCATACTCTTGGATCCCACCCCACTACAACCTGCTTCTCAGGGACCCAGGAAATACTATGGGCTGAGGGCCTCTTTTCTTTTTCTTTGGGGGGGGGGTAGGTGGTATTTTGAGACAAGGTCTCTCTATATAGTTCCTGGCTGTCCTGAAGTTCACAGAGATCCCTGGGCCTCTGCCTCTGAGTACTCGGATAAAAGTTTCCTGCTTCCCCACTTTTTAAAGGGCTCATGGCCAATAGCATCTTCTATTTCATTTGTCTGCTAAGGCCATCAGGCCCTGCATGAGAACCTCCTTCTAAAATACACGGGACTGCAAGTGCTCAGGTATTTTCAGAGCTTGGAATATTTGTGTAAACTTCACCAGTTAATCCCCCTATTTTGAAAACAGGAACTAGGAAAAGCTCTGAAATCTGAAACTTTTTGAGAGCTGACATGACACTCTACAACTTTCAGATTTTTATTCAGGGAGTGGTGGCACATGCTTTTAATCCCAGCACCAAGGGGGTGGGTCTCTGTGAGTTCAGGTTCAGCCTGGTCTACAATGTAAGGTGTTCCAGGTTAGCCAGAACTATATAGTGAAGCCCTGTCTCAAAAACCAACAAGAAACAAGCTTTCAGATTAGGGAAATTCAACTTCTTGAATGCTGATAGTGGTCTAGCAGGCACCACCCACCTATGAGACCAAGGCCAGTCTCACTTGCCAAGGAGAGACAGAGACTCATGCACCCCAGCACCATAAGGTTGGCAGTCACCACACTGGGGTTCCTCCCCAAACCCAGGGCCCCAGTCTTATCCTGAACCTGGGGGCATTCTACCAAGCCCTTGAAAAGTACTGAGATCGTGGGAAACGCGGACTAGGGCCCGTGTGTAGCTGCTAGCATTTGCTTCCGGTCGGTGGCCTTGGACACTGATGTCAACAGAGCTCAACTGGTGTGGAGCACAGAAAGGAAGATGGGCAGCGGGTTTTGCCTGCATCCCACCTTAGCAGCACACTCCAGAGGGACTGCAGGTCTAAAAAAGCAACAGTGAGTTCTGGAGATAGGCCAAGGATGTCCATTTTGTAGCGTAGTCTCCTCCATAAGACCCAGGAGCCTGACCACATGGGGATGGTCTGGCCAATGTGACCCCATTACCATGAAGTCACCCCTAAGAGAGTATAAACATATGTCACCCTGTTGCAGAGATAATCTTTGATAGAAGAATAATGATGCTATCTAAAATATAAAAAGGACTTCATCTATCAATAAGAAAGATGCAGTCAGTTCAGTAGAAAAATTGGCAGAAACCAATGGTATATCCCAAACTGGCCTCAGACTCACAGCAATTCTGTCCGGTTTCCTGAGCATTGGGACCACAGGTGTGTATTAAATATCTAGCAGTCTTTTGTTTTGTTTTCCCAACTTAAAGTTAGGAAAATCTCATAAAACCATTCTGCTCTTTTTCAAGACACAGAGCAGCCCTGGGCTGCTGCTGCCTGCACAGCGGGCGGTGCTGCGGTGCTGTACTTGACTGGGCAGTGGTTACTCAGGTGCTAAAGGGTCTGCGTGCTCCTGCACTAGCCTGGAAAGAAGTGGCTTCATAATGAAGAAGGTAAAGAAATGCTAGCTGGTGCAGCTCTCGTGGTCCAGGTGCAAGGAGGGCTGGGGGTCCTTCAGCCCTGCTAGGTATGAAAGCACACAATCCCTTCCAGGGCCTCTCGGAAAAACCTGGACTCAAACACAGCTGAGGCCAGGCAGCCTTGGTGGGCTGTGGCCTCCAGTGCAGTGCAAATGCACCTGGGCATTCCACACCTGCAGCCCCCACTACAGGCCTCCTGACCCTCGGTGGGGACTGTAGGTGGGGCTGCAGCACCATCGCCCTGGCTGGGAGGTAGGGTGTTTATATATGTGCCAGTCCTAGGATACCCTTGGTCCTAGCCCTATGACCAAGGCCACCCAAGTGTCTGGGCCCTGGGCGAGCAGGAACTCCTTAGGGCTGAACTTTCAGCTCTTTTGAGCCTGAGTTCTGCTTTATTCATCCCTGTCCCTTTAGCACATGGTACAGTTACCTCTGCCCACTTCTAAGTCACAACCCAGGGCCTTTCTATCAGCTGCCTTCTGGCTGGTGTCAGCTACCTCAGATAACACCCCCAGAGAACCCCAGGGAAGGAGATGGTCCCACCTGAGAGAAATCAGAGCTGTCTACTTCCCAAAGGCTGGAGCTGGCCCCATATTCTCTATAAACTACAGGCAAGCTGGCAGGATGCCCCTAACACCTTTGGTTCATTGCCATTCTGCTCTAGCTAAGATAGTCACAGGTCCCCTGCTGCTCCCTTGTGCTGCTGTGACCTACCTGAGGAGCTGGTGCCCCTGGGGCAGTGTCTTCAGCCAGGTCACACCCTGGCCCCCGTGGCCATTCAGGGTGGCCACTGTCCTTCTGGTCTGCAGGCTCCAGATGTGCACCAGGCCACTCTGAGACCTGTTGGAGACAGGCAAGTCAGGGATGGGGCAGTAGTCAGTAGACATCTTGAACTGCTCCAGACCAACACCACACACAGCCAGTGGAAGGTGATACATCAGCTGGAGGAGACTTGACTCCGAACAGCAGAGGTGGCCAGAGGGCCTGGGGTTGGGGTACTTTGTCAGAACTCAGCGGTGTGAGACAGAGGCAAGACTCTCTGCTCCTCCAAGGAGTTCCGAGTGGACAGTGTTTCAGGCAAGCACAGGGCCTTCTGCCAGCACCTTAGGTAAGCACTATGCTCTGGGAAATCCAATGCTGGACATCACCCTGGGCTTGGGGTAGGACAGCTGTTACTCACCCCGAGAAAAGGAGTGGGCTCCCCAGAGCTTGGGATGGTGGGCCAAAATGCAGCGTGTTCACAGGTGACTGTGTGCCTCGGAGGACAAACGTGGGACCAGGCGGTGGTGGGGACAAGGCTGCCATGTGGTAGATGCAGTCCTGGGGTGCAAGGGAGACCATGTGAGTGGCAGAGAGCTCTGTATTTCTTCAGAAGGCAGTGGAAACGGGCACCTAGAAAGCTGTTGGCTCGGTACTCAACTTCTGCCCCTTCTGGGAAAAGGATGCTGTTCTCCATCATGCAGACAGGCTCTGTGGCTCAGGAATAGCCAGCTCTTGGCATGGACCACACGGCTGCCAGAAGTGCAGCCTGTTGGGGGCTGCAGACCCCTGGCCCCTTGACTTTCTTTGCCTGCCTCAGACCCTTTGCCTGCTGGAGTGAACTGAGCAAAACAACTTGTTTACCTGTGCCTGCAGCTGCTCTGAGCGCGAGACCCTGATGGCAGGGGAGTGGATTCTGGTAAGGCCTGCAGCTGAGAGATCCCGAGAGCTGGGGTGTGCCTATCAGTTAAGGATCCCTATATAAGCTTCCCTGGAGCACAATAAACTTGGCATTCTTGTATTAAGGATGACCCGTGTCCCTGTGTGAGTTTAAGTTTCCAGCTTAGTTCCCGGCTCACGTACTGTCCCGTAGTGCAGGCGCTACAGCAGCCCATCCTTGCCTCAACTGCCAACCTGTCGTTGTTCCTGCTCGGCACCTCCAGCCCTCCCCGTCCCCGAACCCCATCTTATCTATCAGCTCTGGTACACAAAGGTCCAAGCCTGCTCCTCCTTGGCAATCACATCCTGGGAGCCCAACATAGAGGTCTTGCTGCCTCTACAGTAGAGCACTTGCCTACCGAGCTCAAGGCCCTGGACTCCACTCCTGGCACCACAGAAAAGGAGCCTTTGCTTGGCCAAACTTGATTCAGGCTCCTGGACCTTCTTGTAGGCCCACGTGAACAGTTTTAGCAAAAACTCAGTCAGTTTAATGTCACCCATACCCATGATCTGCGTGCTCTCGAAGCCATCTGTGACCCTGGTCCAACTTCAGCCTAGATCTCCAGATTCCTACCATGTCCTCCCCCCATGTTGTGGAATATATTTGTGCTGTGTGAAGATGTGGTGCTGTGGTTGGTGTAATAAAGAGATGAATGGCCAATAGCTAGGCAGGAGGTATAGGAGGGACTTCTGGGGACAGAGAGGACTCTGGAAATAAAAAAGGTGGAGACTTCAGGAGACTTAACAGTCACAAGCCACATGGCACAACACAAGCCATATAAATGAGTTAATTTAAGTTATAAGAGCTAGTTAGGAACAAGCCTAAGCTATAGGCTGAGCTTTCATAAATAGTAAGTCTCTGTCATTATTTGGGAACTGGCAGGACAACTTCTACCTGCCCCCTGCTATAAACCCTGACTTGTCACACTTTTCAGAGTTAGGCCTAATCTCCTTTCCCCCCCCCCCCCCCGAGAGCCCACGTCCTTGTCCCTATGGTGGTCCATGAGTCAGGTGGTCAGGATTGACCCTGCATACTCACAAGCACTCATCCTGACACCCACAGGACTGAGTCTCCCAGCAGGTCTCACTGCTGTGCCTCCCCTGGAGGATGAATAGCGTTCCTGCCCCAGGGCCAGCACCTGCTCGGCAGACACGTGCTTACAAATGAGAGCTGCGTGGGTCCTGAGAGTGCTACAAGCAGCCCTACTGGATCCTGGCCTGAACTGCCAAAATTTTTAATTATTTTTGTTCATTTGTTTTTGAGACAGGGTTTCTCTGTGTAGCCCTGGCTGTCCTGGAACTTTCTCTATAGACCAGGCTGGCCTCGAACTCAAGAGATCCACCTGCCTCAGAGTGCTAGGATTAAAGGTGTGTGCCACCATTACCAGGCCAGAACTTCTAATTATAATCACTCTGTGAATAGCATACTCTTTAATTTTGAGAAACTGAAGCAGGAAATGATTAGGTGAGCTGCCCCAGATTCCTGGGAATGGATCTGAAATACTCTCAAGGCTTGTGCCACCAAGTAGCAGAGCAGCCAGGAAGGGTACACGTGAAAGGGCAGGACAAAGTCATCTGGTCACACCCACAGAACTGCTGTCTCAGCAGACAGACCACGCCTCAAAGCACAGGACTTGTATTCAAGACCTGCTAGGGTCTACCTTGCAAAGAAGAAATTTCCAGTGCCCTAGACCACACATTCAACCTTGTCTGTAGTCTACCCCCTCACAGTACCCCAGTACCTCAGTTGGCCGCTCTTCAGAGGCAGGGGTGGCCCCAAGGCCACACATTGGGATGAAGGTAGAGGAGAAAGGGTCAGAGGCAGACAGCAGGGGGCTGCACTGGGCAAAGGCACATCCTACTCTACTTACCTGCAGCCTGCACAGCAGGGAGAGGCAGGTCTGCCCAACTTGGGTGGCAGCTGCAGCCATCAAAAGAACATGGCAAGAAAAAGAACGGAGCAAAAGAGCTGGGCAGGATTCTTCCAGAGTGGAGATTGGGCTTTAAGGCTGGTATGGAATGTAGGAAGAGGGACTACAGGCTGAGGCCACACACAGCGACAAGCAGTAAAGAGGCCAGGGAGGCAAAGGCTTCTGTAACTCTCAGGCAGCCTCCACAGGACAACCCTATCAAGTACACCTCCACCAGCATGCGCCAGTGCCATACCTCCACACTATCCTACGCCCTCCCTTTTCCTCTGTTACAGGAAAGGCAGGTATGGACTCTGATCCATACCACAGTGGAAGGTATACAGCAGCCAGAGCCAGGCTCCCAGGAGACCACCAGGCCCTATATGGAGGGTAGACAGGATGGGGGAAGGCCAGGGAGGTCTGTACCCAGGCAAGACACATATCTTGTCCTACTGACCTGATGCAGGTCCCACCAGGTCAGGCCTCTTCTTGACCAGCTCTATGCTTGGACCCTGACTCCCTCAAAGGCTTTCAAAGAAAACAAGGTCATCAGGAATGCAGGTGCAAACTGCCAAGTCCCCTCTTTTCTGTCTTTTTTTTTTTTTTTTGGTCTTTTTTGGTGGTGGTGGGGAAATAGGGAAGGAGCTTTAGCTATATAAAACTTACCATTTGCTAAACGCTAACTCTTCGTAACGTCTACAGAGAAGACACGACCTACACTGTTCACAGACCCACGCCCCTGAAAAGATCACAAATGCTAGAAGAACGGCCTCGAGCAGGTAGTCCAAACAACAGGCTCAGGGGGCAGCTGTGGGCCCTCCAAAGCCTAGCTGTGTTCTCACCAGACACAGGTCCACAGGCCCTAGCTCCCCCACTGCCAAGAACTTAGTCTCTTACAGCTCATTCACCCAGCAGGGAAACTCCAAGGCCAGGATAGGGGCATCCTGCCACCTGCGTTCAAGCAATGAACTCTGGCAGGCCACCCCCTGTGGGAGGCTACTTCTGTAGGCACACGAGTGCAATCCAAATACCACACACACTGTAGCCATGCTATACACACAGATGCTCACACTTATACATGCATACATCAACACACACACACATAGAGATGCAGCCTCTTCAGAAGTATTCCACACACAAGGGCATACAGAACCTCAGGTACACACTGGAACACATGTGTACACTTGTGCTCACATGCACACTCATGCACATACATGTGTAAGAGTTCTCACACACATGACCCTGGTCATTGCCAGCCGAAGCTCGGCCCACACTTGCCGCCTGCCTGCGGCATGGTGGGAGTTTCCAGAGCTTACCAGCAGAAGGCTCATTGTGAGGTGATGAAATCAAGGGCTCCTCTATTGTCTCCCCAGAAATGCAGGGAACAAACCCGTCACGTCACGCTGTTACAACAGCCGAAAAGTTCAGGCCAAAATGATGCATCAACAATTAAGGGCTCCATCATTTCAGGCAATTAAAATAAATGCTTTATTTGAAAACTAATTAATTCTACCTACATATTTTTCCTATGACAATATCTTATGATTACTTGATTTATGACACCTAATTATTCTTTATTAATCTAATTGAGAATAATTGTATAATCCTATCTCCCCTGGCCCCTGGCCCCTGGCCACCCTGGGTGGAGGCCGCAGAACTTGTGCATGGCCCAAGCAGCGCTGCTGCGTGGCGCTGAGGTTCTACCTCTCGTCTCTCGCTCCATGAGTGGGAGAGCAAACGATCAGAAAACAATGCAGAGCACACTTTGGTTCTGCCTGCTCAAGATGTCAAAGTGAGACAGATTATTTTAAAAATTTCCAGGAGAGTCAACCTTTCCTGTAAAGGTCACAATGGCCCCCACACTGTAAATAACAGCACCTCCCTGGGCAAATCACAGCAGCCTCTGTCTAGCGGCCTCAGGGTCATCTTCGTGGAGAGGCTCCCTCTCTGTGACTCAACTGTGCTGCTAATTTCATGTCAATCTTACACAAGCTAGAGTCATCCATGAAGAGGGAACTTCACCCATCAGATTGGCTTGCGGACAGGTATGTGGGGGGGCATTTTCTTCATTAATGGTTGATGTAGGAAGGTCCAGCTCACTGGTGGTGGTACCATGCTTGTGGAGGTGGTCCCCGGTTGCATAAAAAAGCAAGCTGAGCAAGCCATGGAAGATAAGCCAGTCAGCAGTGTTCCTCCATGGTCTCTTGAGTTCCTGCCCTGAATTCCCTCAAGGACAGTCTGCAAGCAGACAACTAGGCCAGACAAACTATTTGCTCCCCAGATGCTTTTGGTCCTGGTGTTTATCACAGCAATAGAAAGCAAACTGGGGTGGAGGGGATATATCCCAAATCAGATCTGAAAAAAGATCCAATCTGGTAAAAGGTTGCTGGGAAGTAGGTTTCCATGGTACTCTTTTGTGGTTACTAGTCACAGAAGGAAATGTGCCTTTACCATGGAGACATCTAGCCGCACCACCTTCCCCAAATGACAGAAGTCTATGCCACTAGCGATAAACAATAGGCACTGCTTATCTCCTGATGAGATACGATACGGTGTCATGGCGCCATCTGCATGAACCCACGCTGACAACTTTCAGACATGAACCTGGCCATGGAAACAGACACATCCAGACATGGGACACTACACAAGAAATTTAGCTTAGGCTTGTGAAAATGGACAAGGTCAAGAGAAACTACAGACTTAAAACGGTAACAAAACCAGCTGGGCAGCTCTCAGGAGGCAGAGGCAGGCAGGTCTCTGAATTCAATGCCAGCCTGGTCTTCAAAGTGAGTTCCAGGACATCCATGGCTACACAGAGAAACCCTGGAGGGAGGGAGGGAGGGAGGGAGGGAGGAAGGGAGGGAAGAAAGGAGGGAGGAAGAGAGGGAGGGAGGGAGGCTTTGTACACAAACTCTGCCCATTCCCACCCTCTCTTTTTCCCATTGCTCCTCTGAGGCAGCCAGGGTTATTTTTCTTCTTCTCTCTTCCTCCCTCCCTCCCTTCTTACCTCCCTCAATCCCTCTCCCTCCCTCTCCTCTTCTGCTGCCTGTCTCCAGAGGCCGGTCTCCCTCCTTTTTCCATTCCCTCTCTCCAAATAAAAACCTTCTTTGTGAGCACAGTCTGTTTTCTCACAACTCAGATACTAGATATTAGATTAGATACTGAATCAAAACAGAGAGGATTAGGCTGGCCCATGATGGCACACACCTTTAATCCCATCATGTAGGAAGCAGAAGCAGGTAGGTCTCTATGAGTTTGAGGATAGCCTAGTCTAATCAGTGTTCCAGGCTAGACAGATAGGGTTATTGAGATACCTTGTCTCAAAAATGGGAGGGCGGGGAAGGCTAGGATCAGCAGGATGACTTAGTGGATAAAGGTACTTCTAGAAACCTGAGTTGAGCCCCAGAACCCACATGGTAAAAGAAGAAAACTCTACAAGTTATTCTCCCACCTTCCTAAGCATGCTGTGACACACCCCATATCATGCATATGCACACAAATAATAAATAAATAAAAATCAAAGGGAGAGCCATGAAGGATATTTGGGGGACAGCTGATTTTGGAGATATATGAGAAACTCTGGGTACGGACAATAGATCATATGGCATTATTATTTCTGCTGTGTATTTATATTAGATTTAATTTTTTTATGTTTAGAGATGTTTTGCCTGCATGTATGTCTATGCACCGTATGCATGTCTGTTACCTGCAGAAGTCAGAATAGGGCATTAAATTCCTGGAACTGGAGTTATGGATGGCTCTGAGCCACCAAGTGGGTACTGGGAATTGAACATGGGTTCTCTGCAACAAAAAATGATCTTAATCACTGAGCCATCTCTCCAGGCATTAGGGTTTTTTTGTTTGTTTGGTTGGTATTTTTTTCCTTTTTTCCTTTTTTTTTTTTGTTCTTATTTGTTTTTTGCTTTTTTTTTTTTCAAGACAGGGTTTCCTGTAGATTTGGAGCCTATCCTGGAGCTCATTCTGTAGACCAGGTTGGCCTCGAACTCACAGAGATCTGCCTGCCTCTGCCTCCCGAGTGCTGGGATTGAAGGCATGTGCCATCACTGACCAGCCATTTTGCTGTTGTTGGTCTTGTTTGTGTTTTGTTTTGTTTTTTAATTTGGTGATAAACCAGGAAACAACCGCGAACATCATGACAGATCAACAGAAAGTCAATATAAAACTGGAAAGACAAAACACAAATAAAGCATCAGAAGTTGGGCAGTGGTGGCGCACACCTTTAATCCCAGCATTCGGGAGGCAGAGACAGGGGGATCTCTGTGAGTTAGAGGCCAGCCTGGTCTACAAGAAGAGCTAGGGCTGTTACACAGAGAAACCCTACCTAGAAAAAAAACAAAAACAAAAACAAACAAACAAAAAAGCATCAGAAAAGCAGAAACACTGGGGCAATAAAGTTCAAGAAATGAGTGAGAGGAGAAGAGATCAGAGGGAAAAGCACTTAAGTAATGACTGGAAGTTTGGGAAAGATGAGCATTCATTGAGGACAAGTAAACTCAAGTCATGATCACATTCTGAAAAGTGGCAGAACACAGCAAGGGAGCCAGGGCAGCTGATCTGATGGGGTTTCTCTCTCAAGGACATAGTATTAAAGCTCAGTCCCCATGTAGCTCAGGAACCTGTATATGGCGGTACTATTTACAACAATTCACACTCACTGTCGAGGGAGCTCTGCCCTCAGGAGGGAATGCTAGCCTCCAGGACTTGGGTGTGAACTGAAGGAGAGAATCAGGTCCCTGAGCTGCTCTCAGGATCCCGGTCTGTGATGGGCTCATTCCTTCTTGCATACACATGCACTATGATGCCATCTCCTCTGGCTCTTTACCAGAGGCCGCCACTGGGGCCGCCCACTGGGGGACTTTCATTCCTCCAGACTGTGTGCTAAGCAGCCCTTTTGCTCTAGGTTAGCATCCCTCAAGCTCTCCACTGTGGTAACAGAAACAGAGAACAAGCATCCTTGTTAAGCCAGGTCTTCTTGCACTTCTATTTACTGTAGCATGAATCCATGAGAATCTGGTAAAGGTTCTATTAGAAATGAATTAAGTTTTATGTGGAGTTAGCCTATAAGAAGCCTGAGCCATCGGCCAAACAACTATAAGTAATATTAAGCCTCTGAATTATTATTCTATAAGTGGCTGCGGGGACTGGTAGGCGGGAGAGAAACCGGTCCAGCAGGACCAGGCGGGACAGAGAAAAGTCTCCAGCTACAACTTACAAACCCTTTACACCTGAGAAAATTTTGTACAGCCTTGGGTCTATAAATACAAACAATGAATTTACTGATAGTAAGTTATAAATTTATTCTCAAACAATGTTTGGATATACATACACTTATTAAAGATAAAAGCAAGATTACAAGCTAATGAGATGAACACACTTATTTTTATATAAAAAGTTAAATCCTGTCTGAACATTTAATACTGCAAGATACAGTGGTTAAGAGCATTGCCTGCTCTTCCAAAGGTCCTGAGTTCAATTCCCAGCAACCACATGGTGGCTCACAACCACCTGTAATGAGGTCTGGTGCCCTCTTCTGGCCTGCAGACATACACACAGATAGAATATTGTATACATAACAAATAAATAAATAAATATTAAAAAAAGATATAAGAAATCTTTAATGTTTTCAGGGCTGAAAGAGAACTTGATTTTATTACTGTTGATTTTGAGGACATGACTTTCCATTAATATATAACAAAATGGAAGAAGAATGTTTAGGTTTATTTCAAAAATTGTTGGAGCTGGTCGGTAGTGACTCATGCCTTTAATCCCAGGACTTGAGAAGCAAAAACTGGTGGATCTCTGAGTTCAAGGCCAGCCTGGTGTACAGAGCGAGTTCCATGATAGCCAGGGCTACACAGAGAAACCCTGTCTCCAAAACAAAACAAAACAAAAAAATTGTTGGAAAGTCTCTCCCCCAGTAACCAAGCTAAATTTATTAAATTTTATTAAACATTTTATCTAACTCAAATCAGTAACTCAAACAATAATTTTAAAAGTGATACACCATTAAAAGACAAAACCTGTGACTAATGAGCCACAGAAAGAAAGAGCGCTGCACTAGAAGCAATAAAGAAAATATTATTAATACAGTCACAGCAGAAAATCATCCATCCAGGGAAGAGACCTGTATGCATATTGAAATCTCCTACATCATGTTAGAGTTAAAACAGTAAAGATACAGAACAAAGAAAGTGGATTAAAGCTGCAAGGGAGAAGGGCCATGCCAATATAAGCTTCAGAGCGACAGCTGACTTTTCCACAAAAACTTAACACCAAAAAGACTTGAAATGATGTAGTCCAAATTCTAAAAGACCACAGCTGTCAGTCCAGACTATGTCTAGTGGAACTATCTGTCTATCACAATGGCAAGAAAAATAAAAGGTTTTTTGTTTTGTCTGTCTGTTTTGAAGTAGGGTTTCTTGGAATAACCCTGGCTGTCTTGGAACTTGCTCTGTAAACAAGGCCATCCTAGAACTCAGAGGTCCGCTTGCCCCTGTCTCCCAGCGCGGGGATGATGTGCGCCACCATGCTCCTTCAAGAAAATCTTTCCCTGACAAAAGCAGTCCTGAGACATTCGTGATCATTAAGCTGGCTCTAAGGAGGATATTACAAGGAAGTCTTCAGTGAAGAGAATGATAACACATTGAAATGCTATAGAGTAAAATAAACAATGCTAGAACAATATCAAATAAAGATTAGGAGAACAGCAAATAGTACAAACCCAAACAAAAGAACAGGAATTAAACACTCCTTTCAGTAATAACTGAATATCAATGATCTTGATTCCCCAATCAAAAGACACAGACTAAGAGACTGGATTAAAAAATGGCTCATCCATTTGCTGTCTCGAAGAAACACACCTCACCAAGAAGGACAGAAACCACCTCAGAGTGAAAGGTGGAAAAGCAAGGGGGCCAGAAAACAAGTAGGGCCGCAAGTCTATCTTTTCCCTTTTCTTTCATTTTATTTTTAAACAATCTTTTAGAATTTATTTGGTCATACTTTCCCCTCTCTTAAATCCTAAATTCTCTCAGATTTCCCCTTCTCCTACTATACAGCCAATTTCTTTCTTTCTTTCTTTCTTTTCTCTTCTCCTTTTTTTTTTTTTTGAGACAGGGTTTCCCTGTGTGGCCCTGAAACACTGCTCTGAGGCTTTGAACTCAGAGATCCACCTGCCTCTGCTTCCCAAGTACTGGGATTACAGGCATGTGCCACCACTGCCTGGAAAATTTCATATTCTTTTTTTTTTATTACAAAAACAAAAGACTCAAACCCCAAACAAATAAGAAAATATAAAAATAAGCACACACAAACAAAAGAACAAAAACACGGAGTTGGTCAACCACTCCTGAGAATGAACCTGCTCTAGGGTGTGGCTGATGTACCCAGTGCCACTCCATTGGAAAAAACTGATTTTCCCTCTTCCAGTTGGTATCAACTGCAAATAGCTTCTTGGCTAAGGTGGACTCAGAGCCCACTGTCCCTTCTCAGTACTGGGATTCTGGTCTGGCGTGAATCTGTGCAAGATTTGAGCATACTGTCACAAGTTCTATAAGTTCATAACATACATCAGCCCCACTGTTTCCTTGGAGTCACCCACCACTTATGGCTTTTCTACCTTCTCTGACGGCTTTTATGAAAACATCCCAATTGAGACTAAATGCTTCAAAGTCTCCCACTCTCTGCATACTGTCTAGTTGTGAGTCTGTGTTAATATCTACTGCAAGAAGACACCTCTTCGAGGAGGGTACAGTGAGCTATCACCATTCTAACATCTGACAAACTTCAAAACTAGTCAAAAGAGGTGAAGAAGATCACTTCATATTGATGAAAGGAGTAACCCATCAAGATGACATTACAGACTGGGAGTGGTGGCTCACGCCTTTAATGCCAGCACTCAGGAGGCAGAGGCAGGTGGATCTCTGAGTTTGAGGCCAGTCTGGTCTACAGAGTGAGTTCCAGGACAGTCAGGGCTTTACATGAAAGCCCTGTCTCAGAAGGGAAAAAAAACAGAGGGAATTACAATTTTAAACATATACTCATTGAACAGGGCTGAACCTAATTTTATACAAGAAGTAGTACTAAATATAATGTAATGGATTAACTTAAGCATAGTAACACTGAGTGACTCTGATGTGGGATTTCCCTTTGTATGCTGTGAATATGTTTTATTACCATTGGTTAATAAAGAAGCTGCTTCAGCCTATGGAAAGACGAATATAGCCAGGCTGGAAAAGATACATAAAGAGAGAGTAAGCAGAGTCAGAGAGAGGCCACATAGGTGCCGAATGAGAGAGACGCTGGACCCTTACCAGTAAGCCACAGCCTTGTGCTGATACATAGATTAATAGAAATGGGTTAATTTAAGATGTAAGAGTTAGTTAATAAGAAGCCCGAGCTAACAGACCAAGCAGTGTTGTAATTAAAATAGTTTCTATGTGATTATTCGGGTTTGGGCAGCCAGGAAACGAAAGAGCAGCCTCTGCCTACATGACTTCACCCACTCTCTCTAGTACATAGTGCATCCCAACTGAAAAAGATCAGAGAAACATCAGAACAAATATCAAATGGACTTAAGAGATATCTACAGAACATTCTATCCAAACACTGCAGAGTACACATCCTCCTCAGCAGCCCCTGGAGCTTTCTCTAAATAGATCATATTAGGAAACCAAGCAAGTGTCAGCAACGCAGGAAAATTGAAATTACTTCTTATTTCCTATCTGACCACAAAGAAATAAAGCTAGAAATCAACAAGAGAAAACAGAGAAAATTCACAGACTCGGAGATTGAACAGCACAGCACTGGATGATGAATAGGTCACTGAAGAAATCAAGAAAGAAATAAAAAAGTCCTAGAATAAAGAAAATATAACATGTAAGACAACAATGAAAGTAGTCCTGATAGAGCATTTCATAGCTATAAGTGCCTACATTAAAAAAAATCAGAGATTTTAAATAAATAACTTAAGAGTGTATCTCAGGGCCTGGGTAAAACAAGAAAGTCAAACCCAAAAGGAGAAGACAGAAAGAAACAATCAAGGTCAGGGCAAAATTAATGAAATGGAAATAACAACAACAATAAAATCACTATAAAGAATGAATAAAATGAGTCAGTTCTTTGAAAAGGTAAACAAAATAAGCAAGCCTTCAACAAATTAACTAAAGGAAAGAAAAGAAGACCCAGCTATCACCAAATCAACAAGGCTGAACATTAAAAACTTATACTTCACCACATTTAGGACCAAGGTTAAACCAAGAAAAGATAAACAATTTAAACATATCTGTAACAAATAGTAAGGTTAAAAGAGTAATTTTTTTAAAAACCCTCCAAACTAAAAAAAGGTCTAGTCTCAAAATGATCCACTGCAGAATTCTACTGACCTTTATAAGGGATCCACTGTGGAATTCTACTGACCTTTATAAAGGCTCCCACTGCAGAATTCGACTGACCTTTATAAGGGATCCACTGCGAAATTCTGCTGACCTTTATAAGGAATCCACTATGGAATTCTACTGACCTTATAAAGGCTCCACTGCGGAATTCTACTCATCTTTAAAAAGGCTCCACTGCGGAATTCTACTGACCTTTATAAAGGCTCCACTGCGGAATTCTACTCATCTTTAAAAAGGATCCACTGTGGAATTCTACCTGACCTTTATAAAGGATCCACTGCGGAATTCTACTTGACCTTTATAAAGGATCCACTGCGGAATTCTACCTGACCTTTATAAAGGATCCACTGTGGAATTCTACTGACCTTTATAAAGGCTCCACTGTGGAATTCTACTCATCTTTAAAAAGGATCCACTGCGGAAGTCTACTGACCTTTACAAAGGATCAACTAAGGAATTCTACCTGGCCTTTTGGAAAATAAACACCAATCCTTCTCAAATTATTCCATAATAGTAATGGAAGAATGCTCTCAAATTCATTTCACAAACTCAGTTTCAATGTGATGCCAAGCGAGGTAACAATGTAGCAACAAAGGAAACTAAAGCCAATCTGCCACATAAACACAAATTTAGAATTCCCAATAAAACACTTGAAGAAAAACAAGAACAGATCAAAATCATCACTTGGACAGAAGTTATTTGAGGGATATCCAGTGGCTATGGCCCTATTTAAAGTTGTTTACAGGAGACCTTGAGTCACTCAATGAGATTTTTATGGGGAGTAGTGACCCCAATTCTACCTTACAGACACTGCTAAACAGGAACTGGAGCTGGTGGAATATGCAATACAGAAACAGCAGGTACATTATATCAACTATGATCAACCTTGGTAAGCATGTATTTTACCTACAAAACTTACTCCCATGGCAGTATTATGGCAAAATGGTCCTCTTTTATGGCTACACCTTCCTATTTTGCTGATAAACTTATCCAATTGATTGTTTTATCTCAGGTTGAGCTTGCTCAGCAAGTGCATGGTTTACATCAGCAAAATAGTAAAAGTTTAAGGAACCAAGTTGGATTAACAAGAGAAATTGCTTGTCAGATGGTTAAGCAATGTGATATAGGTCCATAATATTTATCTGTACCTCATCAGGGAGCAAATCCTCAAGGCCTGCCTCCTAATCACTTATGGCAAATGGATGTTACTCAAATTGTAGAATATGACAGATATGTGCACGTGACAATCAATACATACTCAGGTTTCTTAATGGCCACTGCACAGACTGGAGAAGCTACTAAGCATGTGATAACTCACTGCTAAAAGTGTTTTTCATATACGGGAATTCCTAAAACTATAAAGACAGATAATGAGTCTGGATAGATTAACAAAGCATTTCAGCAACTTTTTTTCCAATGGAATATTGAACATAAAACAGGCATTCCTTATAATCCTCAAGGACAAGGAATTGTGGAGCATGTCCATGGCTCCTTGAAAACACAACTTCAAAAGATAAAAATGGAATTATAACCTCAGTCACCACAAAATGCCTTAAATCATGCTCTTTTTACTCTAAATTTCCTGAATGTGGATTCCCATGAACAATATGCTGCAGAAAGACTTTGGCATGATGGCATCAGAGCAACCTTCACTAAAGCAAAAGAGAAAGACCCTGCACTGGATTATGGGGTTGATTGCAAGTTTGTGCTTTTTTTTTTTAAACAGGAGAAAAGGCTCGATGGCTTCTTGAACATCTGGTCCAGTGTGTGCAGAAGAATGCCAGCCCTGATGATATACAATCTGCTGAGGCCTTCCCAGAGGAACTGGGGTAAGATTTCTGAGCCTGTGCTCCTGACCCTCTTATGTCATCATGTTGCAGTCTGAGAAGGGAAGGAGGGGCATGATGATGGTTGGTGATTCCCAGCTTCCTGATAGACCTACTGCACAATTTCTAGACCTAAGTGAATCCTATTTACTTTGAAGTTGGACCAAGAATACTGATTGAATATTTGGCAGTTTATCCATACTATATCTAGGGACAGTGAACTCATTTTTGCCAGCCTGGTGTTCAATCTGCTGTTGAGATAGAAGACCTGAGAACTGAGATCTCAGAAATTTCCCCTCTGGGAGAAAGAGACTTGTTAAGACAGGAACACTATTATTGAGGTAATGTGTGACTGAAGCCCCTCCTCAGAAAATGAGGAGGAATGGTGGTGCGGGAGAATTGTCTGTATTTTGTCAATTATGTTTTAAATAAGCGCTGATTGGCCAGGCAGGAAGTATAGGCTGATCAACCAGACAGGAAGTAGAGGCGGGGCGATGAGAACAGAAGAATTCTGGGAAGGAGGAAGCTGATTCCTCCCAGTCCTACGCAGACCACCGAGGAAGCAGGATGTGACCTGCTAACTAAAAAAGTTACCAAGCCATATGGCTAAAATAGATCAAAATAATGGGCTAATATAAGTCATAAGAGCTAATAAAAAGCCTAAGCTAATGGGTCAATCAGCTTATAACTTATGGAGACCTCTGTGCGATTTTCTTTGGGGCTAAACAGCTATGGGAACTGGACAGGACAGAAAACCCCAACAAGCCAGCCCATCATGTTACAGAATGGCATAAAAGTTTTTGCTGCTACTCAGAGACTAGGATGGTTCAAATTTATCTTTGAAAGTTAGAAGCAGCAATGCAGTTGGGCTAGGAGAAGAAAAAGACTCACAGATTACCCACCATAGAAACCTTTTCTTGTCTTTCGATTAGAACGAATTTAAGAGAATTGTGATTTGATAAACTGTGTGTTTATTATTAATTTTCATACTAGAATTATGGTATGGACCTGATAATGTTTGTGACTACTTTGGTTCACTATGGAGATATTTCTGGTTAGAAAAAGGTTAGAACTTATCTGAGAAAATTTGATACGATGCCCATAAGTCCCTAGATTGGATACATTTAATAAGACTAGTTTGAATTTCGATGTAGCTAAAAGCTGTTAAGGACATCCTAGGCCAATTTAAAAAGGCCATCTCATCTTGGTCATTCTCCAGTCCTTTATAAGGAGATATCGTAGTCATAGGAACATGCGTATCAAAAAGCATTATCTGCCTGCCTAAGATTATCTAGTTATTTGTGAACTCTCTCAATAGAAAGTTGGCTCAGAGATACACAGTGCCTAGCTGCACACCCTCCCTTAACCCTTTATTAATAGAGGCTGGTAGCCAATGCCAGGTAAGATAGTTTCCCTCCAGGCAATCTAAGACAGGATGTGCATGACAAATGTATGTCTGATGATTATTAAGTCTGGAAAGTAGAAAAAAATGGCCTAAGACAGGCACAGTCATCTGTCCTGTACCAGAAGCACAGGCCTTTATAAGTAAATTAAAAAGGAAGGAATATATGGGAGCCCACAGGAGTGGATCCATTCTACCTTGACTAAAGGTCAGAGAGTTCAGGCCTATTCTTGCTTCTTCAAGGCTATTGATAAAAGTTTTGATTGAAGGTATGCCTACGAATAGGCTATCTTGAGCTAAGGTGCGGTTACTTGGTATTTTGGGTATTAAGATGGTAATCACTTTGTTCCTTGTATCATGAAAAGAAGAGGTCTTTGGCTTTCTTCCTCTTTTTTGGACTGGGATTATAAGAATATGGAAAATAGGGCTGGAGAGATGGCTCAGTGGTTAAGAGCATTGCCTGCTCTTCCAAAGGTTCTGAGTTCAATTCCCGGCAACCACGTGGTGGCTCACAACCATCTGTAATGAGGTCTGGTGCCCTCTTCTGTCCTGCAGACATACACACACAGACAGAATAGTGTATACATAATAAAATAAATAAATAAATAAAAAGAATATGGAAAATAAACATGGGCAGATTCAGTATTCACTGGATTGCCCTCCCGATTTTATACTGTGTCTCTGTCTTTTTCTTTTGTAACTCTGTTCCTTCTGCCTAAAATTTCTAATCCACACAGCCCTACCCTGGAAAGTGCGAACCCCGTTGAGGTTAGACCCCCCGACAGTAACTACAATCCCAGAAGATATGATACCCTCTTCTAGCTTCCCAGGCACAAGGCATACACACAGTAGACATTCATACAAAACACTCACACACATAAAGTCAAATATATTTTTAAAAATATAAAAATGATCATTATAATCACCTAATTAGACGGCCTTTGATAAGATAAAAAAGAGCTTTGATAAAATCCAAAATCCTTTCATGATAATAATGAAGACATTATAGATGGAGAAAGCATACTCAACATAATAAATATATATGACAAACTTATAGCCAGCATCATGTTACAATGGAGAAAAACTCAACCAGGAACAAAATAAGGACAACCATTTTCTCTATTCCTGTTCAATATAGTACTTGAAGTCTTAGCTAGAGTAACAAGACAAGAAAAATAAATACAAGGGATACAAATACGAAAAAAAGAGTTAAAATATCCTTATGTATGGTGAAATGATCTCTATATAAAAGACACTAAAGATTCTAATAGAAAACTCTTAGAACCATAACCACATTGAACAAAGTGTCAAGATATAACATTAGCATATAAAATCAGTAGCTGGGCAAGGAACAGCTCAATCAGCAAAATGCTCACTCTCAACAGGTTTTAAGTTCACTGAATGCTATGTGTACTGGACTGAAACTTTTTTCATAGTTCCCAACATTCAGTTGGTCAAGTTTTAGCCTACAGTCCCATGTCACTTGGTCCAAGTTTCCTGAGCGTATTATTAAAAAACTGAAGAAAAACTGAACTAATATGTGTACTCTATATCTTATCACAACGATGCTTGTTACTCCATGTTTATTGCTCCTCTATTAACAAAAGATAGAAAATGAAATCAGCCTAGACATCCATCAACTGATGATGAACTAATAAAAATGTGGCATATATACATGAAGAAATTTTTTTAAAGTTTTTTTTTATTTATTGTGTATACACCATTCTGCCTCCATGTATGCCCACATGCCAGAAGAGGGCGCTAGATCTCATTACAGATGGTTGTGAGCCACCATGTGGTTGCTGGAAATTGAACTCATGACCTCTGGAAGAGCAGCCAGTGCTCTTAATCACTGAGCCATCTCTCTAGCCCATGAAGGAATTTTAAAAAAATATTAATCAAGACAGGTTTTCTCTGTGTAACCCTGGCTATCCTGAAACTCACTCTGTAGCCCTGGCTGTCCAGGAACTCACTCTGTAGAGCTGGTTGGCACACAATCACCACCCAGCTACATGAAGGAATTTTACTCATCTATAAAGAAAAGTGAAATTAGGAAAATTGAGTTAGAAAACATTATATTAAGTGAAGTAATCAATGCTCAGAAAGACGAACACAACATGTTCTCTCATGCAGAGACCCTAGCTTCTAATTTTTACATATGTGCATTTATGTGGGCATGCGTAAACACAAACATCAGGGGCTACAAAGAGGCCCTGAGAGGGGAGAAGAAAGGCTTTAAGGTGAGAAGGAAAGTTGAGAGTGGAAGGGAAATACTGGGGGTAGAAAGGGTTAAGCAGGGAATAGGAACAGTAAGATGAGGGGGAAGAGGGGAGAGGAGGAAAGGAGGAAGAAAAAGAAGAAGGAGGGAGGGTCACCCAAACTAAGAATATATGAAAAAGTCACAAGGAGACTTGATATCTGATAAAGCAAACTTTAAGAATAGAGATGGCTCAATAGAGTAAGAGCCCTTGCTGCCAAACGATGACCCAAGTTTAATTCTTGGGACGCAGTAGTGAAGAACCAGCTCCCATAAGTTGTCCTCCGAACCCCCCTCCATACATGCCATAGCATGAGCATGCCACACTTCCACACAAAATAAATAAGTAAATAGGGGGAAAAAGTATCCTTAATGGGAGGATATAGCTGCTCCCAGAAATCATAAGTTATTAAATGAAAATCTTAGTTCCAGGGGCTGGAGAGATGGCTCAGAGGTTAAGAGCATTGACTGTTCTTCCAGAGGTACTGAGTTCAATTCCTAGCAGCCACATGGTGGCTCACAGTCATCTATAATGAGATCTGGTGCCCTCTTCTGGCCTGCGGTCATACAAGCAGACAAATATTATATACATAATAAATAAATAAATAAATAAATAAATAAATAAATAAATAAATAAATATTTTAGTTCCAGGGGTGAGCTATTGCCATATGATGTCAGGGAAGCCCTCTGGGTCTCCAAAACATCAGTAGTTGTCACTGTGGTTGCTACCTACCAGAACTATATGGTGTCTTAGTTCTATTGCTGCAAAGAACCACCATGACCAAGAAAACTCTTACAGAAGAAAACATCTAATTGTGGGGCTTGCTTACCGTTTCAGAAGTTAGCTCCTTATCATAGCAGGAAATAGTGGCACGTAGGCAAACATGGTGCTAGAGAAGTATCAATATCCTGAGTTAGAGAGAGACTGGGCCTGACATGGACTTTCAAACACTCAAAGTCCACCCCTAGTAACACTTCCTCCAACAAAGCCACACCTCCTAATCCTTCTAATTTTTTCAAAGAGTTCTACTCCCCGGGGACGAAACATTCAATTACATGATCCTTTGGTGGCCATTCTTATTCAAACGATGACAGAAGGTAAGACCCTATTGCTGAAAACACCATGTGCCCTGGTCCTAGGACATACTGGAACTGAGATGGAAGGTTCTTTAACAGCGAGCTCTCACAATAGTAAAAGGTGCTACTATAGACTGCTGGGGAAAACTGTCTTACTCAGATATAAACCTTGCTGGACAAGATGTGCCCACAACTGCATTCTATAGAACTGAGGTTTGCTCCACAGGAGGAAACTCAAGTCTGAACCATCTATCTGGTTAAAGCCTGTGGCTGGGGAAATCACAGGTCCTAGTGGGCAAGCTGCAGCTACTGTACTGCTAATCGGACATGATGTGCCTATCACGGTGCCTTTTAAATAACTATGTGTAGATCAGTGCGGCTGTCAGCTCTAGTCAGAGAAGCCTCTTTTCGCAGTGGTCAGCAGTAACTAAGTGCAGAGGCTCATCACAACTGGTCAAAGTGATGAGAGCAGTGACTGTTGAATGCTCAGCCCTAAACAGGCCATCTCAGGCCATCCAAGGTTCTAGGAACACACACAGAGGGCAGAGAAAGGGTAAGAGACAAAGGAAGAAACAAAGAGTTGTAGAATGCTATCTTCTGGGCATGACATGGCCATGACACTCTTGAACATCTGCACAAGATTGGGCCCATCCACATCTGGACACAAGAGAGAGGAGGAACTGCACCTCTTACTGACGCAGTTTATAATTACTGGGGAAGAAAAGGAAACTTTTTGTCAGTAGAACTACTGGTAAAATGCCCATGATCCCCTAAATAATCCCTCACCCATGCTCACACACATGACCCTGAAAATAATCTCTCACCCATGCTCACACACATGACCCTGAAAATAATCTCTCACCCATGCTCACACACACACACACACACACAGCCCTATAAATAATCTCTCGTTCATGTTCACACACGACCCTGAAAATAATCTCTCACTCATGCTCATACACACATGACCCTGTAAGTAGTCCCTTAACCATGATCACACACACAATCCCATAATCTCTCACCCATGCACATGTGCACATGCACACACACACACACACACACACACACACACACACACACACACACATAGAAAAGTAGGAGGGCTAGGAAAAGAAGAAAGTAATCAGTGGGGTGAGGAGGACAAGAGAGTAATGGGGGTGCTGAATATATTCAAAACTCATTATGGACATGTATGAGAATGTCATAATGAAAGCTACTACTATGTATAGTTAATATATCCTAACAGAAAGATTAAATATATATATATTTAATATAAATAAAACACATAGCTAAAAACAAAATAAAAAATTAGAATATCTACCTAGATATAATGGCATACACCTTTAATCCCAGCACTTACTTGGGAGGTATAAGCAGGTGGATCGCTATGAGTTTGAGGCCAGCCTGATTTACACACTGAGTTTCATGACAGCCAGAGCTATGTAGAGAGAACCTGTCTCAAAAACAAAACAAAACATAATGACAAACAAATAAATAAAAATTAGAATACCTGAGACTATCAAAATCATTTTTAAAAAAAGACAGTACTAGAGAGATAGCTCAGCAATGAAAAGCATCTGCTACTCTTGTAGAGACCCAGATTTGATTCCCAGTACCTAACATGGCAACTCACAATCATCTGTAACTCCAGTTCCAAGGGACATGATGCCCTCTTCTGGCCTGAGGACACCATATAGTACACAGACACACAAGGAGGCAAAACACACACGCACACATAATAAAAATAGTAACAAGAAAAGAAATAAAATAACAAAAGGTAGGAAAGGAAGAGGGGAACAAAACCTAAGGGAGGAAAAGCAAAAAAAAAATAGACCTAAATAAGGCCAATTACATATTATTATAGTAAACATTATATCATCATTAACATAAACAGTCTTAGCATGTTAATTTCTTTCCTTTTTGTGACAGGATCTTGCTATGTTGCTCAGGCTGGCCTCCAATTTACAATTCTCCTGCCTCAGTCTCCCAAGTGTTTAACATGTTAACTTTAAAAGTCAAACTTCTCACAAAAAGACCCAGTCAGAAGCCAGTGACAAGGCTCATTCATTAAAGGTGATGCCATCAACACAGACTACCTCAGTTTGATCCCCATTTGAAAAAAATTGGGGGGGGCGCACGAAGGGAGTGGGAGTGGCACTATTAGGAGGTATGACTTTGTTGGAGTAGGTGTGCCACTGTGGGGGCAGGCTTTGAGGTCTCTTCAGCTCAAGCTTCCCTCATTGTGACAGTCAGTCAACTTCCTGTTACCTCTGAGGCAAGATGTAAGAACTCTCAGTTCCAGTACTACATGTGCCTGCACACCACCATGCTCCCCACCATGATGATAATGGACTGAACCTCCAAAACTGTAAGCAAGTCACCCAATTAAATGTTTTTCTTATAAGAGTTGCCATGGTCACGGTGTCTCTTCACAGCAATAGAAACCTTAACTAAAACACCACATGACAGAGGAAGCTAAGCAACTCCACAAAGTTGTCCTCTGACCTCCACATGTGTGTTGCAACATACATGTCGCACATGTGCATATATACAAAATAAATGTAATAAATATATTAAAAATACTATTTCAAGTACATGGAGAGCTGGGTCAGCTTATCCATTCACCTGACAAGGTCTGCCATTCACCTGACAAGGTCTGCAAACACACAATTTCATCAACAATTCAAGCATGTAGAGCATGATCGAGACACTCCTGGGTTATAGAATAAATCTTAACAAATTTCAAACAATCAAAATTATAGCAAGTCTATTCTTTGGACATTGAATGAAACTGGAAGTCAGCAACAGAAAGGCAAGTCTCCAAATATTTGAAAACAAAGCAATCTTTTATGGGTCAGAGTGGGGACATCTGGAGAGAAATTAGAAAATATTCTAAACTGAATAAAAATGAAAATGAAACATATGAATATTTGTAGTTGCAGTTAAAACTTCTTAGCGCAGTGATTCTCAACTTGTGGGTTGTGACCTCCTTGGTACTGAACAACCTTTTCACAGCTGTGTCACCTAAGACCATCAGAAAATGCAGATATTTACTTTACAATTCATAACTGTAGCAAAATTAGAGTTATGAAGTAGCAATGAAAATAATTTTACGGTTGGGAGTCACCACATGAGGAACTATATTAAAGGGTTGCAGCATTAGGAAGGTTGTGAGCCACTGGCTTAGAGGAAACATTTTGTAGACTAGGGTGTAGCTCAGTGGTAGAGCATTTGCCTAGCAAGAACGAGACTCTGAATCTGACCCCCAGCATCACACTTACACAACTTTCTCAAAAATATCCTCATTTTGAATCAGTTGTATGTATCTATGGGCACAGTGTAACATTTCAATAAAGGTACACATGGTGCCATGATCAGATCATGGTAATTAGCACATCCATCAGCTCAAACAGTTATCATTT
Organism: Myodes glareolus; assembly: GCF_982192425.1. Taxonomy (NCBI): domain Eukaryota; kingdom Metazoa; phylum Chordata; class Mammalia; order Rodentia; family Cricetidae; genus Myodes; species Myodes glareolus. Next base: position 97,956,783 of record NC_142027.1, on the reverse strand, counting down.
CTTTGCACTGACAACATTCAAAGTCCTTTCTATGAGCTATTTTGAAATGGACTATCATCAACCCATTACCCTGCTGTCCTTCTACCCTCTTCTGGGCTGTTAATCGGTACTTACATGATGGCTCACAAACATCTGTAACTCCAGTTTCGGGGGACCCAGTGTACCAGAAGATGTTCTGTCTTCCATAGGCACTGCACACATGTTGTATAGGCATATACTCAGGCAAAACACCCATACACAAGAAAGACCAACTTAAAAATAACAAAAGATTTATAGAGTTCATATGCATTAAAGACTTAGTCTTCAGAGTGCTGCTGCTGGATGGTGTTGGAACGTTCAGCGGGTGAGACCTAGTAGGAGACTCTTAGGTTATTATGGGGCATGCCCCTGAGCAGGACTCTTCCTTTGCTTTGTTGCATGCTCTCCATCACTGCCATCAGGCACTCCTGAAGCCCAGTACACCTGGTACCTGACCTAGGATTGGCACCTCTAGACCTGTGAGCTAATAAATCTTTTCTTTTATAAATTAATTTGCTTAGGTATTTGCTGTGTTAAAGCAAAACTAATACATAAGAGACACAGCACTTAGTTTTATCCTCTGTATAGGGATGTCCAATTTTCCCAGTTCCACTTACCTAAAGAGACTGCCATTTCTCCAGTGCACATTCCTGGTGCTTCCACTGAAAACCAGCTGACTGAAGAACAGGTAAGGTGCCCATGTACAGAACTATCCCATTGCCTCAGTTCAGATCCCAAAGACCCCATCCCCTGCTACTTCTTTCCTCTCCACCATCCACTCCTAGCGCTATGTCCCCGCTCAAGTGCAGGCAGGTCACATCAGCCAAAAGAACAGACAGGCAAACATGAGGAAACTCCTTGCTGGACCAGAACAGACTAGAAGACCAGAGAGAAACAGAGACCAAGGAACAAATCACCCATCTAACGAAGACAAATCAGAAATCGACACCTAGACCTATAATTACTCCAAACCCAGATGCCTAGACACCAGCATAAGAACACAATCAACAACAGCCAAGACAATACATCTCTTTAGAGCCCAGCTATCCTACCACAGCAGGTCCTGAATATTCCAACACAGCAGAAACGCACGAAAAAGACCTTAAAACAAACTTCAAGAAGATGATAGAGGTCGTTAAAGAAATAGTGAATAAATCCCTTAAAGAAAGACAGGAAAACACAAACAACCGGAGGAAATGAATAATTCCCTCAAAGAAAGCCAAGAGGAAGCAAACGGTTGAAGGGAGTGAATAAAACTGCTCAAGACCTGAAATGGGAAGTAAGATCATACAAACTGTGGGGATTCTGGAAACGGAAAATCTAGGTAAGCAAACAAGAACTAAAGACGCAAGCATCACCAACAGAATACAAGAAATGGAAGAGAGAATTAGGCATTGAAGATAAGATAGAAGAAATAAATACTTAGGTCAAAGAAAATGTAAATCTAAAAAAGTTCCTAATACTAAACATCCAGGAAATCTGGGAAACTATAAAAAGACCAAGCCTAAGAATAGAAATAGAAGAAGGAGAAGAATCCCAGCTCAAAGGTTAACAAAATATTTTCAAGAAGATCATAGAATAAAATTTTCCGGGGTTGGAGAGAGAGCTCAGAGGTTAAGAGCACCAGCTGCTTCTTCCAGAGGTCCTGACTTCAAGTCCCAGCAACCACATGGTGGCTCACAACCATCTATAATGAGATATGGTACTCTCTTCTGATGTGTAGGCATGCATACAGGCAGAACACTGTATACATAATGAATAAATCTTTTTTAAAAAAATAAAAAAATTTTCCTAACCTAAAAAAGGAGATACCAATAAAGGTACAAAAAGCATACAGAACACCAAGTAGACTGGACTGGAAAAGAAAATATCCTGACCTCATAAATAATCAAAACACTAAACACACAAAACAAAGAAAGAATATTAAAAGCTGTAAGGGGAATAGAGCAAGTAACACATAAGGGTAGACCTATTAGAATTACATCTGACTTCTCGATGAAAACTCTAAAAGCCAGAAGGGCCTGGACAGATGTACTGCAGGCTTGAAGGGACCACTGATGCCAGCCTAGACTATTAAACACAGCAAAACTTTTCAATTGTCATAGAAGGAGAAAACAATATATTCCATGATAAAGTCAAATTCAAATATATCTATCTACAAATCCAGACATACAGAAGATACTAAAAAGAAAACTCCAACCCAAGGAGGTTAACTACACTCACAAAAACTCAGGAAATTAAAAAAAAAAAAATCTTACACCAGCAAAACCAAAAGGGAAAAACACCACCACCACCACCACCACCAAAATTATATGAATTAACAGTCATTGGTCACTGATATCCCTCAATAGCAATGGATTCAATTCTCAAATAAATTTTGAGAATTTTGAGACTAACAGAGGACATGCAAAAACTGGATCCATCCTTCTGTTTCACGCAAGAAACATATCTCATTAAAAAATAATATCTCATATCTCATTAAAAAATAGATATTATCTCAGAGTAAGGGGTTGAAAAAAGATTTTCCCAGCAAATGGACCTAAGAAACAAACTAACAAAATAGGCTTCAAAGAGATGGGGAGCGAGGGGGAGGAGGAATGGGGGTAGTGGGAGGAAAATGGGAGAATGGGAGAAGGTGAAAATTTTTAATAAAGAAAGAAAGAAAGAGAGAGGGGGGGTGAGAGATTTTATACTCATCGAAGGAAAAATCCAACAAGATGATCTTTCAATTCTTAATATCCATACTCCAAACATAAGAGCATCCACATCTGTAAAGGAAACACCACTAAAGCTTAAATCACACATCGACCCTGACACACTGACAGTGGGAGACTTCAATGCCTCTTTCTCACCAATGGATAGGTCATCCAGACAAAAACTAAACAGAGACATACTGGAGCTAACAGATGTTCTGAACCAAATGAACCCAACAGATATTTACAGAACATTTCATCCAAACACAAAAGACTATATCTTTTCTCAGCATCTCACAGAACATTCTTCAAAACTGACCACATACTCAGTCACAAATCAAACTGCAACAGATATAAAGAAATTGAAATAATCCCCCAAATCCTATCAGACCATCACAGATTAAAGCTGAATTTCAACAATAACAGAAAGAACAGAAAGCCTACAAACTCATGGAAACTGAACAACTCTCTACTGAATGACTCCTGGGTAAAGGCAGAAACAATGAAAGAAATTAAAGACTTCCTAGAAGCCCTGGAAAATGAATGCTCAACATACCAAAACTTATGGGACACAATGAAAGTGGCCCAAAGAGGAAGTTGATAGTACTAAGTGCCTATATAAATAAATTGAAGAGATCTCACTCTAACAACTTAAGAGCACACTTAAAAGCTCCAGAATAAAAAGAAGCAAGTTCACTCAAGGAATAGAAGGCAGGAAACAATCAAACTGAGGACTGAAATCAGTAAGGTAGAAACACAGAGAATACACAAAATCATTGAAACAAAGAGCTGGTTCTTTGAGACAACCAACAAGATAGACAAACTTTTATCCAAATAAGCTAAAAAGATAGAGAGAGAATAACCTAATTAACAAAATAAAAAATGAAAGGGGATATAACAACGGGCACCAACAAAATCCAAAGATGTGTTAGGTCATACTTTAAAAACATTTATTCCACAAAATTGGAAAATCTAAAAGAAATGGACAATTTTCTCAATAGATATCACTTATCAAAATTAAATCAAGATCAGATAAACAAATTAAATAGACCTATAATCCCTAAGGAAATAGAATCAATCATTAAAAGTCTCCCTACCAAAAAAAGCCAAGGGCCAGATAATTTTAGTGCAGAATTTTACCAGCTTTTCAAAGAAGAGCTAATGCCAATATTCCTAAATTTCACAAAATAAAAACAGGAGGAACATTGCCAAATACATTTTATGAGGCCATAGTCACCCTGATACCCAAACCACACAAAGATTCAACAAAGAAAATGAATTACAGACCAATTTCCCTCATGAATATAGATGCAAAAAATACTCAATAAAATACTCGCAAACCAAATACAAGAACACATCAAAAAGATCATCTATCATGATCAACCAGGCCTCATCCCAGAGATTCAGGAATGGTTCATGGTTCAACATACAAAAATTAGTCAATATAACAAACTAAAAAAAAAAAAATGATCATCTCATCAAATGCTGAAAAAGCTTTTCACAAAATCCAACACCCCTTTATGATAAAGGTCTTGGAGAGATCAGGGATACAAAGGATATACCTAAACATAAGAAAGACAATTTATAGCAAACCTATAGCCAACATCAAATTAAATGGAGAAACTCAAAGCAATTCCAGGCAAATCAGGAACAAGACAAGGCTGTACACTCTCTCCGTATTTATTTACTATAGTACTTGAAGTTCTAGACAGAGCAATAAGACAACAAAAGGAGATCAAGGTGACACAAATTGGAAAGAAGTCAAAACATCATTATTTGCATATGATATGATAGTAGACATAAGCAACCCCAAAAATTCTATCAGCGAACTCATACAGCTGATAAACACCTTCAGTCAAGTGGCTCAATACAAGATTAACTAAAAAAAAAAAACAGTAGCTCTCATATAAACAAATGACAAATGGGTTGAGAAAGAAATCATGGAAACAACACCCTTCACAATAACTGCAAATAATATAAAATATCATGGGGTTACTCTAACCAGGCAAGTGAAAGACTTGTATGACAAAACCTTCAAGTCTTTGAAAAAGATATCAGGAGATGGAAAGATCTCCCATAATCTTAGATTGGTAGGATTAATACAGTAAAAAGGGCAATCTCACCAAAAGCAGCAGATTCAGTGCAATTCCCGTCAAAATTACAACACAATTCTTTACAGACCTAGAAGGGACAATATTCAACTTCATATGAAAAACCAAAAAACCCAGGATAGTTAAAACAATCCTGTACAATAAAAGAAATTCTAGGGAGGGGAGCAGAGAAAAAGTAGAGCTCAATAAAAAATCAATAAAAAAATAAATACAAGAAATTCTAGAGGTTATCACAATCTCTAAGTTCAAACTCTACTACAGAGCTATAGTAATAAAATTGCATAGTATTGGCACAAAAACAGACACATTAATCAATGGAATTGAATAGAAGAACAAGATGTAAATCCACACACTACAGACACCTGATTTTTTATGAAGAAGCCAGGAATATGCAATGAAAAAAGAAAGCATCTTTAACAAATGGTGCTGATCTAACCAAATGTTGGCATGTAGAAGCATGCAAATAGGACCAAATTTTCTACCCTGCACAAAACTCAAGTCCAAGTGGATCAAAGACTTCAACATATAACCAGACATAATTGAACCTGATAGAAGAGAAAACCCTGAATGCATTGGCCCAGGAGACAGGAGACAATTTCCAAAAAAAAAAAAAAACCATCAATAGTGTAGACACTAAGATCAGCAATTAATAAATGAGACCTCCCTGAGAAAGGAACATAGATTTTGTCGGTGGACTGGGCCAGTGCGGATGGAACAGGAGGGATGTGGGGTGGAGGGAGAAAGTGCGGGGAGTGGAAACTCCCTGGAATCTGTGAGGGTGACCCTAGTAATAGGGGATACAGAGCCTGAACTGGTCATCTTCTGTTACCAGGCAAGGCTGCCATTGGTGGGACCAGGACATAACCCAGGCACAAAACCTTTGACCTACAATTTGTTCTGCCTGAAAGATGTTCTGGGGCAATGATGGCAAGGTACTTGTGGGAGTGGCCTGATGTGGGAGGTGATGTATGCTATGAATGTTTTATTGCCATTGGTCAATAAAGAAGCTGTTTTGGCCAGTGACTTGGCAAAATAGAGCAAGGTGGGAATTCCAAGCAGATAAGAGGTGGAAAGAAGGCAGAGTCAAAGATGCCATGTATTCGCCAGAGGAGAAAAATGCCCATGCACCAGTATCAGTAAAGTACGAGCCTTGTGATAAAATACGAACTAGAAATGGGTTAATTTCAAATGTAAGAGCTAGCTAGAAATACACTTAAGCTATTGGCCAAACAGTCTTGCCATTAATATAGTTTCTGTGTGATTATTTTGGGTCTGGGAAATGAACAAGCAGCCTCCGCCAACAGTGGTCAACCAATGGCTGTTCAACTTGAGGCCCACCCCATGAGAGGGAGCCCATACCTGACGCTGCCTGAATGGCTAGGCACCAGAAACTGGACAGTACAGAGACCAGGATAGAACTAAAAATGACTGGCCAAAAAAAAAAAAGTCAATGAAGTGATTCCTAATGATATTCTACTATAATCATAGATCAGAGTCCAGACTGTCATCAGAGAAGCTTCATTCAGCAACTGTTGGAAACAGATGCAGAGACTTAGAGCCAAACATTAGGTGGCGCTTGGGAACCTCATAGAAGAGGGGGAGTGTGGTAGTCTGAATATAATTGCTCATAAGCTCATAAGGAGTGGCATTATTGGGAGTGTGGTTTTGTTGGGGTAGGTGTGGCCTTGTTGGAGGAAATGTATCATTTTGGGGGTGGGCTTTAAGGTCTCCTATGCTTAAGCCATGCCCAGTGTCCCAGAACACTTCCTGCTGCCTGCGGGCCAAGATGTAAGACTCTCAGCTCCTTTTCCAGCACCACGTCTTTCCTTGTATGCCAACCATGATGATAATGGACAAAACCTCTAAAAATGTAAGCCACCCCAATTATATTATTCCTTCATAAGAGTTGCTGTGGTCATGGTGTCTTTTCACCAATAGAAAACCTAACTAAGGAAGGGAGGAAAGACTGTAGGAGCCACAGGCGTCAAGGACACCACAAGTATCAACTAAACAGGCAACAAGAGCTTACAGAGACTAAAGTGACAATCATGGAGCCTGTACGGAGCTGAATCAGGTTCTCTGCATATATGTTATGGCTGTGTAGCTCAGTGCTCTTGTGGGACTCCTAAACAGTGGGAATGGGGGTGTCTCTGACTCTTGCCTGTTCTTGGGGCCCTTTTCCTCCTACTAGGTTGACTCATCCAGCCTTGATATGAGGATTTGTGCCTAGTCTTATTGTAACTTGTTATACCATATTTGATTGATATCCCTGGGAGGTCTGCTCTTTTCTGAAGGGAAACAGAGGAGGAGTGGATCTGGGGGAGAGATAGGGGCAGGGGCCTGAAAGGAGAGGAAGGAAGGGAAACTGTGGTTGGGATATAATGAAAAGAAAAGAAAATCAGTTGGCTAGGGACTTCGGATATAGCTCAGTTGGTGGTGTTTGCTGTGCACGCCCAAGCACCTGAATCCGAGCTCCAGAGCCCATGTGAAAAGCCAGGCATGGTGGTGCACACTTGCAATCCAATGCTGGGGAGGCAGAGACAGGCTGATCCCTGGGGCTCACTGGTCAGCCATACTGGCTTACTCAGGGAGTTGCAAAGTAGTGAGAGACCCATCTTAAAAAACAAGGTAAGGGCTGGAGAGGTGGCTCAGTGGTGAAGACTGCTTACTGTCTCAACAGAAGCCTGGAGCACATATCCCAGCACCTACAGTGGGGTGGCTCACAAACACCTGGACTCTAGCATCAAAGGATCCAATGTCCACCTTCTGACCTCTGTGGAAACCTATACATGCACACATATGCAAATAAATAAGGTAAAACAGAAAAACAACTCTTTCAGTTGGCTTGGCTTGCTAACATTTTCACACACACATTCATTAGGGACATAGTCTAGTTTGCAGTGAATGCTGGTCTCATAAAATGAGTCTGAAAGAATCCCTTTAACTTTAGAGAATTCCAAACTATTCTTTCTGGTATTCATGTTTCACATTTAACATCTAGAAATTGTCCATTTCTTCTGTTTTCTGATATGTTAGCATATGTGTGTGTGTATGTATGTATGTGCATGTGCATGCATATGTATATACATATATACATACATACATACTTTTGGGGTATCAGTAATAATGTCTCTTTTTTCTCGTTTTCCATCTTTCTGGTTTTTTTTTCCCTAGTGCTAACTATGGTTCCCTGTAAAACCCAGCTTTGTCTCAGTGTATTTCGCATCATCTCAGCTCATCTATCTCTGCCAGATCTTTGTTATTTCTTTCCTCCTACTACTTTGGGGCTTGTTTCTGTATTGTGAGATAGGGCCTCACTATGTATTCCTGGCTAACTGGAACTTGACAGACCAGGCTGACCTTGAGTTCAGAGAACCACCTGCTTCTAACTTCCAACTACCTGGTTGGTTATTTCTTTTTAAAATATATTAATTAGGGCTGGGCAATGGTGGCACATGCCTTTAATCCCAGCACTCAGGAGGCAGAGGCAGGCAGACTTCTGTGATTTCAAGGACAGGCTCCAAAGCTACAGAGAAACCCTGTCTTGAAAAAACAAACAAACAAACAAAAGAACTGATTGATTAATGTGTGTGTGTGAGTGCATGCGTGCATGCGCATATGTATATACAAATGCCATAGTTCACTAGTCATGGGTAGAGGACAGCATTTGTTTACATCTTCCATCTTGTTCAGGCAAGGTCTCTCTTGTTTCTGTCCCTGCAATAAATAACCCAGGCTAGTACACCTACAACCTTCTAAGTGATTTTCCTGTCTCCACCTCCTAGCTCACCATAGGAATGCCAGTATTACAGATACCACTACCACAACTATATTTTCTTGCCTTTGTTATTGTGTTTTCAACATGGATTCTGGGGCTTGTACTGAGGTCATCAGTTGAGCCACCTCCCCTTGGTTAGTTCCTACTTCTCTAGTTCCTAAGCCACACTGCTATGCATTGCTTTTTGAGACCTTTCTGCCTTGTGGGTGTAGGAATTTGTGGTGGCAAACATATTAACACTACTTTTGCTGCACCCCACATAATTTTGGTATACTGTATTTCTATTTTCATAAATCTCAAAACATTTTTAATATTTCCCTTTAAATGTCTTCAGTAGCCTATGAGTTTTTCAGGAGTATACTGTCTAATTTTCACTTACTTTAATAATTTTCAGAGCTCCTTTAGAACAACTAGAGTTGGTCTCTAGTCTTATGGACAGAAGAGAGATTTTCAAAAATTCTTTCAGAGACTTGTTTTTTTGGTCTACTCTATGATTTGCACTGGTGAATTGTATGTGTCGAGGAGACAATGTATTCTGCAGCTGCTGGAAGGAATGTTCTATGTACACCAGTCTACTTTGTCAATACTACAGTTTAACTTTGGTGTTTCATTGTTGGAGCCTGGGTAATTTGTCTACTGGGATGCTGACATCCCAACTATTGCTGTGTGAGATCCTATCTCTCCCTTTAGATATAGTAACATTTGCTTTATGTATTTGGGTGGTGCTGCGTTGGGTACACACATTATCAAGAGATGAACTGAAATTTTTATCATTATATAAGGACCTTCATTTTCTTACAGGCTTTTCTATTGACATTAAGTATGTTTTCCTATTCCTTTACTTTCAGCCTCAGACTTTACACAAGAAGCAAGTAAAGCTGCCTCTTTCAACTTTATTGAGGAATCATTTCCCCAGAAAGAGACTTTTTCTTGTCCATTGGAGATACCCCACCTTATCAGTTTGACATACTGCTAGCTTAGATTCCAAGTGGACACAGTAGTGTAGTTTCTTTAACTGTGATGCTCACTGGTAATGTGCTTGGTTGTCAGTGGTCAAGCCTGTGGGTGTCTGTGATGTAGTTGTGTGGTATGGCTTTGCTAGGAATAAAGCTGTTGCCTAGTGGACTGTTGAGCCACAGACTGGTGGCTATGTGGTAGGCTCTCCAGTGAGTGGGGCTGTCCGACTGGGTTTGTGTACTTGGGGGCACTGTGGGTCGGCCAGCTGGCTCACAGGGGCAGAGTGAGGCTGCCACCAGAATGGCTACGAAGTCCTGCACAAGTGTTCACAGGCATTTCAGGCTTGTGGTCATGTCAGCTTTCACTCTGTTCTCTGGGGAATGGGGGCCACATCAGTTTAGAAGCCAGAGTCTTGACACTTCTGCTAGGTCTTTATTTCCAGAAGCTGGGGCTGTGGTACTACAGCTGACCATGAATGTGACAGAGTGATTGCAGATCCTCAAGAATGGAGACACACAGCATCTATTGGTCTCTGGGGGGACTTGCACTGTCGAGGTAGATTTAGATTCTCGATGGCCCAAAGCCAGATACTTAGGTCATAGTGTGTGAAGATATAAAAAATGTGAGCTCTTACTCCATAGCCTGACAGCCCTATGAACTCCAGACAACTCTAAATAGCTCAGGTTCTGTGAGGGCTGTGGAAGTCTGAGGAGACAACAGGGACTCCAGGTCTCCTTGTAAGCAGAAGGTCGGCTTTGTTTTTGTGCCCCACGGGGATCCTGCTGTTTCCACTCCTTCCAGAGAATGCTGCCAGTCACTCCACTCTATTGTCTCCTTTTTGTGGGGACAGTGATTTGGCCAACATCTCTCTTCCACAGGGAAATTGAGAGCATTAAAAGACAACACTAGAAAACAAGAAAGGGGACCAGACGATGGTTTTGCAATTAAGGGTACTTGCTACCAAACCTGATGACCTGAGCTCCATTCCTGGGACCCATACTGTAGAAGGAGAGAACTAACCACCACAGGCTGAACTGACTTCCACATGTGCACCATGGCATGCACAGGCCTAAACATACATACAATGGGTAAGTATAATGAACCATTTAAGAATATAAGAGCGGTATCGCTGGGTGATAGTGGTGCACACCTTTAATCCCAGCACTCCGGAGGCAGAGGCAGGCGAATCTCTGTAAATTTAGGGCCAACCTGGTCTACAAGAGTTAGTTCCAGGACAGCTAGGACTATTACACAGAGAAACCCCATCTCAAAAAACCAATAAATAAATAGATAAAAGGAGAGAGAAAAGGAATAAATAAAACACTAACTGAAAGGGTATGTCATTCAGAGGGCAAACACTGAGAAAGTGAGACACTATAAACCACAGAATCCAGCCTGCTTCTGGATCAGCAACTCAGGTGAAGGCGCCCTAAGTGCTGCACTGGCTGAAGGGAGCATCTGCACTTTGAGCTTTGTTTTCTTTTGCAGCACTGTGGGCAGGACCCAGGGCCTGCTACAGTCATGGCAAACACTCTCACTGCTAACCCACATGCTACAGGCTCTGTTCAAATTTTTGCAAAAACAAAGCACAAACAGTAGTAATCCAGCCCACTGTGTTCATCCAAGACAATAGTTTTGTACAATGCCTTCCAGAAAACAAAAACAACCATAAATAATAAAAATAGTAATAGCAGTTCTTAACTAACCTTATGAGGTGAGAAGTACTTCCCCGATACGCAAAACAATATCCTCCATGAAAATAAGATATAAAAGCCCTGAAAAAAAAAAAAAGCCAGGTGTGGTAGCATATGCCTTTAAGAATCTCTCTGAGTTCAAGACCAGCCTGGTCCACTAACACGTTTCAGGCTGGCCAGAGCTACCTCATCAGACCCGACATCAAAAAACAAAAATAAAACAAAACAACAACCAAAAACTCCTGGAAAAAAATAGCAAAGAACCCATCATTACAAAAACATATACACCAAGGGGTAGTGGTGGCATATGACTTTAATCCCAGTACCCAGGAGGCAGAGGCAGGTGGATTGCTATGAGTTTGAGGTCAGCCTGGTCTACATAATGAGTTCCAAGACAGCCTGGTCTACACAGAGAAATCCTGTCTTTAAAAAGAAAAAAAAAGCAACAACAACAACAACAACAAATAAATAAAGAACAAAAGTGTATACGCTACCCACTTATAGCTTCCCTTAGGAGTGGGAAGCTGATTTAATATTTAAAAGCAAATTGATATGAACACAAAACACTGAAGAAAACTGCCAAATCAGCTGACAGAGATCATACCAGGAAAATTCAACACTCACTTATGATTTTTAAGAAACTTTCAGGGCTGGACAGATGGCCTAGTGATTAAGAGCACTGCCTGCTCTTCCAAAGGTTCCGAGTTCAATTCCCAGCAACTACATGGTGGCTCACAACCATCTGTAATGGGATCTGGTGCCCTCTTCTGGATAGCAGACATATATGCAGGCAAAACACTGTATACATAGTAAAATAAAATCTTTTAAAAAGAAAGAAAGAGAGAGAGAGAGAGAGAGAGAGAGAGAGAGAGAGAGAGAGAGAGAGAAAGAAAGAAAGAAAGAAAGAAAGAAAGAAAGAAAGAAAGAAAGAGAGAGAAACTTTCAGTTCAGCAGGTAAAGGTACTTTAAGCCTAGAGACCTAAGTTTGGTTCCAGAACCCATTAATGGTGGTAAGAGAGATTCAACTCTACAAAGCTGTGCTCTGACTTCCACACACATGCTGTTACAAGTATGTGCACACATACACATCATGCACTCATACACACATAATAACAAATTAAAAAAACTTTCAGGAGTCACAATCATAGGAGAAAAATAACAAACTTGACTCAAACCGAATCAGAAACTTTTGTTCTTTAAATAAATACTGTAAGGGTTGAGCATGGTGGTACACACCTTTAATCCCAGCACTTGGGAGGCAGAGGCAGGCAGATTTCTGTGAATTGGAGGCCATCCTGGTCTACAGAAGTGAGTTCCAGGACAGCCAGAGATACATAGTAAGACCTTGTCTCAAACACACACACACACACACACACACACATACACACACACACACAAAGTCAAACCAAACAAACAAGCAAAATACTAAGAGGGGCCTGAGAGATGGTCTAGCAGTCAAACAGAACTCACTGCTCTTCCAGAGGACCCAAGTTTGGCTCCCAGCACTTTTATTAAGTAGCTCAAAACTGTCTGTATCTCTCAAAACCACCTGGAACCCCAACTCGGAGGAATCTAACATCCTTCAAAGGCACCTGGCACATCTGTGCACATGTGATACACACACAAATAAAATTAAATTATCTTGAAAGTTAGATAGAACTTTTTGACTATTTGTGTGTGCATGTGCGTGTGTGTTTTCCCTTGGGTGGAGCTGCAGGCAGTTGTGAGCCTACTGGCATGATGCTGGGAAGAGAACTCAGGTCCTCTGAAAGAGTAACAACAGCTCTTAATCACTGAGCCATCTCTCCAGTCCAAGTTATGAAAAACTAACAAAAAAAAGTACTATAATAAAATAAAAAGACAATCACATCACCCGGGGGAAATACTTGCAAACCATATATCTGTATATCCACAAATAACCTGTATGATGAGATACAATGTAGTTCAATGGTAGAATGCATGTAAGCTTGATCCCGAGGTGGAAAGGTAGAATCTGTATCCTGAGTATTAAAAAAATTGGTAGTATGTGTGTGAACACACACATGCACACACACAAGCAAATAAACAAAATATTCTTTTACGTTTTTAAAACATGTCTCAGTCATGGGGGCACACGACTACACCACTACCACTCAGGAGGGTCATACAAAAGAACTGGTGGAGAGTTCAAGGTCAGAGTGAGCTATGCAGCAAGTTGAAAGCCAGCCTAGGATACAAAATAAAACCATCTTGAAAAACAAACTAACTAATAAAACCAGTGCTGACACTGCAGCTTGGTGGTACAGCCCTTGCCTACCATGCAAGACCCTACCAGCTGACCCTGGGTTTGGTTACCAGCACAAACCAAAAACAGTGTTATTATCATTAGCTGACAGGGTGGCACACAACTGTAATTCCATCACTCTGGGGGATGATTCTGAGTTTTAGCCTAACCTACTACATAGAGAGCCCCCGTGGAAAAAACAGTAAAAACAACAACAAAATGAATTTTACATTTTCCAAATAAGACAATAGCAAAACATATTTAAACAAAAATAAAAATAGTAAAAACATTTAAACAAGCATTTCACCATACACAACTGGTTGCCAAATAAAAGCATGAAAACATAGTATTGTTGGTCATTTGGTCATTAAAGAAGCACAAAATAAGACTATACTAAAATGTCACTGTGTACTTGGCAGACTGGCTCAAATGGAAGGAGCTGTCACTAGTTCCTGGAAACTGTGTCAGGCAGCACAAACAACCACACTCTGTAATGGGATTATACAGTGGTACAACCACTTTGAAATAAAGTTTGGTCATTTCTTTAAAAACAGTCCCAAACTGGAAACAACCCAAACATCCATCAACAGCTGAACAAACAGCCGCAGTGCACACAATGGAACATATGCACACTCGACTGTGAAAGGTAGGAAGCGCTGACACACGCTTCAACGTGAATGAATCTCAAAATAATCAGAAAGAGTAAATACTCTGAGTCTATTTATATAAAATTCTAGGAAATGCTAACTGACCTACTGGGAACCTAGGGAAGGGAAGTGTAAAGGGGGGGGGCGCACACAAAGAGCGGAGGAAACTTTGAGGACAATGTACCCATTGTGCTTAAGATCACGTGGCATATTATCCCAGGTGTTGAAAACTATCAAGCTGTTACTTTAAATATGGGCAGTTTATTGTATATAAATGTTTTATTTTTCTAAAAGTTAACAACTAAAACAAAATTAAAACCAATTAAAAATCCATTAAAAAAGGCTGGGGAGATGGCTCAGTGATTAAAAGCAGTTGCTGCTCTTGCAGAAGACCTAGCTTCAGTTCCCAGCACCCAGAGTGGCTTACAACCACCTGTAATTCCAGCTCTAGGGGATCTGACACCTTCTTCTGATTTCTGCAGGCATAAGGTACACATGTGGTGCACATACATACATGTAAGCAAAACACTTGCATACACAAAAATAAAATAATAATAAATAATTAAAAAAATAAACCACAAACTGGGTGATAGTGGTGCATGTATTTAATCCCAGTACTTGGACAGCAGAGGCAGGCGGAACTCTGAGTTCAAGGCCAGCCTGGTCTACAGAGTGAGTTTCAGGGCAGCCAGGGCTACACAGAGAAACCCTGTCTCAAACAAACAAACAAACCACTAAACAGTGTTTAAGATGCACAAATGGCAAATAAGCAGAAAAAGTTGCTCACCCATAGCCATCAGGGAAATGCAAATTAAACAAGAATTGGACCAGTAAATATCTACTGAGTGTCTAAAAGGAAGAAAAGGCAGACAAAAGTAAATGCTGCCAAGAATGTGGCACAGCTGAAACTCCGAGGCTGCTGATGAGAAGGTATGTGTGAGTGCTCTGAGAAAGTGGCAATGTCTTAAATATACACACCACGTTCTACCCAGCAGTTCCAGCTCTAGAGTTTTAAGAGAGATGAAGACTTAAGTGCAAACAAAAGTCTATACATCAATGTTTGATTTCATCATAATCTCTGCATAGAGAAAATAACCCAGAAGACTCTCCTCAGGCAAATGGGCTACAATGAGGAACAAGCTATTGTCAAATCCAATAGTGTGGATTAGTGTCCAGAAAATTATTGTAAGTAAAAGGATACATGATGTACGGCTCTGTTTATAGAGCATTCTGGAAAAGGCAAAAGTGGAGCTGGGAGGAGAGACTGGGGCTACTGGGGTCAGAGGAGAGGAAGGCTGTTGAGAGAATGAGTCTTCTGCAGTCTGATGCTGCTGTGGTCATGGCAAGCCTCATTGGGGCAAACACTGCTGCTGCTGCTGCTGCTGCTACTAAAGTATCTTCGACTCTATGCTGAGGTAAAGATTTGATGGAAGCCGAGCATGAAGGTATGCACTCGAAACCCCAGCACTTGGGTGACTGAGGGAGGAGGACTGTAAACTTCAGGCCAGTCTGGGGTACACTGCCAGCCCCCAGGGTGGGAGGGAACTGGAGAGAACTCCTGAGAAGAGTCCTTGGTGTAGCTGTCTCGCTCCCACACTGTAGGCTCTGGCTCTGTAGTGATTCCCTTCCTCAAGGTAACTGCAGCGGAGAGCCTGAGGAACAGCACCTCTGCCAGCCAACCAAGGTCACCCGTCAACACTGGCAGCGGGAGTCATGGGTGACACACACTAATGATTTTAAGTGAAAACACAGGCACCTTATCTTTGTACTCTTCCTCCCTAAAGCCATGGCCTTGGTGTGACCATGAGGGTAACAAGGGCAAACCACTGAGGAACATTCTCCAAGCTCCGGATGCTACATCTCACAGCTGCCCAGTTAGCGACAGTAAGAAGCAGAGGAGACTTTCAGAGTCAGTAGGCTAAGGAGATAAGAGAGGAAATGCAATGAGAGGTCCCAGGACAAAAAAGGACAGTAGGTTCAGCTCAGGAGTCGGCATTCAGCCTGGATTTCAGTCCTCAGTGATGCCCAACTTAAGATCTCAAAGAGAGAGAGAGAGAGGGCTCCCTCTTCTGTGTCCACTAAAATGCTCAGGCCCTGCTCACCTGGCGACTCTCTGGGAGACCTTCAAATAAAACAAACTATGTAATATATGTGGGGTCATTTTCTTGTACTTTGGTTAATGGTATTTAATTTGCCACTACTATACGATGAAAACTCGGCTCTTGTTTAGACATATCTGGCTAAAAACAACACTGCTGCTGCTTTTAAGACAATGTCTTTTTATTTAGCCTTGACTGTCCTGGATCTCACTATGTAGACCAACATGGCCTCCAACTCACAGAGATCCTCTTGCCTCCTACATGCTGAATTAAAGATGTGCACCATCACGCCTGACTAGCTCTATTTTATATGTATGGTGTTTTGCCTTCATGTGTATATGTGCACCACGTGTGTGCTGTGCCCATTGGGGTCAAAGGAGGGCATCAGAACCCTTGGAACCATAACCATGAAGGTGCTGAGAACTGAACCCAGGTCTTCTTCAAGAGCAAGGACTCTTAACCACCCAGTCATCTCCTAGCCCCAGAAGGCACTTTCTTTGGAAAGCAGCCTGCCAGGAAGAAAGCCAAGGTTTTCCCCTTCAGCCCATAGCACCTGTCACAGAGGGGAAAGCCTCAGAATCCATAATCCACCAACCGGGGCAGGTCTGCAGAAACACAGCCAAGGCCTTAAGCAACACACAGGAGATGCAC
This sequence comes from Myodes glareolus, assembly GCF_982192425.1. Lineage (NCBI taxonomy): Eukaryota > Metazoa > Chordata > Mammalia > Rodentia > Cricetidae > Myodes > Myodes glareolus. Next base: position 97,939,872 of record NC_142027.1, on the reverse strand, counting down.
ATAAAGGTGCAAGGGGGCTCCTCCCGCCTCCTGCTTGCCAAGAATCGAACTCCCGCCTCCTGCTTGCCCAGCACTGTCCTCCCGCTCCTGCATGCCCACCACCATCCTCCTGCCTCCTGCTTGCCCAGCACCATCCTCCCACCCAGCACTGTCCTCCCGCCTCCTGCTTGCCCAGCACTGTCCAGGATCTGCTGGGAATAAAGTAGGCACTTGCTGAGCAACTCTGGTCTCAGCAGAGGCCTCTCTGATGGGAGAATCAGTGGCATCAAGGCCCAAAAGCTCAGAACTGGCCCCTGCTGCAGCTTTGGCCAGTGTCCTGACTGCGCAGACAGTTCTACATGCTCTCCTCCATGGAACTGAACAGTGGTGCAGCTGTGGCCTTGAGCTGTCCAGCCAGATAACTGGCATGTTGCTCGGTGCTTCAGCTTAAAATTTGGGCACCCAGAATTGGGCACGGCCCTCTGTATTTATGAATTGCAGTGTCACCAGCACACCATGGATTCCATAAAGTCCATCAGAAATCAGCTTCCAACACCTTCTCGGCCTCTGAGACTGAAAGCCCACTGAGAAATATCACTTTTGTGGCCTTGGCTCTGAGCCTAAGACATGGGAGGGAGCTGCCTCCAGAGCAAGCTAGGGAGAGACCTCAAGGCCTCTGAGGGGTGGTCTTGCCATAAATAACACCAAAACATTTCCATCGAGGCAAGGCCTGCCTCCGTGTGCTGCAGCAAAGTTGTGCTATCTGTCTTACAAAGAACTCAACATACTCCCAGGCAGGGCTCATGTGCTGCCGGTTCTGGCATCCCGAGACCTGGTCTCTACCTACATCAGATGCTGAAGCTCAGCCCAGGAAAGACTCTCAGGAGGCTGGACCTGCCCCAGCCACATCCCTGACAGTGCCCATGCAGCCCCTCCCTGCCCCAAGTGCGCGGGAAGCAGGTTTGCCGAGGTAACTCAAGATGCACAAAGAAACCATTCCTGGAATGGGGCTCCGTTCGGCGACTCAGAGTCAAAGGCGCACTTCATTGCTGCTTTCCAAATCCCAAGCATTGTCAGGGCCTTTCCCCTTTGAAGCCTCGCTGAGTGATTGAAGCGTCTACTTTCTGAGGGGCAGATAGCACTGGGCCAGTAATCTGACTCTAAGCCACGGGATAAAGGTAGTTTGTTTCCTCTCAGCCTGTCTGTCAACACCTCCTCAGTAATTAGCCCTAATTATTACAAAGGGCCAGCCTCCCATTCGGTTATTAAATCAGAAATGGTATCATGGCTGGGCATCTGTCAACGCCCCAACTGGCGACCTTCGATTCATTGAATCCTCTGTCAGTCTCCGCCTCGGGAAGTACCCAGGCAGGCAGGGAGGCAGCTGCTTCAAAGATACAGAACCCAGGAAGCATTCTGGGGCAGCAGGGAGGCAAAGAGAAGGGCAGGAAGACAAGGAAAACAGCAAAGAAGGTGGGTGTCTGCAGTCCAGTGCCAACGTGGGAACTGGCACCTTCCCCAAGGCTTGGAGAGCAACACTTCAATCACTGTCTCACCTTGCTTACTCCAGGGCTGACCACTGTCAGTCTGAGAATGTGTAGATAGTGGCTCTTCCCTGTGGAGGGCAAGCTAGCCCAGGGCTGCACTGGGACATCACCGTGACACAGGCAGGCAGGCAGGCTGCGGCGTTGGTAGGCAGCTCAGTCTGAGGTCCAGGGAAGCCCTTTACTAGCTTTGTGAGGTTGCACAGGCCATTCTCCATGCTGAGCTGACACCATATCCCTGAAAGCCCTGAGCAGGCATGGCGACCCCTGCAGCCTGGGCCACAGTCTTAACTTATCTCCAGGAGAAATAGGTTGCTGCTCAGGCCTAGTGCCTGGCAAAGCATTATTCTAGCTCTGAGGTGGTGCTACCCCAGCAGGATCCATGTACCTCCCTGAGGGCAATGTTCAGCCCATCCTCCACACCTCCTGGCCAACAGTACCTTCCATCACTCACCCCATTAGGTCTCATAGGCCCCCTCTCAACAGGCCCCAATGACTTAGGTGACAGAAACCAGCTACAGCCCCAGCTTCCAATTAGGCCTGCTCTGCTAGAGACACAGCCCATGTGACAGACCAGGGCAGTAAGCACAGCCTTCCTACCAGCCCACAATTGCTATCTCTTTTTTTCAGCAGTGCCACCATCAAGTCCCTGCCAGGTACACAGCTGAGTCCTTATAGCTAGCAACTGTCACAGTGGCAAGGCCAGGCCAGTGGAGTAGCATGGGTGGGTCTCAGGAGCTAAGTCCATGAGGTGGTTTTCACCTTGCTGCTTAGAAGTCTCTCGGTTGGAGCATGTGAGGTACAGAGTACTGGTCAGCTTGCCTCTAAAGGCTCAGTCACTGACTGAGCTAAAACGTAATACCAGGATGGAGCTCCTAAGCTGCAGGGCAGGCAGGGTTTCTCCAAGAACAGCCACCTCAAGCTGCACCCAAGGCTATTCACTGCTTAGGAGTTGTCTAAGGAGCCTAAGGCATCCGAAAAGAAACCTGCTCTAAGGCACTTGATGGGCAGAGGTGGAAACCCAGCCAGCACCAGGCCACAGCCCTTCTGGGTCTACACATGAAAAGCCTCGCTGCTCTAAAGGAAATGTGACCACCCTCTGTGCTAGAACCAGCTTTAGGCCCAGTAACCAAGTCTCCTTGGAGAAAATGTCCTTAGCCATGGTGGTGGGGACAACTGTCCATCAGCACCAAATGTCTGGGCCCCTGCACCGTACAGACAGACACCAGGGACAGAATGGGGGAAGGGGAGAAGTCAGATGTCTCTTTCCATCTGCCTGGTATGTAAACCATTGGTACAGCAGAAGAATCCGATGAATACACAAGCATCTAAGAGCCACCTACACGCCACGGCTCTTAGCTTGTTGGCCTCACCCACCCACACGGCCCTCCAGGGCTCAGTACCTGCTCTAGAGAACACAGTGGTTCAAGAAATGCTAAGGGAACTCGGGGCTCCTGCCGTCCTAGAGCAGAGGCTCAAGCATGGTGCCCACAGACACAGTGACCCCAGGATGTGAGACACAAGTACTGAAGGGCTGGGTGAGGAGCACACCAGAGCCCACTACACTCTCCTCTCGCTGCGACCAAATGATATAAAAATTAGCCAACATGAGGAACAAGGTGCAGGTGGACGTTTCTCTATCATAACATCAGGACTCCTTATAAAACCAGCTAAGGACAGACCAGACCAGAGTGCAGCCAGAGAGTATGGTCAGTGGCTGAGGCCAGACCCAGTCTATGCTCCATGGAAATGGAGAAACAGGATCCTCTGCCAGTCAGGATATAACAGGCTGCACTCTGGCATGTGTGTGCACACACACATACACACGCACACACACCTCAGTGGCCTCACACATGAAAAATTTATTGCTTGCTCAGATTACACAGCCATTACGGTTGTCAGATTCTCTGCCCATCACAGGCCTTGACAGAAGGCCTCCCTTATCCCAGTCATACTAACAAGGAGAGTCTAGGCTTCATGTCAAAGGCAACACATGAGACTTTAGGAAAACAGAACAATGCCTTTGAACCCTCATGTAGGGAAAATTTTCTTAAATAATAAATGAAACAAGCTCATGTACAGAACAGCTAGGAACAGCCTACTCAGGGTAGAAACTAGCAATTCCACACCTCAGAACTCACCCCAAGACCAAGGCCCTGAGAGGCCCTACATACAGCACAGAGGGCTGCCTACAACACTGTTGAAAACTACAAAATGAAAATAAAATCCATCTTGGGCACTGTTCTAGGCTGAAGTACCCAAATTCTTCAGCTGAAGTTCTTGTCTCCACTGTGTGACTGAACATGCTTATATTTGGATAGGGCAAAGAAGTAATTTAGGAAAAATATCTTTAGGGTAGGCCTGATCCAGCATGCTTGGTATCCTAGTAGATTAGGACATGGAAACACATTCAGAAGAATGATTGGGCAAGGACACAGGGAAGATGGCCACCCACAGACCAAGGGGAGGCCTTAGGAAAAACATTCTGCTTGAAAGTCAACCTTGGATTTCTCCACTCAAGAACCACGAGAAGACATACTTCTGGTTTGAACACACACACTGTAGATTACAGGTTTGCCCTTGCTCCACAACGGTCTCCAATGTGAACAGCAGCTTACTCAGCTTAATACTGAGTAATTCATCTGTGGTGGTTTGAAGAAGAATGGCCCCCATAGGCTGAAATATTTAAATGCTTAGTCACCAGGGAGTGGCACTATTTGAAAAGGTTAGAAGGATTAAAAGATGTGGCCTTGTTGGAGGGAGTGTGTCACTGGAGGTAGGCTTTGAGGCTTCAAGAGCCCATGTCAAGCCCGGAGTCTGTCTGTCTCTCCCTGCATCAGGATGTAGCTCTCATTACTTCTTTAGCTACTGCTTCAGTGCCATGTGTGCCACTGCGCTCCCCACCATGATGAAAATGGACTAAACTGCTGAAACTCTAAGTCAGCCGCCAGTGAAATGCTCTTTTAAAAGAGCTGTCTTGGGCCTAGTGTCTCTTCACAGCCACAGAAGCGTGACTAAGACGCCACCCCATATGAGGAGGACCTTTGTAACTCAGGTGCAGCTGTGGCTTCCTTCGGCCACAGTTGTGTAGGTGGGTGACACATATCAGCGGTGAGCCATGGATCCCCGCAGCAGCACTTGACTGTGTAGTAGTATGTGCTGCCAGGGGACCTGGTGGTGTCTGACGGACAGCAGGAAACAGAGCATATCTAGTCCTTTCCCAGACACACGGATGGACAGCAAACAAGGTGCCACTCAGGTCAGTGAGATGTTTAAGTTCTAGCTGGTGCTGACAGAAGTTGTAGGAATGACAGCTTTACTTGCTCTACCCCTGCAGCTGGATCTTTAACTCTTCTAGTTTTGCTCTGCACAGTGTAATGACAGACAATCACGGGGGCTTAGGCCTCAGCCTAATCACAGTGGGTATCCCAGTCAACCCTCCTGCGCACCCAGTGAGGACGAACTATTTAATACCTAACAGGGTCAGGTGAAGAAACAAGGTGTGACTAAACTCAGGCCCGCTCTCAGATCCCACACACACGATTACATACCACGACTCCCCACGGCATTAGCACGTGGGCAAGTGGTCAGACATATACACGCCTGGAACCACTGACATGGAGAAACCTAAGCATTCTATATCCCCACCAACAGCGAGGAGCCCATCGGTCATACCCTTGGCAATTCCAGACATGTAAACTTAAACTCACAGAGCTACTCCTGTTTTCTGAGAGTTGCTCTAGTTTGCATCTGTTAAAGGCCTGGCCCTTACCTAGGCTCTGCTGGGACACAGTGGAGCCTTAAGTGGGGTCTTGTGGAAGGTTTCAAGTTACAGAAGTATCACTGAAGAGAATACTGGGTCCTCTGTTCCTTATGCTTTTCTCATCCTGAACACGGGGTGAATGGTTTTGCTACATGTTGCCACCATAAGCTACCAATAAGCAGTGGATTAAAACCTCCAAAATTGTCACCCCAGACCTTTCCTCTTCACAAACTGATTATCTTGGCCCTTGTTACAATAGGAAGTTAACGAGCAATTGTTTTTTGTTTTGTGTTTTTGAGGCAGGGTTTCTTTGGGTAGCCTTGGCTGCCCTAGAACTCTGTAGACCTGGCTAGCCTTGAACTCAGAGACCCTTCTGCCTGTGTATCCCAAGTGCTGGGATTAAAGGTGCAAGCCACAACTGCCCAGCACTAATGAGCATTTTTACAACCTTAAAAAATGTCTTTAATCCACCTTGAATATGTGCTGGCTCAACCAATAGCAGGTATCCTGTCCCAATACTTTCCAGAAAGCCAACTAGTTATCAAATGGTTCTACTGATATTCATTTGAAACACCACCAATAATGTACTAAATTTTCAATTTATATGGCTCTAAAATGGTTTGCCTCACTATTGTTTCTCTATTCCAAAATCCAAGTGCTTCAAAGGTTGCAGCTTTACAAAGAATTTCAATGTCTCTGAGGACTTTATCACCAGTAATTTCTGGCTTAAGATTTTCCTTGGAGATAGGTCTTCTAAAAGCCTTTTGCTAGGGCCCACAGCCTATTTTTTAGAGATGTCAGGATATTTCCCAGGGAGCACACACTAATCAGAGGCTTGCCTGCCATCTTGTCTAGTTCCAGAGAAGTCCCCCTCTAGACCATCAGTCTGCACGCCAGCATGGGTGAATGACCCCGGGCCGGCGCACAGGTCTAACCTGATAGCCTTCTCTCCTGAGGAGTGGATCACCTGGTGGAAGATTGTCGCTGATGGCACTGTAGACAAGTTACACTGTAACGGTCTGGAAGACCACAGTCCAACCTTCTGTTCTACCTATAGACACTTAGGCACAGACAAGCTGCCCACTGCAACTAAAAGGCCCTCCCCTCCTTTCCTCAGGAGCAAGAGCCCAATCACAGTGGGTGGACCCCTCCTCTAAATTAGAGCAGACTAATTTCCCAGGTCACGGAGACTCTGCTCTCAAGCCTGCCGAGCAGCAGGCCTTCAGACATAGGCAGACCATCACCCAAGCCTTCAAGAGATGCCCCAGGAAGATCAGGGTCAGCAGGAACGACGGCAATTTTAAGCAGAAAGGTTCACTTCAGGCCCACCAGAGGTGGGAAGGCAGATGCATTAGGGGTCAGCAAGATGGCAAGGGCCAGCAAGTAACTAGACCATCATCCCAGAGAGCCACAGGCAGGTCCAGCCACAATCAAGTAAAGAGAGCAGCTGTTCCAATGATGGGCAATCATAGAAACAGGCAGCCTAGAACAGAAGCCTAGGGCTATGCAAAATCACGTCTGTGAGCAACATTCCCAGGTGTTTCGTGTATATAATGTCTGTGCTTAGAAATAATTTACAAATAAACCACCTGGACCCAAAACATCTCCTAGTAAGTTGCCAGGCAATCCAATGGCCTGCTCTGAGTCTCACCAGATGCTTACTCATCATGGCTCTTCTACATCAGCCAGCTGCTCTTCAGTCTATGGTTCTGTCAAAGTATCCAGGAAGGTTTCCTCTCTATGCAGGTACACGCTGTGTCCCCATCCTCAGATCAATTTGGCTCAAAAGAGTGTGTATGCTCAGCTCTCCCTAAAACCTCATCCTTGTGCAGAACTGGTCTTTCCTCATTCCAGCCCCAGGCCTCACATTCCCATCTGCTACCTGCTCTTCTCTTTACCCAGAGCTCTCTCTCTCAGAAGTTAGCTCTCAAGACCACCCAACACCTGCTACTCCCTCCCCTATCTAGCTCCACCTCCCCCATCAGACCTTTACAGACTCATTTGGGAACCACTGCTGCACACCTGTGACACTTGGCTGGGCTCTGCTGACAGAACGGGAATAGAACTTCTGTTCACAAATAAGAACTATTAGCAGCAGTAAGTCAACTCACATTTATTGAGACCAGCAATGCTTTCAGGGACACTTATCTATGCCAAAACCTTGACATGGAAGCTCAATCTGCCAGGAGATGCAAGTCATTTCCATCACTGGGGTTTTAAGTGTTGAAGCACCAATGTGGCGGAACACTGTGTGTGTGTGTGTGTGTGTGTGTGTGTGTGTGTGTGTGTACACTTGCAAAGCAGGAAGGGGCTTTTTAAAGCATAACCAGGTGTAGTAAGAACGCTGCCATGTAAAAAGGGAATGATTAGAGTTGAGCCTAGCAAGAGGCTCCTATCCTCCTGTATCCAAACCTTCCAACTGGTCAGGGCTTCAAGTAAGCCCACAGGAAGCATGGTTCTCAACCAAGACGTCATCTTATCCCTTAAAAGGATAAATATGGTTGCTTCTGCACTGCACATTAGGAATGAAGTCCACTGAAGTGTGCAATGGCAGATGAGTGATTATTTTAAAAAAAGGCAGTATATGCGTACAGTTATTTAACCATATCATTTAACCATTAAACAACAACAACAACAACAAAACAAATCTAAGCAACATGGAACCAAAGGCACTGTTGAGACAAATGCCACATATCTATATGCAGAGGCTATAAAAGTTGATCTAGCTGAAGCAGAAAGCAGATAATGATAACATGACAGAAAAACCAGGAGACATGAAGGTTAGATAACTCCACAGCCCAGTGTGCACTTAAGAGTTAACAATAATGTATTTCATATATTACAAGGAACCACAAGGGAAGTGCAAATACAATCCTATACAAAGAAATGATTAACGTTTAAGAAAAGAAAATGGCAGTCACCAGAGTGGATCATTATATATCTCTGCATCCAATTATATTATACTCCACAGATAGACCATTTGAAAAAAAATTTAATCCTAGCACTCAGAAGGCAGAGGCAGAGGGTTCTCTGTGAGTTCAAGGCCAGTCTGGTATATATCAAGTTCCAAGCCAGCAAGGTTACAAAGTAAAACATTGTCTCAAAAACAAAAAACCAAACCAACCAACCAACCAATTTAAAAAGAAGCAGCGGCTTCCTTTAAGCAGCCTTCTTTCCACTGTAGACTAGCATCACAGGTCACAGAGAGCAGGGCAAGGGCCCAGAAACACCAACAGTGCTACAATCTGATAGGGGCTGACTACAGGATATTTCCTGTAGGAAGTGGCCAGGTGGAACAGCACTCCCAGGTATGGGGCAGGACCTCAGCTAGAAGGCCAAGACAGGCCCACATCCTGACAGGAGTAGGGCGAGTACACATGTCTTTCTGCCTGACTTTCCAGCCGTGGATAGGCAGAGTCATCTGTAGGCAGCACTGTGCTGGCTGTCTGGGTGCTGTGGGGCCCCTCGCTGTGCACAGCACTTTATCAGGAGGAGCACTGCTGCACATCTAGACTATGTTCGGAGCACGGATGAGGAGTAGGGAACGTAAGAAAACGGTGGTTCTTGTAGGGTGGATGTCTGGGACACTGTCCAGCCACCACGAGGTACTCAGATATTTCCTGCTCTCCTTAGGTTTTAGAAATCTTCTGTTTTCTGAGGTTCTCAGCTCCCTGGGTGACTGATTCTAGCTTCTAAGAACAGAAGTTAATGGATTTTGAAAGTATTGAGCCAAGCTTGGGTCTGCGTCCTCTGAACGGGAGGCGGCTGGCCTCCTAGCACTACAATCATGAATGCATGCAGAACCAGACTGGGTCGGGGGGGGGGGGCAGGGGCCAGGGAGCTCACCCTGTCCAGCTGCTGCTCAGGCCAAGAACTCTATTGAGTTAGGCCTGAACCAAGCAGGCCTTAGGGGAATACTCATATGGAGTGCTAGGGTCATTAAGAACCCAACTATGCAGTGTCTTACTGTGGTCAGCTATGGGGCCACTGGTGGAAGGCTGAGGATAGGAGACACTGTGCTCTGCCTTCCACCAGTGGCCCGGTACTCAACAAAACTGTTTGGGCCTTGAATAACTTCTTTGAGATCCTGTCAGAACAATTTATAATCATCAGGCAAGGGCAAGTCCCTATTGAGGTAGGCTAAGCCTGTCAGTCAAGTGAGGCTTTCACAGATACAGTTGAGACTGTCCTGATAGTGTTCAAAGTGGAAGACATATATTCTCCCAGCTGGGCAAAAAAGCAGTCTAGCAGCCATTGACAGCCATCAAAGGTACCAGGTTGGAGCCAGGAACCCAGTAGAAGTCCATCCTGAGTGGCCAGGGGTCACAGGCTAGCATCCAGTTGGAGGGCCCCTTTCTGTAGGTTTACTGCCAGAAGAATCATTAGATGTGCTATTCCAATCCATGGTGGTGTACACACACATGGGGTTCCCACAGCAGGGTCTCTCAATCCAGGAATCCACCAAGGGGTCAAGCCGTGAGGTATCATCCATCTGCTGCCAACGGCGTGCACTGGTGAAACTGGCTGCCATCTGGGCAGGATTACTAGGGCTCTGCCAATGGCACCTGCCACGAGACATGCCAGGAGTAGAGGGGAGAAGGGCCCACTCAGAGCCTGGTGTAGACAGAAGAGGCAGGCATAACACAACGGGCCAAGAAGCAGCTGGACAGGGTGTGGCAAATTGCCATTCCAGGGAAACGCTGAGGACCAGGGGAGTTGAGCCGATAAGAGTCGAGGGACTGTCAGATGCAGGCCATCATCCAAGGAAATCTGTCCAAAAACAAGGTGGGGAAGAGCAGGAACAAGGCCCAACCATCAACACTGAGCTGGCAGGGTGGCATCAAGCAGAAAACCCTCAGGGACCTGATTAGCTGCTCAGAGTAGAAGGAGGGGCCCAGCGGCTGGCCTGGGAGGGTGAAAGAAACAACAAATGCTGCCTGTGACTTTAAAGGTGTAGTGACAGACACTGTCGACTCTAGAAGGGGCAGATCAGACCATCAGGGAATAGTAGCACAATGACAGTAGCAACTATCATTTGTACCATCTGTGTGTATCACAGTACCATTTGTGCTGAATGCTGACTACCCACTACCCACAATTGGGTACTATTATCATAGCTACGGAAGAGTGGTAAAGTAATTTGTGTGCAGCCACACACCAGTTAGTAAATGACAGAGAGGCGAACCTGGCCGCAGAGACAAGCATAACCACAAATTATTTCACAGGCTATGGACTACCCTTTAGAGTGGAATGAGTGGGCTCCTGGCTGCTGGAACATTATGAACTGCTAAGAACGGAGCATGTCGAAACATCCTTGCACACCCAGCACCACGCACACCTGACAAAACAGGCTGCCTTGCTCGGACTGTTTCGCCCTGCTCCCAGGATTCCAGAGACCACCTGCAGGCAAATCTACCCAATCCTGAGCACACCTCCCTCACCCTCATCCCAGTCAATAACCTGGCACTACAACCCCACAGGTGAAACTCTGCAATTCCAATTTGGAGTTTCTTCCTGTTAACCACCAGCACCTGGCCAGAGCTCCCTTTGATGGTTGGACCCACTCTTATTCCAAGTTGTGGCCACAAGGACACACAAGGAAGGAGGACAAGGAGCCCTCCTCTGGGGTTCTCACACTGCTCCAGTCTCTCTGGAGAGGAAAATCCACCACCTGGAACCTCTCTCAACTCTTTGCTTCAACCCTGCACACACATCCCAGTTCTCCACAAGCTCTCTCCTAGGACCACCGAGCATATATCTTCACACCTGGCTTTCCATGTGTTTACCCCCGACCCAGTCGCTTTCTCCAGAAAGGTACAGCAAGGTTGATCTTGGTGCCAGCACCTCCCAAGGGGCCTGCAACACTTGGCTGCCAGTACTGCCAGCTCCTACCTCTAGCATCCAAGCATTCTGGACCACCCAAGGCCTGACTCACACCTCAAAGTCCAGCCCTTGACCTGGGATTCTCATCATAATCACCAGCCAGATCCAGTCTCTCAGTGAGTTCTCCTGAAGTAATGCCCACAAGTCAGGTCCCAGTCCCCAAAGCTAGGTGTCAGGCTGCCCACGAACACCATTTCACATGCCCAGAAGCCAGTGTGCCACCCAGACCTCCCGCCCCAACTATGAACCTTAGATGTTGTCTGCCCACTCGCCTAGGTGCCTGAGAGCCTCTGGCAACCTAGGAGAGCGGCGCCCCCACCCTGCAGACACCAATTCCTGCTTTCGTCTAGGTCATCCTAACCCTGAGCCAGTCACTCACTTGCTGAGCTCAAGATCCCCCCGCACGACCCTTGCCTAGCAATCTGTGGAACTCTCTCTTTTCTCTCCATCAACCCTGCCTGGCATTAGGTAATCTCACTCCTCTTCCTGGACTGGACAGCAATCTACTAGAAGACTGAGGGCCGCGGAGCGTGGGATTCTTTCTCCACAAGCTGGGCAGCACCTGACACACTCTGAGTTCTTTGCTCCAAGACCTGGGAAACCCGGGAACACAACTTGCCCAAAGCCAAAATGTGAATGGAGGCTAGACTACCTGCACCGCCCACCTGCCCGCCAGCAACCGCCATGCAGGGCATCCAGCTCACAAGCTCCCGGTCCACCTACCTGAGGCCGCCAGGGTCAGAGGATCTGCAGACGGACACCGGCCAGAGCGGCGTGCTTCCGCGGCCAAGATCCCACAGCCACCTGCAAAGTGAAGAGCGAGAAGAGCCTGAGAGAGATCAGGGGAGCGGGGCGTGACTCCTCGGGACAGAGCCCACACCTCAGCCCGCCGCCCCACTTCGCGCTGACCCAGCCCCACTAACCCGGCTGCCTAGATCCTAGCCTGTCGCAGCCGGCTCTTAGGATTCCACGAAGCACCTCGTCAGCCACGCCCCCTCCGGCGTGCACACAGCCACCCCAGACGCGCCCATTCTGTAACCCCGCACGCCTCGCGCTCGCCTTCCCGCGGGGCTGCGCGCGCATGCAAGGCTCGCCGCGCCTGCGCCGTGAACCGCGAGGCCTCTCCCTTGCAGACGTCCGACCGTGCCAGCGCGACAGCGCGGCGCGGGGGGTGATGGGAGCGCGCGCTTGGTACCACGCCGAGAGGCCGCGTGCGCAGGCGCCGGCTGGTCCTGTAGATCCCAGGAGCAGAGGCGGGGCTGCTGCGTTCAAAGTCTTTGCTGTCTACTGGAGGCTTGCCCTGCGCCAGCGTGGGTCGCGAAGGCTCCAGTACTGAGTGGCTTCTGAGCCTGCAGACCTGGGGAGCGCATCTTCTGAGTGACAGGTCTACACAGTACCTCTCACCGCCTGGTGAGCCTGGGAAGGCCCGTGTCTGCCTTCCATCCCAGCCGCGAGAGGCAGGGCAAGCTGGCAGCACATCCCTCCACTTGGAATCATAGCAGCTGCAGGCTATATGACAAGCAAGCAAGGCCAGTGACTTTCCTCGTCTCATGGGTGTGTGTCTGAACCTAGAGAGGACGGTGAGGGCTGGCTGCCAACGCCTCTTAGACAGGGCAGTGTCTAGCCTAGTGTGCTGCCCAGCGTTGGGGAAACCAGTTGGCACCTAGACATTTTAGAAAGACCAGGAGATGAGCTTTTATGCCCCTCGTATGCATATGAGGGTTTGTCCCTCTAGCTCCTTCGTGTACTTGTGATGCCATCCCAAAACCCAGACACATATTTAGATGGTCCACCGACCAGTCCTTGGGCGGGGCTGGAGGGCTTTGCTGCGCGGTAATACTTCTGAAAGCAAGCACATGCATAACACACCAGCTCCCTGTCTGCCCTGCTCTGGTGACTCCTTTCCTGAAAGATCTCTGAAATGTTATCTGCGTTTACACCCAAACTCACTTGCTTTGATCCCTGAAACGGGAATCAAAGATCACATTGTACCTTCCAAGGGTCTGTGGGGCTTTCAGTAGCCTGAGCCAAAAATAATAAAAGTGGCACCCAACCAGGAAACACCTCCTTGAAGTGTGAATGAAATTTGGGCTTTTTTTTTTTTCGGTTGTATCTTTCCTAATTGACCTGATAATTTAAACTTCCTCCCTTAAGGGAGGGGTTGTTTCTGTGAATTCCGATCACCCTCAGGCCCCAAGCAGCTGGAGCTAACTCAGGACTTAACAACAGAGTGAGCAGCAGGCTTGTACAAAAGACCACACAACCAAGCCCCTCCTACATAAGTCTTTTTCCAAATTGCCTTTTAGTTTTATTTTAGGGCACCACTTCAAATGTGCATGACAAGGTGTATCACGGTAACCACAGCAGTAGTATTACTACTCGCAGGGCAGTGCAGGCATCACCACCTTTCCCAGAGGCATCTCATACACTAGAAACTCCGTCAGAGTGCCCACCACTGTGAGTCTGAATTTGCCTGTGTACCCCACACACCAGGTGCTTACACAATGTCCATCTGTGAATGTATTTCATTTAGTATGTTTTCAAGGTTCGTCTATGCCATAGCAGGTGTTTAAGTCGCCTTCCTTTAGTGTTGACTGAGGGACTGGGGAGCTGGCTCAGATATTAAGAACACTAACTGTTCTTGTATAGGACCTCGGTTTGTTTACGAGCACCCACATCATGGCTCACAACCATTCATAACTCCAGTTCCAGGGTATCTGACAACCTTTCCTAGTTTCTTCAGCACCAGGCACATACATGGCTCACATACATACATGCAGGCAACACTCTTACATATGAAACTAAACAAAAACATTTTTTAAAGAGCCAGACTTTAATCCCAGCACTCAGGAGGCAGAGACAGGTGGATCTCTGTGAGTACCAGGCCAGCCTGGTCTATATAGTCAGACCCTATCTGATTCCTCTTTCGAGTGTCCACATTTTGTTTCCCTTTCATCCCTCTTGACACTGAATTGCTTACACCTTTGGCCATTGTGGGTAATAGTGCTGTGGAGTCACTATGTCCTAGTTAGGAGTTCTATCGCTGCGATGAAACACCATGACCAAAAAGCAACTTGGGGAGGAAAGGGTTTATTTGACTTATACTTCCAAAGCACTGTTCATCATCGAAGGAAGTCAGGACAGGAACTCAAACAGGTCAGGAACCTGGAGGCAGGAGTTGATGCAGAGCCCATAGAGGGGTGTTGCTTACTGGCTTGCTCCTCATGGCTTGCTCAGCCTGCTTTTTTACAGAAACCAGGACCACCAGCCAGGGATGGCATCACCCACCATGGACTAGGCCTTCCTCCATGGATCAATAATTAAGAAAATGCCTTACAGCCTGATCTTATGGAGGCATCTTCTCAATTGGTTCCCTCTTTTCGGATAATTCTAGCTTATATCAAGTTGACATAAAACTGTCAGAAAACATTGTAAAAGATGTATTTGAGTCCCTGGTTTTAATTTTTAAAAATGTATGTGTTATGAATGTTTTATGTTTTATAAGCATGCCTGGTACCCTCAGAGGACAGAAGTGGGTGGTGGATCCCTGGAATTGATTTACAGGTGGTTGTGAGCTGCCATGTGGGTGCTAGGAACTGAACCCAGGTCCTCTAGCAGAGCAGCAAGTGCTCTAAGGCAATGAGTTATCTCTCCAGCCCCTAATTTTATTTCTTCAACTATACACCCAAAAAGAGTAAACTGCTAAGTCTTACAGTAAGTTTGTTTTGTTTTGTGATAAATTGCCAGTGTCCCAAGATAGTTGCATCATCTTCTATTGCCATCAGTAGCATACAAGAGTTCCAATTCCTCCACAACCTGCCAAAAAGTAGTTTTGCTTTCAGCTTGGTATGTGAATATTCAGTTTCCCAGAACTATTTATTAGAGAGATTGTCCTTTCTCGGTCTTGACACTTTTGTTACATGTTATTTAGTGCTTTGGACCTTTGGCCTCTTGGCTGCTGCATCTAGTTCCCCTATAACCTCATCTCCTCTCCCTCCCCTTCCTGTCTCCCCATATGGTCCAGTTCAGCCTGGCCATGTCCACTCTGGACTCTCCCAGATGTCCCTACTTCTGACCATGCTCTCACACATATCTACAATAAACTCCTTCAACATAAAAAAAAAAGTCATTTGGTGGGGCTGCAGAGATGGCAGCTCACAACTGGCTGCAACTCTAGTTCCCGGGGATTCAATACCTCTAGTCTCCAAAGGCAGTGCATACATGTGTTACACACACACACACACACACACACACACACACACACATATATATATATATATATATATTTAGGCAAAATAGCCATACTCATAAAATCTTTTTTAGGAAGTCATTTGATACTGCATTCAGCTTGCAAATATCGCACGAGCACCAGTGATTCTAAATATACGTGTGTTTCTTTTCTTTTTTCAGTTTTTTTGAGACAGGTTTTACTATGTAGCCTTGGCTATCCTGGAACTCACTCTGTAGGTCAGACTAGCCTCAAACTCACAGAGATCTGCCTGCCTCTGGTTCCCATGTGCTGAGATTAAAGGTGTGCACCACCATTGCCCAGCTGTGTTTATTTATAGGGTTTTCTGTTATTTTCCATTGGTCTATATATCAGATTTAATGCCAGTATCACACTATTTTTTTAAAATATTTATTTATTATGTATGCAATATTCTGTCTGTGTGTATGTCTGCAGGCCAGAAGAGGGCACCAGACCTTATTACAGATGGTTGTGAGCCACCATGTGGTTGCTGGGAATTGAACTCAGGACGTTTGGAAGAGCAGGCAATGCTCTTAACCACTGAGCCATCTCTCCAGTCCCCCACACTATTTTGATTAATGTAGCTTTGTAGTCAAATTTGAAATCAGGAAGTATGAGGCCTTCAAGTTGGCTTTTTACTGGGGGAAGCTACTAAGGGCCCTTTGAAACTCTATGTGAAATTTAGGATCTCTCTCCCTCCCTTCCTTCTCCTCTTATTCTCTTTTTTACTGAGGTAGTCTCATTCTGTAGCTGAACTATCTCACTCCTTCACTGAATATTTTCTGTCACCGCTGACTGAATGTGTTGATGCAGAGTTCACAGATGTAGAAGACTGTAGACATCTGCATATCCACTTATATTGCATATCACATGTTTTTTGAAATCCTGCTGTATCAGCTTCTCTCACAAGCACTGGGGTTACAGGCATGTACCACCATGCCCTGTTTAGGGTAGATTTTTTCTGTTTTTCTGAAACGCCATTGAAGTATTAATAGTAACTGCCTAAGTCTTTAGATCACTTAGGGTATATTGATGTTTTCAAATGCTGGGCTGGGGTCAGGTGGTGGTGGTGCACATCTTTAATCCCAGCACTTGGGAGGCAGAGGCAGGTGGATCTCTGTAAGTTTGAGGCCAGCCTGGTCTACAAGAGTTTGTTTCAGGACAGCTAAGGCTGTTACGCAGAGAAACCCTTTCTTGAAACACACACACACACACACACACACACACACACACACACACACACACAAAGTTAGACTGGGGCTCCAGGTGTGATGCACAGCTTCAGTCCCAGAACTCAGAAGGCAGGGGCTAGAGGATCTGTGTGAACTCAACACCAGCCTAATCTACATAGAAAGTTCCAGGAAAGACCCTGTCTTACCACCACCCTCATAAATAAACTGATGGACTAGGGTTGTGGCTCAGCAGTGACCCACATGCCAGCATGAATGAGATCCAGCACAAAATACTGTTTCAAATCTGTGAGCATTGTATGTCTTTTCTTTTTTCTTTTTTTTTTTTTAAAAAAATTCTTTAGTCCCTTTCAGCAGAACTTATCATCAGAGCCCTGCAATCTCACAACTCAGGAAGGTGAGGCAGAAGGATCCTGAGTTTGAGGCCGGCTTGACCTTTGTAGCAATAGAATATCTAACCATTATTTTAAATGCTTATTATTGTGTGTGTGCACGGGCGCACATATGTGTATGTACACGGGCGCACATATGTGTGTATGTACATATGCCACAGTGCGTGTGTGGAGGTCAGAGGGCAACAACTTTTGGGGTAATTCTCTCCTTTCACTGTGTGTCCTAGGGATTAAACAGGACTTCAGGCTTAGCAAGGAGCACATTTACCTACGGAACAATCTCACCCCCTCCCCAAATATTTTCTGTCACAGCTGATTGAATGCATTGATTCAGAATCCACAGACAAAGATTATATGTAGGACATCTGTATATCATTGTCTTAGTAAGGGTTTCAGTTGCTGTGAAGAGACACCATGACCACAGCAACTCTCATAAAGGAGAACATTTAATGGGATGGCTTGCAGTTTCAGAGGTTCAGTCCATTATCATCACGGTGGGACATGGTGGCTGGGACATGGTGGTGTGCAGGCAGACATGGTGCTGGAGCTAAGAGCCTACATCTTCACTGGCACACAACAGGAAATATACTGGGACACTGGGTGTGGCTTGAGAGTAGATGAGACCTCAAGGTCCGCCTCCACTGTGACACACTTCCTCCAACAAGGCCACACCCACTTTAACAAGGCCACGCCTCCTAATAGTGTCACTCCCTTTGGAGGCCATTTTCATTCAAACCCCCACAACCATCCTATACTGTGCATATCGCATAAATACATTGTTATTGTTATTATTACTATTGCCCCGTGGAAATGCTCAGGAACTCCAGTGACACAAGGAAAGTAGTAGCAGTGGGCACCTTTGACTCGTTCCTATCTCAAAGCAGAAACAACTTTCACCACTAAGTATGACACCAGCTACTGTCACTCATCCCACCTTTGTGCTAGTTTGAAGTTTTCTTTCTTTAAACTTCTGTTATTAAAATTTTATTTTTATATGCAATATGTTTAGTCTTGCATGTTATCTTACCACATGTGTACCTGGTGTTCTCAGAGGCCAGCAAAGGGCATGGGATTCTCTGGAAACTGGAGTTACAGACCTTTCTGAGTCACCATGTGGGTCCTTAGTCTGTGTTCTTAACTGCTGAGTCATCTCTGTAGCCCCAGAATTTTCTTTTTCCTGAGAGTGGTTTTCAAAAAAAAAGTATGATAAATTTAGCCAAATGTGCCTTCTCTAGTAATGTAGTTATGATTTTTTTAACCATTGGATTAATGTACTAAACTACATAAATTGAATGTTCTAAAGAAACCATCTTAGATTCCTAGGATAAATCCCATTTGGCCAAAATAAATTCCTTGTATGTGTTGTTAACTTCAATATGTTCATATTTTAAAGGGAAATTAGCATGTACATCTGAAACAGATATTGGTTTGTAACTTTATTTGTAATGTCATTGTCTATATTTTTTTAAATTTAACTGCAGTAACAGCCTTTCCAGGGTCTGATGCCCTGCCCTGGCCTCCAGGGGCTCCTGCATTCATATGGTACACACATTCACACGGAAACACACATATACATAAAAATAAATTATTTAAAAAATTTAATTTACCTATTTTGTGCGAGTGTTCTGCTTGCTGTAAATCCTAGCCCTGTGCCTGCCAAACCTTGGCCCCTCCCCAGAGGAGGTCAGGACCACTCCCCCAGTCTATTTAAACTGCTCCCCAGAAAGTCCCTTTATGCCCCCCTTCATTTTATAATGAAGCTCATTAGTATATATGCTATAAAACTAAGAAAAATAACATATTTTTTTTGTTGTTTCTTTGAGACAGGGTTTCTCTGTAGCTTTGGGACTTGTCCTGGAACTAGCTCTTATAGACCAGGGTGGCCTTGATCTCACAAAAACCCACCTGCCACTGCCTCCCCAGTGCTGGGATTAAAGGCGTGCGCCCCCATCGCCCGGCAATAATATGGTTTTAATATATATATATACATACATATATATGTGTATGTATATATATATATATATATATATATATATATAGCACTCCTTATATTTTCCACTTCTGAAAGTTAAGGAATGTCCACTTCATCTAAACTGTCGAATTTGTTGAATTAAATTCGTTCATTTTATTAGCTCATTACTGTGAGTGTACATGTGTGCACATCACTGGGGATGAATCAAGGGTTCACATGTGCGAGGTGGGTGCTCTACTAACCTTCCAGTGCCTATACCTGTAAGTCTCCAACCTGGGAGGAATAGCTCAGCTGCTATTTAACATATCAAAGCTGACCTGGCCTCCAGGTTTTCCCAGTGTCCCTCAGTCCTTACTAGCTGGCACAGATCTGCCCTCTACCAAGAGGTTCATCCCTATATACTTCATATAATTCAGACATCTTGGTTACCTATCCTTTGTACCTTTGCCCTCCTGGGTTGCTGCACTTGGTTCGCCTCTCTTCTTTCCCTTCCCCTACCCATCTCTTTACTTGGCTCAGAGCAGTGTCCATCCTGGACTCTCCCAGATGTTCCCGCCTCTAGCTCTGCTCTCCCTTTTATCTATAATAAACCTTCTCCTCCACCATACCCAGGAGAAGTCATGTCCTTTACTTCTTTTTTTCATTCAATACCTTTTACGATAGTGTTTTCTCTTTCAAAACTGAAGCTGAAAATCTTTCAAATACCCAACACTTGATTGTTTTCAGACTTTAACATTTTAAAATTACATTTATTATGTATGTACACCCCCCCACACACAGGGCATGTGTGGAAGTCAGAAGACAAGTTATGGGAGTTGCTCCTCGTCTTCTACCATGTAGGTCCCAGGGATTGAACTCAGGTCCTCAGCAACAAGCACCTGGACTTGCTGCACTATCTCATTAGCACCATAGTTAAAAATATTTGTTTGACAGGCTCCAAAGCTACAGAAAAACCCTGTCTCAGAAAACAAAACAAACAAACAAACAAACAAAAAAATTGTTCATATAGCACCGGCTGGCCTTCAACTTCTGTGTAGCAAAGGATAGCTTCCAGTCCTCCTGTCTCTACCCCTGTAAGGCTGAAGTTAATAGCTGTGTGCCAACATGCCTTGGTACAGGCAGAAAGAGCAGGCAAAGGCCGGTTGTAGTGGCTCAGCACTCCAGGCAGAGGCAGGCAGAACTCTGTAGATCAGAGACTTGAACATAGAAAGTTCCAGAGTGGCAATTGAAACTTTTTCAAAAGCAAAAAAGAAAAGCTAGACAGGCCAGGTCCCAGCAGCAAGAATGCTCAGGGTGGTTCTGCCCAAAATGAGGGCCAGCAGCTGCCCATGGATGTGTTGAGAATGTCCACGGCAGAGGAACACGTCAATCCATATGGCCTCCTGTGGCATCAGGCATCTGGTCCTCTCAGCAGCCTTTGGCCAAGTGGGTGGGGTGGAGTGAGAGCTGTCTGAGCTGGTGACGGCAAGTCTCACTCACATTGTGTCTGGGTCTCCTAGTATAGCGGCCCGCCCTGGCATGCCTGGGCACTGAGGAGCTGACAGGTACAGCAGCTTCTGAGAGAATCAAGGCATGGGATAGGAGACTTGGCCTTGCAAAGAATGGGCTGATGGGAACAACAAACTCCATTTACACACAGCTCCCCTCCCGGAGACTTTGAAAATTAAATACTCCCCAAGCTATGGAAACCCAGTCACGGGCTGAGCGCTAGAACTTTATTATTATAATGGGTCGGCCCAATTCCAGCCACCACAGGCAGAACAATGAGCCATTGAAGCCTTCTGAAGGTCTTGCCTCCCATCCACCCTCTCCCTCAGGCTGGGCCCTGGTACTGAGGCCTCTGAGGGGAGGGCAGTAGGGCAGACATGCCTGAGTCCCGGCTTTGCCCCCTCAGCTCAGAGACTCCTGGGAGAGCCGGGAATTGCTTTCCTCACTCATCAAGTAGGGCCCCCATAAAAACTACCAGGAGAAAATCCATACGCAGACAGCTTTTATACGGACACGCCATTGCACAGCTCGATGCTTGTGGGTCAGGCACTAACTGTATCTGCTTGTAGGGAAGTTCCATGAGGATGCTGGAGACACAGGTGCTCTCCCCATGCCTGGCCAGTGTGTCTTTCCAACATGAGTAGAGCAAAGGAGACAGCAGGGTGCCCCTGCCCCGTGCCAGGGTGTGTATCAGGCCCACACTCGGTGCAAAGTCCTGGGCTGCAGCTGGGGCAGGGAGCTGTGGCCATCGGGCAATCAACCCTCAGTTGCTATGTAACAAGGTCACACTATATCTTGTTTATGGTCCCACTTTATTCCCAAGCATTTGGTGTTATTTGATCATCAGTTTTAAGCCCCAAATATCCAATTTTATTGGGAGAGAAAAAATTTAATGTTATGGAACTACAAGGCCCAATCGCTGTCCCATGAAATCTTAGAGGGGATTGGATAGGGTCTGCCTTGCCCATCCCTGTCGCCTTTGCTCCTGGCTTTGAGTTTCCTCCCTGAGATTAGGCCTCGACCTGCCCAGTAAGGAAGCTGAGTCTGGTGTCTTCAGTGACTCCTTGGACCGCTGGATCAGATCCAACCTATGAGTGCCTAGCATCCTGCTCTAACCCTGGTGAAGGCCAGCTCTGAACACAGAAGGCCTGTGAAGGGAGCCCTCTTACTGCCTACTGGGAAGGCCGCGTGTGCTCCTCAGATGGCACTGGGACGGCTCCTGGGACCCCAGCTTGGGTTTCAGGATTAGGGTAACCTGAGTATCATAAACCACAGCAGGACTGAGATTAGGCAGGCTCAGATCTAAGTTGCTTTGCTAGGCCCCTGGGAGATGTGAAGGTCTCCTTACTGCCCTTGTAGCCACAGGTGCTTGGCTGTGGACCAGAACACGCAGGGCTCCCCAAACCCTTTGGTGGCAGGACCAGAAACATGAGAGTTCTTGGAGAGCTTAAGGGGGTTGGGGACAGCAAGGGGAGGTAGCAGAAGTCAGGTCCCAGCAGCAGGAATGCTCAGGGTGGTTCTGCAGGAAAGTGAGGGCCAGCAGCTGCCCATGGGTGATCAGCCATGGCCCTGGCTGGCTCACCATCAAGGTCACAAGGTCACATTAAATGTGCCTTCTGTTTCTCCTCTTCCCAGGACTGCTTCCCATCCAGAGTGGACAGCACCAATGTTGGATCTTTGGTGGACCTGGCCACACCAGGTAGGCAACAGTAGGGTTGTGTGTGACATGACACCACATGGAGAGGTGCAGGGGACCACCCCGCATGGAGAGGTGCAGGGGACCACAGGGGACCACCTTCAGCTCCTGGGTATACAGGTGAGTGTGACTGCAGTTCCCTTCCTGAGGACCTGTGTGTGGCACCAATGGAAACTCATGCCCGTTACTGTCTTCAGTCACCGGCAAAACTTCACCCTGCCACCATGGGTTCTGGAAGCAGGAGCCATGACCCCAGTCACATGTGCTGGGGTTATTAGGATGTGGGCTACAAGTAAGACCCAAAGAGTAGCCACATAAGAACCCGATGGCTTGTGGCTCAAAACTTCCCTCCATCAGCCCACGTCTCAGTGCTATCTCCCAGTTCCCTAGAGGCCTCTTGGCACCTTGTGGTGAAGAACCTTCTGTCCAGTTATTTCACAGCCTGAATATCTCCGGGAAACTCCTTTTTTCTCTACCCTGTCTGGGAGGGCTGCTGAGCAACCTGTGGCACGGCTATGACAGGATAGAGGTATCTGCAAATTCTGGGGAGTGTCCCATCTCACCGGGAAGAAGCCAGACCAACAAGACCCTCACCTGGCTGAGGGACAAGCAGGGCTGGACCTACAGCGCTTCCTGTTGCCTTCTACTATGACAGCAAGGCACAAATGTGTGGCTCCATCTCTTTATTTGTGCCTTTGCCTAGCTCAGGAAGCACAGGAGGAGCAGCCCACAGCAGTGCAGCCTGAGCCTGGGCCAGAAAACAATGCAGTCTGTGAGTGCTAGGTTGGGGGTTTCTGCATCACACCAGGGCCAGGGTCCCAGACACTGGTGGCATTTCCTGGGTTCTGTTTGGACACCAATGCTGGGGTGGCCACCTGTGGAACTGAGTCATATGCCAAGGTAGCAAAGAACAAAAATGTGGATCTCAGGCACAAGCCCACGGTTAAGGCCTCGGGCAGACACTGCTGTTTTTCACAGGCAAGTCTACTTGCTGGCAAGGGTGCCCAGCCAGGACACAGAGACAACCTCCACTGTCAGCAGAGCACAGTAGGGACCCAGGCCCCTGCTGCCAGCTGAGCAGAGGAAAGGTCCCCAGAGGACTCTGTGATATGCAAAATGGGGGTGTATGCTGCAGTCTCAGCCACTCTGCTTGAGAACTGATAGCTCCTTTTATATCCTCTGCTGTTTGCCTCAGAACCCTCTCAGAGCCTTGCTGCGCTCTGTCCTCCACTACTGTACCCCCAGTCTGGCCCTCAAAAGCACCAGTCTCTGTGCCTGCTGCACAGGGATCTCAGGACAGCATGAAGTGGGGACAGTGAGGGAGATGGGCACTCCGTTCTACTTCCCAGGATAGTCGGGCAGGGAGGGAGCTCCTACCAACTCCTTTCCTTCCCATGTCCTTGCGCAATCCAAAGCCACAAGCAGAGGTGTGTAAAGTATTGCCGGGGGTAATTGCAGGTTACATGGAACAATCTGAGGAATTAAAAACATACTTTCATTGCATCATAAAAACATGCAAAGGCAGAGAAGAGGCGGCCCAGGGGAGCACCTGGCCCTGGGTTGGTAAGCACCTGGCCCTGGGGCATTCTAGCCCTGTTGCATTTTCTGGTCCTGAGAGGGGACCGGCCCTGCAGTGATCCTGCAGCTAGACAGGACAAATGCCACAGCTGATGCAGCTCACCCATGGGTCCTGCTCCTTAGCACTGGCCCTGCCTTCAGCACAGGGCAGAGCAGCCCTGGGTGAGTAGTGAGTGGCAGTCACAGGTCTGTGCACACTGCCCCATGGGGACTGCCTGCTTCTGGTCTGTGCACACTGCCCTATGGGGACTGCCTGCTTCTGGTCTATGCACACTGCCCTATGGGAACTGCCTGCTTCTGGTCTATGCACACTGCCCTATGGGGACTGCCTGCTTCTGGTCTATGCACACTGCCCTATGGGGACTGCCTGCTTCTGGTCTATGCACACTGCCCTATGGGGACTGCCTGCTTCTGGTCTGTGCACACTGCCCTATGGGGACTGCCTGCTTCTGGTCTGTGCACACTGCCCTATGGGGACTGCCTGCTTCTGGTCTGTGCACACTGCTCCATGGGGACTGCTTGCTTCTAGTCTGTGCACACTGCCCTATGGGGACTGCCTGCTTCTGGTCTGTGCACACTGCCCTATGGGGACTGCCTGCTTCTGGTCTGTGCACACTCTCCTATGGGGACTGCCTGCTTCTGGTCTATGCACACTGCCCTGTGAGGATTGCTTGCTTCTGGTCTGGCTCCACAGCCAACTGAGTGCTATGTGACTGAGCCTATGTGGTCTCCCGAACCTGCCCCTGGGCCCCATAGCTAGGCCAATGCGGGGGATTACACTGACCAGCACCAAAAGTAGCTTGGGTGGTAGCACATCCCTGTGGAAATCTTTGCTCTGCAACACTCACAGATGTGAGTTGGCCAGACTCCTGCTCACATTTTCCAGGAGTGCAAAGGGAGCTAAGACCTGAAAACACATAGAACACAGATCTGTGGATGTCTGGACCCTCCTAGAGGCTGGCACAGACTGAGACAAAGACTTCAGAGGCAAGTACCCTGATGCAAATTCTACTCTGGGAAGAAGGTATAAAAGTAGGCCCTATCTTTGGGGCCAGCTAGTGCAGTTGCACACACTGGTCTAGCTATGGGGTCCAGGGACAGGTTCAGGAGACCACAAAGGCAGCCCAGTGCTCTGGTGAGACATAGGCCCAGAACCCTCACTCAGTCCTGTGAAGCCAGAACAACATTAGGAGGACCCCGATGGGGCAATGTGCACAGAGCAGTAACTATCCTGAAGGGGCTTTGGGGACATGAATGTATGGATGTCATTGGCTGCTGAGTAGGCAGGAAGCTACAGGCCAGTGTGTGCAAAGGGCCAGTCACACGTTGCCTCTATTCAATTATCACCCAGCACCAAGGCCGCTTTCAGGCGCTTGCTTGCCCCCTTGTCAGGGACTGCTCCCAGAGCAGTGGTTCCATGGGATGTACCTGGTCAGGCCCAGAGGCTTCCCAATCCACTGGCCTGAGGCAGCAGGTGTTAGCTGACCTCTCTGCCTCCAAGGCAGACAAAACCTCAAGCTAGAGGAGCACCCCGCCCCCCAACCACGCCCCAGGATCCTGGCAGGCTGGGGCGTGCCACCAGTGGTGCATTAAATAGGACATGGCTGATCTGGCCCTGCACTTGTCAGGAGAGCGGGGCCAGCCCAGCACTTGGCATCTTAATTGGGCGTCTGAGAGCACCCTGCACACTTCCACTTTGAGTCAGGCTCTGGGTAGGCCCATTAAGGTGCAAACACATTCCTTTGTTGGCTGACAAGCAGGGTCCCATCCAAGGCTCCCGGGGCCAGGCTAAGTGATGTTTTCTTAAGGAAGACATGAGATTAGCCTCTGCTAAAGCCTCAGCATAATGCAGGGCTCTGCCCCTCCCTGTCAGGGCTGTCTCTCCCTGAAGTGATTGACAGGCGCTCCCTGGCCCATCAAGCTTCAATGTGGAGGATTAGCCAAAACCAGTCCACAAGCTGACTCGAGGGCCACTGTGGGAAGTAAGGAGGTGTGCAATGTTCATTTCAGACAGGAAACCTCAAACGACCCCGGCAAACCTTTCCTCCCGTTCCTGACCTTTGATGACCGCTGGAGCTATGTACACAGAGACCTTAGGGGTGACCTTAGCAGAAAGTCCAGGAGTGATCTCTAGAAAGATGTCTTAAGACCTGAGCCAGTAACTGAAGGGAGGCTGAGGATGGTGGAGAGGTGCTGTGTCCTGCCAGGGACCTGTCTGGTCAGGGTTGTTCCTCCCAATGGCTGCTGGGAACTCTAGAACTAAGACACTGTGGCTCTGTGTATTATGGTTCCGGTGGCAGCAGATCCTGATTGGAAGCTACTACCACATGACATTGGGCAATTCTGGGGACACTACAAGTGGACATGCTTTAGAAAAACACCCTCTTTATTGGTGCTCCAGAAATGCCAGGGTCTCAAACCTGTGCAGCCCACATGGGGTTTCGGCGCAGGCCATCATCACCTGACGCTGGAGTATGGGAAGGCTGGCCAGAGGGTGTAGGTGTGACGTCATCCCTGCAGGACACACAGCCATTTACGCAGACACACGGTGCTCTATCCACATCTTCTGGGACCTCTGAGGAGGCAGCAAAGCCTTCCAGTCCTGCCAATAACAGGTGGGGTCAGCAAGCCTCACATTGGCCTAGCCATGTCACCCCAAACCACAGGAGATCCTTGAGAGATGTTTTGGAAAAAAAACCCTGAAGAAAGTTCTCCACCCCCGACCCTGCCCAGATTGGTTTATCAGAGAGAATACTGTAGTTTCTATAAAAAAAGAAAATTTTGATCAAAACGTATACTGGGCTCTTAACGAAAAAGCAAAACAAAACAAAACAAAAACAGAAGGTATAATCTTCTGGTAAGAGCTTCCTTAGAGGGCTTTCTGTCAATCACAGCCGTGGCACTGAGGAGCTGTGGTGGAGCTGGTGTCAGAAAGCCCAGACAAGGCCCCCAGCCAGACTCGCCACCCACTGGATGTCTGAGAGCTCCTGCTAGGTCTCTCAGACCAGACAGAGGATGTCTTGAGGGGGAAAGAACTCTTTCTATAGCCTCCCCCTAGGCTTCAGTGAGGAGAACAGTTTCCAAGGGCCCAGAACAAGACAGATATCCCAGTAGGGCTGTAGCATGCAGACTCAAGGTCTGGGGCTTCTGAAGGGCACTGTCAGACTGAGAGGTGACAAGGCAGGGGCAGGAGGCTAGCCTGGCTCTACAGAGCTACAGCAGAGCCATGTGTGGCATCAGTCAGCCATGTACAAGGCAGCATCTCCACCTTCTGGGCAGGAAGGAAATGAGCCGGCACTTGTGCTCACTGCAGGGGCAAATGGCACACAGGGAACAGCACTTGACACTGCCCAGGAGATGCTGTGAGAGTCTAGCCTGTGGGAAGGCCCTGCATGTGTTTACCTGGTATCATGCCTGTCATGGTAGCTCCCAAGACTCTAGCCACAAATGCTCTTCTTAAGCCTGCTCACCTGGACCCAGGTGTCTGAGGAGCCTTGTACTGGGCACATGGCATAGTGTGTGCCCTCAGCATGGCAGGGATGGTGGCTTAACCTCAGCATCCAGTCACAGTGGGCTCCAGGCCTGAGCGCTTGGTGATGTGCAGCTTCACCACCTCCTCGGAGCAGGTGGGATGGATCCCCACTGTCTGCATCACCTGTGCATATGACGCCCCACATCTGCATAAGTCGAGAGCGGGATGGTAAGTGGTCAGTATGGGGGGGTGTCTGTCCACACCACTCTGACCTTGAGAAGGCCATAGAGGGCCTATAATTTCCTTACTAAGTCAGCACTAAGACTGTGCCTATGCTGGACTGCCCACTGCCTCCCAGCAAACACCCACTACCCACATTGCCACATTGTTACCCACCTCAGGCCCTCCTAGCCAACCTTCCCCTGGCTTGCTCTGTCCTCTCTCTGTCCTAACTGCCCTTTCCTCGAGGCTGCTATCAAGGTGTGGCAGGAGTCGCCCACTCCAGCCACTTTTGACTGCAGCCTACACCCACCTACTCAGCTTTTCTGCTCAGGCATTTACATATGGATGCATGGCATCCAAACACGAGGCAGGGAACTGGCTGTTCTGTGGGTAGCATTTGCCTACCCAGAGTAAGTGCAAGAAGGGAGGTGATCAGCCTGGCCTCCACCCAGGTGCCCCAGCCTAGCTACCAAAGGTCAAACTCCAGGGCTTGAGAGGACTGGGAAAGAGCTGCTCAGTGTGGCTGTGTGCTGAGTCCTGGGCTACGGATGCATGACTTTCTGTTTTGCTTTGTATGTCTGCACGTGTGTATGCATGTGGCGTGTACATGTATTCACGATACTGGGGATAGAACTCTGGAGGATGCAGAAGTGAGAAGGCATAGAGAAAGGTGGGTAGGAGGAGGGTGTGTGAACATCTGGGTCCCCAGAGGGCTGGGAGCACCTGAGTGTGGCCAAGAGTTGGGCCTTGTGGGTAGGAGGTCTAGGGACAAGGGACAACAGAGAGGAAATTCCAGCAGAGGAATAGGACCAATATGTTGAAGGGTTGTGTGTGAGAGACAGGTGTGGGACAGAGCCACGCCTATCATATGACAGCAATCCATAGGCCCACCTGGCCTACAAATGTGTCAGGGCAATGGCTGATGCTAAGGTTCACCCAAGCATGAACCGAAGGTTCCAGGCGAGCTTGTGTCCTTGGAATATGTAGCTGTGGTCTTTAGGAGATCTGCAGCAGAGTCATCACTTGGAGTTCACTCCAGGTAGGACCCATGAGCATCCTGAGCATCCCTCTAGAGAGCATGTGAGCAGTGTCTACCATGGATGATGGTAAGCAGGGCATCCACATCAGCCTGGCCTGGGAGGGCCCTGGGATTAATGAGATAGGGCTGTCCCTGAGTACATTCTCATTCACTGGGCTTTTTTTTTTTAAAAGATTTATTTATTTATGTATATAGTGTTCCGCCTGCATGTACGCCTGCATGCCAGAAGAGGGCACCAGATCTCATTATAGATGGTTGTGAGCCACCACGTGTTTGCTGGGAATTGAACTCAAAACCTCTAGAAGAGTAGCCAATGCTCTTAACATCCGAGTCATCTTTCCACTTACTGTTCTGAATGCGGATTCATTACCCAACAATTCAGTTTTGGGAAGAATTTCTGAATGTCTTTTTTTTTTCTTTCTTTTTTTTTTTTTTTTTTTTTTTTTTTTTGGTTTTTCAAGACAGGGTTTCTCTGTAGCTTTGGAACCTGTCCTGGAACTAGTTCTTGTAGACCAGGCTGGTCCTGAACTCACAAAGATCCGCCTGCCTCTGCCTCCCGAGTGCTGGGATTAAAGGTGTGCACCACCATTGCCCGGCTTCTGAACGTCTTTTAAATAGTGGTCTTTTAAACATCTTTATAATATTGATTTCCTTAATATGCAAAGAGCTCCTATAGCTCAATAATCATAGTACAAACCACAGAAATACAAAGAAACAATTTGGCCTGACAGTGGTGGAAAACACATTTAATCCCAGTCCTTAGGAGGCAGAGGGAGGCAGACCTCTGAGTTTGGGACCAATTGGTCTACAGGACCAGTTATAGGAGAGCCATGGCTACACAGAAAATTCTGGGGAGAGGGGAACAGACAAAACAACAATAACAACAACAGACAGTTCACAGGAAATAGAAACAAAAGTGAACAGTAGAAGGCTGGGGGAGTGAGGGCTCAGCCTCATTCATTTTGGTCAAGCCCTAGGGCTGCAACCATCCCTGCTTAGGACCTTTGGCTAGAGAAAGTCCCTCTCCTGCCGTGACCACCATGCCTGGGGCAGTCTGAAGGATGCCCACTGCAGATGTGTACAAGCTCCTCCCCCAGAAACGTGAACACAGCAGTTTCCACTACTGTAAAAACAACAAACAGAAACTGTGCTGGCAGAACAGACGGAAGTAGCTACAGCACAAAATGGCCAGGATGCTAAATGACTTACTTGATCCCCAGAGCAAATCCTTGAGTGACTTCTCCAGCGTTGGGGCCAAGAAAGTGCAGGCCCAGCACCAGCTGTGGGGGCTCTCTCAAGCACACCATCTGAAAGCCGCAGTGATTTTGACTGTCACTTAGACACAGGGAACCCACCCAGCCATAGGAACTTGCTGTGTCCTATCTCCACAACCCTCAGAGGTTTCCATTTGTGGTAGTTAGTACTGACTGTCAATTTTACAAACTCCATGAGGAAGTTTCTACATTGGGTTGTGATGAGTAGACCTATTATAACTATGGCAGCACCATTATTCCATGGGCTGGGGTCCAAAATGCATAAAAAAGAGATTGTGAGCTGAGCACCAGTGTCCATCTCTCTGCTTCCTGACCAAGAAACAAGCCATTCCTTATACTGTGAGACAAAATAAACCCTTCCTTAAGTTGCTTTTGCAGGTACTCTGTCACATGGGAAAAGGGCTAATTCTCACTCTCTGCCCAGCGGACATCAGAGCACTCCCGGTGGTCAGTGCTTTCCCTCCTAGTCCCAATGCACCCTACTGCTGGCCTAAGCACACTCACCTTTATGTAGCACTGTGATGCATCTCGATCCGGCACAGTGAACTCCAGGGGCTTATAATATGCATGGTAAACCTGGGTGACAAGACACCAGCACCTGAATCAGTGGCCATACCAAGACAGTCCTACAGTATTAGATCCAACAACAACAACAACAACAAAGTACTGGGAAGGCAGGATTCTCAGGGACTCAGACACTCGAGGTGTGGAAACACCACAGCTGGTTGTAGAGAGTATGTCCTTCTATGTTCAGGCAGCCTGCACCCATAGCCATGGAGTCTGCAGACAGAGGCTCTCCTACCTGGATCTAAGACTTCCCACTGAACTGCAGCAGGGGAGCAGACATCAGGCTGCTGAGCCATGACACAACACAGAGGCCAGGGTTTGAGCATGGTACTCAGGCATCCCCAAGAGGTAGATTCAGGCCTCCTCAAGACCAAAGCAGACTGGACAGGGAGACCTCAGGCAAGTCGCCAGTGCAGGAGTGCCCATCCGACCCACGTGAGCAGGAACGGCTCTCAGATGACTGCCTGGCCTCCCGGAGACACCCTGGTGCTGACTTGGCCTAAACTTCAGCTAAAAAGGAGGGGTTGGTGCAGTGTTGTGGAGGGGCAGGGCAGGCCAGCTTCACTGGAGCTGTGGAACAAGGGCTTTCAGCACCCATGAAGGACTTGACAGTGTGTTCAGAGCTGTAGCCATATAAAAAATGAGCAGGGCCCCACATGTGCTACACAGCCATTATTAATTAATAGGGCTTCAGAGAATATTGTTCTAAGCAAGACAGAACTGGAAAGAAAACAAACAAGAATGTTTGGCCATTCAACATCATGAAACATAAAGCATTATAAAATGCTATGAACACATGTCTCAGTGTACTTATGATGAATCTAACAAAAATAGCAAATAAAGTGCTGGGAGGGCAGGCCTGTCAGGCCTGTCTCCATGATGGAGGGGCCCGGGTACATGGAGCGGGCAGACGCCATAGCCTAGTGACCCGGGCCTCTCAGCCTGCAAGCTGCTGCTACAGGAAGACCTACACCAAAGTCCTCCAGCTTCCACTACCTGGCAGCTTTCAGAGCCTCCAGATACCTCGGTCTACTCTGAAAGTACCCAGGGGCCACAGCCAGATGACACTGCAGACTCCCAAAAGTGCTCCGGTCCAATGGAAACCCCTTTGCTTAGGATGAAGGTTCTGGTCAGGGCCACTGGGCCTGTAGTCTCTAGACAAACTTGGGAAGAGGATAGAATTTGGGCTGGGAACCACTGGAAACCTCATGAGAGTCCCAGAAAGGTGGAGGTACAGGTGGGTAGGCGTGGGCCAGCCTGGGCAAGAAGATAGGATGGAGTAGACAGCAGGTCAGAGGACACCTTGGAGGAGCCATTCAAGTTAAGGGAGGCTCCTCCCACTAAGAGGTAGGGAGTACCCTGCAGAGCAGCACTGGACTGAGAAGCTATCTGCATGCTGAGGCTCTGGTGGGAATGCTAGGAACCTCAACAGCACATCTAGTATATACGGTATAGTCAGGGGCAGGGCTGGAGGCTAGGAACCTCAACAGTGCTTCTAGTATATACAGCTCAGTTAGGGGCGGGGCTGGAGGCTGCCAGACCACAGGGCCTCAGAGGAAGGCGGTCAAAGGTCTGTCCTAATGACTCCATCCAGGACAACAGGTGGACACTGAGTGGGACCAGAGAAGCAAAGCTTTGCCACACACTGAAGCTGCCAGAGGCTTCTGACTCCCCTTGTTTCTGGAGCTGCCCAATACTCCTGTCCTGTGGAGGTCCCATACTGTGTTCTGCCAAGAGCAGCCCCAGGAAGTAGCCCATTTACCAGACCTCCAATTCTTGGAGGAGCTCTGTAGTGAGTGGCCATCCAAGCCCTCTTGTTGGTAGTCTCCTACCTCTACATGCTCCTGGCCATGGAGAGCCACAGCCTCCTCCTCAGACAACCCCACACAGCCATACTCCAGGGGCGTAAAGACAGTCGTGGGAACCTGGAAAGTAGGTCTGGAATCAGATAGGCCTCTTGGGCCCCCCAAATTGAAATTGTATCCCCTCAGTGACACTTGAGTAGTAATTTGAGGCCAGGGACCCAGCCACACACGAGCACAGCAGGTGGCCACTCATTGTTCCTGGACTGGACCAGGAGCCAAACCACATACACTCCTTTCTCCGGGAGAGGGAATGAGCTGCCAGGCAGAGCCCCAATACCATCACTGGCACAGGCTTTTCTCTGAACCCGCCACATCGATGTGCTGGTCCCATGACAGAGCTCAAGAGGTCCTGCCCATAGCTCCCAATGACTAGGGATCTAGTTCACATGGCCCCCAAGGACTGTGTCCTCCTGCTTATATGTGCACATGCACTCACATTCACACGCTCACATGTGCATATATACCCATGCACATACACATACATACATTTGTGCATACATACCCCACACACATTCAGGCACATGGTACAAATGAACCCTTCAGTGCCAAGCCTTCCCAGGTTGGATTTGGGTCCTAAAGGAACTCACGTTGCTGTAATCCATTAAGGCTGAGGATTTCCCAAAGAGCCTCTGAGCCAGCAGCTTTCCTGCCTTGATAGCTGTGGGTGTCAGCTCTGGCCGCCCCTGGGGGAAGAACACAACAGCACTATGTCCCAGGCAGCCTGAAGAGATGCTACACCACCACCCATTGCCTTCCTGTTGAAGACTCCCAGTACCCAAGCTTTGAGGATGTAGACATGAGCAACAAGAATATAGACATGGCCTGTGAGGGTGTGGACACTGCTACAAGCTGTGACGATCTGGACGTCTTCAGCATGCAAGGCTGAATTTCCCACACTGACAATCCCAGGGCCCCTATGGGTTTACTTATTACTGCTGTCTTCCCTCCATTCCACTGTAGGGGCAAGCCCGTGTTATCATCTCCTCTAGAAGAGGAAGTGAGCTGCAGGGCATGGCCCTGTTACCCTCACTTGCACAGGTTTTTCTCTGAACCCATCACACCAATGCTCTCAGAGTGTTGGTCTCATGACAGAGCTCAAAAGAGACCTTGCCATGGTTTCCGATGACTCAGAGTCTAGTATATATGGCCCCAAGCATGTCACGTGCTCCTGACACACAGCTTGACATGCACATCATGGTCCATGACAAATCCCAAATCAGTGTCATTCCACAGGAGACACGTCTGTCTCGGGGCACACCTTGCCTCGGGTGTTCCTGCTTGCAGCAGCCCAGGCCCTCACTGCCAATCACCGCTGTAGCAGGAAATGCAGATGCTGTTTGGCATTCCAAAAATGAGTCAAGATCTACAGAGATAAACTCGGCTTCCAGCCTGTGCATTCCATCAGGCCTGAGGAGCCCAGGAAACAGCCCCGCACAGCACAGCACAGCACAGCACAGCACAGCACAGCACAGCACAGCGCAGCACGTTACACACCACCACTACTTCACCCTGGGGCTCTTGGTAGCCGTGGGCCTGACCTGATTGCAGCAGGATTACCTGCATTGCTTGCAATGATCTTTTCAATTGTGTCATGAATTTTTAAAAGAAAGGAGGCCTTTGCGTGTCACGTGCTGGTGGCAACACAGCACTGGACCCTAGGGTGCAGAGATACACATGGTGCTCTTCAGTGTGAACACAGGTGCTGTCACAGGATGCAGTGCTCACAAGACAAAGTTGAAGCCGATAGCCAGGCACTAGAAGCTCCAAACCAACCACAGGCAGAGTCAAGCAACCACACCACCCAGGTTTGTGGCTGGAGCCTCATTTAGATAGTAACATGAGGGGCTGGAGGGAGAGCTCAGTGGTTAAGAGCACCGGTTGCTCTTCCAGAGGACCTGGGTTTCAGCACCCATGTGACAGCTAACAACTGCTTGTAACTTTAGTTCCAGGAATATGGAATTGGATATGATGCCTGGATATGAAGGCTCTTCTGGTTTCCATGTGCACTAAGAACACATGTGGTGCACAGATATACATCCAGGCATATAAAACAAACGTGTGTGTGTGTGTGTATGTGTGTGTGTGTGCACATGTGTATGCATGTGTGTGCGTGTGTGTGTAAAAATGACCAAGAAGGAAAGGGCTGGACAGCAAGCCCCGTGGAGCTTTCCATGCAGTCCTCCTGGGAACTGCCATCTGCAAGGCCTTGCCCCTGGCAGAGGTGGGAGTCTGGCCCTATGGGAGAATCACATACCTGAATTTCAGTCACAGGGCCTGATGGTATCTTCTACGGTGGCCACTTGGCTTATCTGAGCATTTTCACAGTGGTAGGGACCCCTCTGGTACACTAAAGACTCAGGAGCCATGCTGACTCAGCAGGCTTGGGACCTACTAGACACAAACACTGGTTCCAGCTTCCCCCGGGTTCCTTTCTACATCTCCCAAATTGAGTTCCAAAGGGAGCCAAGGTAGGGTATCCATCTTCACACCCCTGAAGGCATAGGTCCAACAACGGCACTGAGCATCCCAACAGCTGCAGTAGTTCACCAGCTTACATCTCCTACTGAGGTCCCTCCATAGGGCATGCTCCTGCAGTGTCCCTAGCACTCTTGGGAACTAGTGATGCGACAGTCAGTACGGGAGCAGTAACACACTGGAGAGGGTTGAACAGTGTCCCCCCCCCAACCAAAAGAAATCATACCTACTTATAACTTGAGTTTATTTGGAAATGGGTTGTGTATAACCTACTGACCCAAGTCTGACAAAGGACAATCTGTAAGACAAAGGAGAGTGTAGAGCACCTGAAGGAGACTATGGTGATGATGGGACAGAGCTGAGACCCAAGGACCACCCAGGCCCAGCAGAGAGGAGGCAGACAGTAACCTCCTAGAAGGTACTGAGGAGTACAGTCTGAACTCAAATTTAACTTCTGGCCTCCAAGAGTGATTGCTCTACGCTTCTGAATTTGTGGTGGCATAAACCACTGTTACAGCAGCCCCGGACAGAAGCATACTCATGGAAGATATGGCAGGTCTCAGCCCAGAGACAAGAGGGCCTGGGGACTCTGTGAGTGTCTATCAGCATGTCTAATCAGGGGCCTCCTGGCCACCTTCCTTGGGATGCATCAGAATGGTTCGGTACATGCTACTCTGGAGGCTCTAAGGATGCAGAGACCCAGGACTGATGAAGTAGGTCTTTTCTAGGCGCCTGTGAAGGAGAAGAATGGTAGCCAGAAGTGTCCCAAGGCTCTGGTCTTACCAGGGAGGTGCTGTGGGCCATGGTCTCCATGGAAGACAGGGACATGTCCATAGCCACAGGTTCAGGCAGCAGGGACAGAGTTCAGAACCTTGATATCTTCCCCACATTGAGCCTCTCACCCAAGAAAGATCAGCGATAGCCTAGTCAGTGAGAGACTGAAACAGCTTCAGGCTCAGAGGGGGAACTGGGGCAAGGATAGAGCCTGAAGCCCTGAACTGGGGCTAGTCCTTCTTCTGCAGCTCTAAGACCTTGCCAAGGTCATGTCCAGCAACAACTAGCTCTGTATAGAACCAGGATTTTATTTTCTTTTTATGTGTTTAAAATTATTTTGTGTGCAGGTGTTTTACATGCATGTGTGTCTGTGTGCTCCATGTGTGTGTCTGGCACCCAAGGAGGTTAGAAAAGAGTATCAGATCCCCTGGAACTGAAGTTACAGATGGTTGTGAGTTGCCATGTGGGTGCTGGGGGGGGGGGGGTCCAGGTCCCCTGGAAGAGCAGTCAGTGCTCTTAATTACACAGCCATCTCTCCAGTTCCCAGTTTTAAATTGTCCCAGCCTGGTGCTCCCAGAGAGAGAAAGCATTAGAAGGGGAAGAGGCTAGTGCTCAACCCTTCCCAGGATGCACCTGACCAGTCACTACAGTTGGATGCTGTGATTGGTACTCTGGGCTTAAAGAGAGACGTTTCTTTCCTGTGGACAACAGAGCCTCCATCATGTTCACCTCAAGATCCATCTGAAATAGGGGAGCATAGATATAGGAGTTTCTGGTGATGGTGGCTGGCCAGACGTAGAGCATACCTCGGCCACATCTCCAATGGCAAAGATGTGGGGGACAGACGTGGCATCCTGGGCGTCCACAACAATCTTCTGATTCTCAGGGTTGATATTCACACCAGCCTTCTCCAGATTCAAATTTCTGGTTTCCGGAACTCGCCCTTAAAGAAAAATAGAGAAAGTTGAAAGATTTAGGTTAGCAATTTTGACGTGGGTTCCTT
The DNA here is from genome assembly GCF_982192425.1 of Myodes glareolus. NCBI lineage: Eukaryota > Metazoa > Chordata > Mammalia > Rodentia > Cricetidae > Myodes > Myodes glareolus. The sequence goes on along the minus strand of NC_142027.1, from coordinate 97,903,447 downwards.
TTATTGAAAATATTTCAACCAGATGTAGTGGCACACACATGAAATCCCAGCTCTTGAAAAGCTGGGCAGGTGGATAACAAGTTCAGGGCCAGCCACTCTATCTTAAAAAAAAAAAAAAAAAAAGGCTGATTGGGCATGGAGGTGCAATTGCCTTTGATCCCAGGACTGGGGAGGGGGGGGTGCAAAGGCAGGTCCTAGAGTTCTAAGTCAACCAGGACTACATAGAGAAAACCTGTTGTTCCTAGAACAAGATTTGAGAATATAGCTCAGCAGCAGACCAAGTAGATACCAGGCCCAGGTTTGAGTTCCTGTACAATATATAGATCAGTGAATCAATAAATGATCTGACAAACATCTCAGAGCTGGGTTGTATGGCTGGCCTAGGATCCCAGCTACTTTGAAAGGCTGAGGCAAGATGTCTTGAGTACAGAAGTATAAAGCTGTCTAGACAATGCACAAGACTGTCCCCAAAAGACAAAATGAACAACAAAATAACAATAACAAAACAAATGAACAAACATAAACAATTTCTCAGAATGGCCACTTAGAAACTCAAAAGCCTGACTGCAGAGGAGCAGGAACCGAGGGGACTCTAACAGCCTCCGGCACAAAACCTTGTGCCATGCAGCACACTTTAGTGTCTGTGGGTGTCTCTCTCGGATGCTGCTCTGAAACATGGGTAAGAATCAGACACCTTCTGACACAATTGTAGCTTGACAATTAGTTTGTGGGGGCCAGACTCTAGAATCTTCCACACCCCTGCCCCCTAACCAGTATAGCTCTGGTTTCAGAATCAGGAGAAGCCAGGCCTCTCTTGGAGGGGAATGGTGCTGCAGACATCTGTCTATCTTTTCTTTGCCGTGCTGTCCTTAACACCAGGCCTGGTTTGCCTGACTCCATGACACTAGACCCACAGCCCCTTCCTGGGCCTCTTCTAAGGGACACCTAATGGCTTACTGAATAGAGTGAGGTGAAGTCAGACCAAAGAGCTGCGTTCCAGCCCATGCTTAGGGCCCCTGCCTAGGTATGGCCTCTTTACATGGAGGCTGCATGCAGGGCCACACAGGCCCAGGTGGCAGGGCCTACAGTGGTCACCAACATCCAATGGGCCCCAACTAACCTCAGTCACCTGACCCTTTGATTGTCCTTTGTCTACATGCACAGACCCACCTTTCCACAACACCTACTCTTTCACTCTTTTGTTTGCTGGTCTTGTTTTGTCTGTTTTGCCCCTCATGAATGAAGATGGAAAGGCTACCAATGTGGGTGAGGCACTGAGGGGCTAGCCTGGACACCAGTTCCTTCCCTGGCCACAGCCTCTGACCTCCTCAGTGCCAGGTCCTGACCATCTTAACCTTCTTGCCCCCTTCAAGGACTTCTTAAAGCACTCCCTGGCCCCTTCCTTCTCTGGAGAGCTGGCAGGAAAGCTTCTTCAAAGGTGCTGCCTGCTCACCAGTCTTTCTGTGCAGAAAGACCAGATTTTTTCTTGTGAATTTCAGTGTGCCCATCCACAAAAGGGACCAGCGTGGGACCCAGACAAGATGAGGCACAGGTTTCAAAGGAGACCAACCTCCACACTGTTGCCCTTGTCACAGGCCCTTGATTTATGCGTTTGAATTTCAGCACAAGCAGCCCTGATGCCGATGACAAGAGGAACTCCTGACACCACCTGAGGGGTCTTATAGATGGGACAGGTACAAAAGTCTCCAGTGCAGAGGTAGTGTTCCCCTTCTAAAGATGGGGTGCATTCACGGACATGTGCGTGCATACACTCACACGCATGCACGCACACATGTATGCACATACCCCCCCCCAAAGAAATCATTGAAAAGACTAAGAGCAGTGTCCTATAGAAAGGAGAGAGAGCAGGTGCAGTGACACACGCCTGCCACCACAGTACTCAGGCAGATGAGACAGGAGGATCACCGAAAGCTCCAAGCCAGTCAAGGCTGCAGAAAGGGTTCCAGGCCAGCCATAGCTCACTGCAGGCCCTGTCTCAGGTAAAACAAACAAAAGGACAAGAAGACGACGGTGGGACAGAGGTGAAAGTACTTGTCTAAACACATTCTTTGACACTTTGATTTTCTGAGTTTTTTTTGATGCTTATACAAAGTTTATACATTCAAAAGAGACATTAACACAGGGAAAATTCTAAAAACCACAAACAAATTTAAACAAATGAACCTGTAAGAGAATGAAGACTGTAAGAGAGCAGATGACAGGACTATGGCAGCCCTCTCAGCATTCTCAGGGGACAGTTCCAGGACCCCTTCCCAAACCAAGAATCCACATCCTGATGCTGTGACAGCCTGCCCCATCCTCTGTGCACTTGGCCTGTCTTTAGATGACTCCTGACATCTATCAATGTCACTGGTAGGTGAGGCTATGCTGCCACTAGGGGAACAAGAAAATACATTGTGCATGTGCTCGGTACAGTGCAATAACAAAATATTTTGGGTTGGGTATTTTTGCTCAATTGGCAGACTGCCTGAATAACAAGTATGAAGTCCTGGGTTCAATTTTAGCACCATAAATCAAATGTTTACACACGCCTATAATACCAGCACAGGGATGGGGGGTATGGAAGAAGGGGACCAGAAGTCAAAGACATCCTTGGCTATGCAGAATGTTTGGGGCCATCCTGGGCTACAGAAGACTGTCTCAAGAACAGCAACAGACAAACAGCAGCAGAACACTTACTCCACATGCACGAGGTTTCATTGCTAGCACTAATAAAAACATATCTACCCTCAGTGACTCCAGAGTTGTGGGAACCCACAGATGCACAGGCCAATGGTTCCAAAGAGACAGAGAAGCTCGTGTTTCCATGGTGTGGATTCTATCTTAACGTGGAAGTTACAAAAATATCCATGTGCCATCCAAGAAGGACTGTTAATATCCTGAAATATCAAATTCATTTGTGTGTTTTTGGTTTTCCAAGACAGTGTTTCTCTATGTATCTTTGGAGCCTGTCCTGAAACTAGCTCTGTAGAACAGACTGACCTTGAACTCACAGAGATTCACCTGCCTTTGCTTCCTGACTGCTGGGATTAAAGGCATGTGCCACCACCACTTGGTTGAAATGTCAAATTTATACTGAAAAGTCATGGTTTCTTCTCTTTTTTAAAACATGAAGTTCTTGACCACAAAAAAAGGACTTGAAGCACAAAGAGCCCTGAGCGGCCCTGGTTTTAGCCTGGGCTCTCTGACACTTCCTACCCAAGACACCAGGCTCTACAGAGCTACAAGGAAGCATCCAAGCCTGAGCAGAGTCCTGCAGGCTGTGCTGTGCAGAAAGGCAGCATATCTCAAAGGGAAGACACCACTGATCAGGGTGACCTCAGGGAAGTGGCTCTGGCCTATCTGTGTAAATTGTGGGGTATCTCTTGGTCCATGTGGGCCACATATGAGCTAACTGGCTGGCACTTCTTCACATAGTTCTTTACTGGGTGGGCACTCTTCCACTTCCCCAGATGCCTGGGACTCCTCTGAAGTGCTTGCCCCTCTCTGTCCACCCTGGGATGTCTCCTCCAGACAAGCTCCGAGAGTCAACTCCCACCAACAGATGATCTGCATGGACAGACAAGGACCTGTGTCTCACCAGGAGAGCTAGCAGCTGGGGCTGTGTAAGGAGCATGCTGACTGGAGCCAACAGTGAGAGTAAACAAATTCACGTCCTGCCCAGATTCTCAAAATAGGCCTGCGACCCCCACCAGGCAACCAGTAATGGTGCTGAATATGCAGACTGGTAGTCCCCAGACCACAGGCCTCAGCTTGCCCTCTTTGGCACATCCCCTGTAGCTGTCCAGCAAACTGTGCAGAGCTGAGAGGTAATGGGCTTCCAGACAGTGTGAGCTGCATCATGCTCATTCTCAGCTTTAGTTTTGGGTGCACAGCCAAGAACAGGGATGGGACAGGATTGTCTCTCGGTGTCAGTATGTCTGTCCCCTCACATTCCATACAGTTCTGGGCCTTCGGGGAGGGTAGCATATGAGATTTATCATGGCTCAGCTGTCAGGGGAGGTCCCCTTTGCCTTGAATCCAGATGACGGTGGTCCCTGAGTGGGTGGATGTCCCCCAGAGCCAGGATGCTTACGCTGCTCAGGAGCTCCAGACAATTCCCCAGTGACAGAGGTGATCTGGCATCAAAGGCATAGTTCCCACAGTTCTTGGTATCTGGGACAAGCTAGACTTTAGTGTGCAATGTCCAGGAAGTGGGTGGCGCCCACCTAAACATCTGGCAGATGAAGCTTTAAGACTCCAGCTGTTATGGTGGATGGGGAAGTCAAAACACTGAGGCTCAGCTAAGCCTGGCTGCTATAGTTGGCTTGGGCCTGGCTCCAGCCTCTTGGTACTATGCAGCCACAGGAACCAGGAGTGGGCAGGCGGGCACCATGGGGATCAGCCTAGATTCAGGCAGTGGGAGGCCACATCAGAGGAAGGAGCTGGGCCCTATGGGTAGGGCTGGAGCACATGAGAGGAGGCAAAGACTCTGTAGGTTAGGGGCCCGTGGCTCAATCCTTGGGGGTCTTCTCTGGCTGCTGAGTCCAGCTTGCTGTACTCACTGCCTCCTGGTAATTGTTGTGCTGGAGTTGGAGTGGCCAAACTGGCAGCCTGCTCTATTCAGGACACACCATGTTCATGATTGCCCCTACATGTATGCCCACCTGATCCTGTGAGGTCAAGAGCATCTCTTTGTGTTCCTTATGGTAACTATGGTAACTACTGATCTTGCAGATGCAAGGAGTCCCATATCAAGGTCCTTATGGAAATAAAGATACAATAAAAAGATGCTGAAGACAGAAATACATTCTGATAAATGTGTCACTGAGTAGTTTGACATTGTGTGAGGATAAGAGTATTCTTACACAAACCTAGACGATCTAGCCTACCTTCCAGGTAGACCTGTGTGGTTCACATGCGTAGCCTTTTGTTGCTAGGCTACAACAGCATACAGCACTCACTACACTGAGTGCTACAGACAACTGCACCACAGCAGGTCTGTGCTTCTAAACAGGTTTATTTCCATGTGTATTGCTGCAGCATTATAACAGTCTTGAAGCCACTGTACCATAAGAGGTTTTTTTTTAGCACTGGGATAATCTCCCGGGAAGGCTGGTTCAGAATTACAATGCATACATTTGAAAGTAGTACCAGGAGAGAAGGCAGGGGAGGAACTAAGTACCCGTCATGGTCTATTGCAAAGCCAAGATTTCCTAGGACATGTTGTATATATACATTTGGGAAGTACAGGAGCATGTGAGCCAAGTCTGCAGTGTAAGGAACAAATTCCTGGGTGGTTGGATAGAGGAGGAGCAAACAGTGTGGCAAAGAACTTGGCTAGTGTGTGGCAAGTGGTTTGTTACTGCTCTGGAAGAGATAGGAGAGGAAGGTGGGAAGGACCGAGACAGGCAGTCATGGCTACACAGAGGCCTAGAAAGCAGTTATCAGCATGATGTGGCCCAGAGGCCAGAGAGGCTGTCTTTTCCCAGGTATCCTCTATGTTGGGATTATTCTCTGAAACTGAGACAAACCCTGCAGCCAGGGTACAGACCACGGGGGTGGGGGGGAGAAGGGCGAGCATGACCTCAGACATAGCCTCACAACTCCCTCAAGCTCTGCTCTCTCCCTTGGGATCAGAGCTGGGTCCGATCTCCCTCCTGGCACTGAGGGCCCATCAGAGCTGTAGGACCTCCTGAGCTCAGGTCTTGAACCCAGGGAAAGCAGAAAACAGATGCCAGGTGGCAAGCAGGGGTCATCCTCCTAAACAGGTGGCTCTAGGCACTCCGGAGTCAGTGACACATTCACAAAGTGAGAAGCAAGGTACGAGCCAATATGCTGAGCAATGTCCTCAGCAAACACAGAAGTCATGCTCAGGCTACGCCGGAGGGCGGCCATGTTTGTCACTGTGCACTGTGCCCAGAGCCAGTTAGTTAAGTTTCTGTGGTGTCATCCCACAGCCTCAGCTCTGGAACAAGTGCGGCGGTGGGAGACATTCGGGGCTCCTGGGGCTCTACTGCTACACTCTAGCAGGAAGGAGGCCTGGAGCATTCTGTGCCACGTGTCTGCTGATCCTCAGAGAAAGGGAAGCTAGCCTGGAGGAAAGCGGCTTTCCGGCTTGTGACAAGTAGGTTTGTTTTATTTTGTTTGTGTTGTTGTTGTTGTTTTTAACACTCTGGCCTTGGTGCAGCACTTCTCCTGTTGTGTTAATTTGCACTTCTCTGACGACTAGTAAGATGGTTTCCTGCCTCCTGTTTACTAAAGGTATTTCTTTGGCAAACTGCTGATCCCTGACTCTGCCTGTCGCCTCTCTTGCATTACACGAGCTTCACATGTGCCCGATACCTGTGCTCTGTCATCTCTCCTACGATGACGGCACACAAACCATGTTCAGATGTGCTCTTCCTTTCCTCTGGCATAGGCCCAGAGCATGTGTGCTGAGGACCTCTGGCCGTCACCTCCCCAGCATGCCCCTCAACACACACACACACCCTCCTGGAGAGATGACCCTTCCCCAAGAAGTGACTAGAGAGGGCAGCAGGCCAACTGAATGATAAGGCAGCCATCAGTCATTACCACCTACTCTGCTGGATACAGGGCTATGTAGGTGGAAGGCCACAGGCAGCACCCTGCGCCTCTATGATCCACGCTAGTTAAACAAGCATGCCCTCCAATTTCATGCCTGCCTACAGCACATGTTCCCACCAGGGAAGGGCAATCCGTGAAATGAGGTGAGATTTAAGTGCCAGCAGGAACAGGGAGGGTGGATGAGGGGCTGTGATCCAAACTGATATAGCCACACCAGGTGGCACAGAGTTGGACAGAGAAGTGCACGCTGAGACAGTCTGAGGTCCACAAAGGCCCGTGTAGAGAGCCTAGGCAACAGTCCCATGAAGCCCCCAGTGCTACTCAAATGTCCTGAGCCTGGCCTATTGCTTGCCTGTTCCATTTAGGCTGTTTTGTTTTTAAATTACTCTTCACCTTATTCTGTGTTCATGGGTTCTTTTTTTGTAGGCAGGATTTTATGTAAACCATGCTAGTCTCCAACTCACTGCGCCGCTGAGGATGATCTTGAATTGATCCTCCTTCCTGCCTTCCCAGTGCTGGGGTTACAGGTATGTGACTTTTTATGCCCAGTTTCTGTGAGGCTAACTCAATCAAGGGCTATATGATTGACAGGCAAGCACTCTACCAACTGAGTTACGTCCCTAGCCTTTTAGTCTTTTTTGGAGTGAGGAATTGGGGGGTAGAGTCATATTCTGTAGCTCAGGTTGGTTCCAAACTCCCTATATAGCCCATGTTCCCCTGGGAATCATGGCAATCCTTCCGCCTCTGAGTGCAGGGTTTGCAGGTGAGAGCCACCAGGCCAGCTCTCTTCATTGTTCAATCATTTACTTAGTTCTGAGGAGTGAACTCCGGACCTCCAGCATACCATGCTGTCTCCTGCTAAACCCAAACCTCTTCCCCTTCCTCTCCTCATCCTTCTCATTTTTTATTATGGCCCTGACTCACCCCTTGGGCCCACCTACAGCTGAGGGCCCCAGGAACACTCTGTCACCTGCAAGACACACAGTGGGGTGACCCTAGACTAGGTTGTGTCCACGCTCCGCTCCTTTTCAGAGTCTTAGCTCAGCACCAAGTGCCAGGAATCAAGCCACATCTCAAAACCTTCAGGCATCCCAAAGCTGGCCTTCTCGTTTGTTGAGCTCAGGACACTCCTAGTGCTAGGTGTTCACCTGTGTGGAGCTCGATTCTGTTTATTCTCCTACCCCTGTCCCTGCTGCATGGCACTCAGTACTGGGGAGGGCTTGCTTGACTGTGCCAGTCATACGGGTATGTCATTTGCATATATACAAACAGGTAGTCCTGGGTGGGAATGGAGAGCCAGACTACATAGCGCATCCTGGGCTGAGGTTGGGTCCCAAGATTGGGTGTTCCCACACAGCTTCCCTGTGCCCTGCCTCCCTGGACGTGGGCCAGATGGAAGCTGGGAAGTCTAATCCCAATGCCTAATAGCCAGGACTGACTGGCTACTCTCACACCGTTTCAAAGGCCCAGACCTAGACTTGACTCACGCAGATGATGACAGTGAAGACAAGATACTAGGTTGTCTAAGATGAATTCTTAGCAGGAAAAAATGGCTTAGTAGTCGGGGTGAAAGCCAGGCGAGTTCCTCCCCCAGGTCTCACCTGCCACTCTTCCTCTTTAGGCAGGTTCCTCAGACAGGCACACTGTCGTCCCCAGCTCTCAATGTGGACTATGTAGGCGCAGCAAAGCCCCTGCTTCACAGGCTGGGAAGGAGTCCTGTGACCCAGGAATGAATGTGCCACAGCCTTGTCTCTCCTGGGTGGGAGCAGAGAACTGCCTGGATGTGTTCTGGCAGCCAAGGGCAAAGGTCAGTCTCCGCTCAGTTTCCCAAGGCTGTTCTCCAGAGGCTCCACATGCCTTCCTTAAAACCAAGTCTCAGCTCAGCTGAAGTACAGCCAGGCCTCAGAGAAGGCATCTGTGGGGGCTCGCCTGGGCCAGCTCCCGTGACAGCACCAATTCAGGCCACAACTGGTTAACTCCTGGCTAGGCAGAGCAGATCCCGCCTGCCTGGACTGCAGGCTGACTGTCTTCACTCAGCGCTGTAATCGGCACATCTGCAGACAGGAAATCCTCCTCGCTGAGGTTCCCAGTCTATTATCTGAGACACCTGGTGTGGGCGGGTGATTCAGAGACAAACAATGAGGGGCCCCTGCACAGCAATTAACTGCTTTAACTGCTAATATGTTTAATCCACCACTGGAGATCAAGGCTGTGTGGAGGAAAAGGCTGGCTGCCCCTCCTGGCTTCCAGAGGGCAGCCCCACTTTGCCATGGCTGCAGTCTCACAATCTCACTGCCTACAGAACACTGGCTCACTCAGGTATAGGGTGCGCTCAGGTAGAGGGTGCAGGGCCTCTCCTGTCCATAGGTGTCATAGGGGCCCAGAAGAGCATCCATCCCTTTTCTTAAATGTCCCTCAAAGTCCAGCTTGTTGGGATGCAAAGCACGATCCACAGAGATGTCTGAGGTACCAGCTATGCAGCTGTGCATTTTATTTTAACCTCCCAGAGTGCATCATCTTATAGCAAGCAGAAATAATGCTTCGTTAAAGGCTTATCAGTGCAGACTTCAGAAAACAGTCCCAGTTGTTCAAGTGGGAAGTGGCTGCTGAATGTTTACAAAACCTGGCTCAGATGGGGGTGGTGAAGTCAGCACATGCCCGAGCGCCAGCCCCACCACCCAGAAGGCGTGCCAGAAACCGCTGCCGCCGCTGCCACAGCCCTGGGGAAGCAGGGTCAGAGGCCAAGGACTTCGAAAAGCTTCCACCCCCAGCATCAATCACTCCCGCAGCGTGTCTGGGGGATACTCTTTTTGAAAATAGAAAAAAGTAGAACAGACTCCCAGCAAGGGAGGGACAGAGGCTCTGCCTGATGAAGACCCCCTGGAACCAGGGGAACCAGACTTTGCAAAGGCACAGGCCCTACAGCACCTGACCACATGGTCGAGTGACAAGACAAGGGCTGGGCATGGTGATGCACTGTGGTGGCCCAAGACTGCAAGTGTGAGGCTAGTCTGGGCTACACTGGAAGTTCCAATCAGCCTGTCCTATGAAGGAGGCCCTATTACAAAGAACAAATCAAACAAGTGAAACAACAAAGGTAAGACAGGGTTCCATGTGCCCAAGGTGAGGAAAAGAGAACTGGGAAGGGGGAGGCAAGAAAAAGCTGTCTCCTTGCCAGTTACAAGTTTGAGATAAACCAGATACTTTGGGGTCTAAGATGTCACCCAATCTTTCTTCGTTTTCTTCTGTTTTGTTTTTGTTGCTGTTGTTTTGCTGTTGTTTTTTGACACAGGATTTCTCTGTACAACAGCCCCGGCTGTCTTGGAATGGCTCTGAAGATCAGGTTGGCCTTAAACTCACAGAGATCCTCCTGCCTCTGCTTCCTGAGTGCTGGGATTAAAGGCGTGCACCACCACCACCTGGCCCATCACCTAATCTTCTGTACTGTTCACAATGAATTTATTTAAACGTTAATTTTTACTCTCTGGTCAGCTTTGACTAGGGTGAGGCTATATTCGTGCTGGGACACTCAGGTCCACAGTCGCACCCTCTTCTGTGTAATCTGAATCAGTCCATCTCCTCTGAACAACTCAGGAGAAAGTTTATTCCCAGAAACATTGCTCTGCGATGCAGCCCTGTTCCTTAGGAAGTCCATTCTGGCACACCTGGAGACCACCTGTCTTATTAAGATGGAGCAAAAAGAAGTTTCCAAGGGTGATCTGGTTTCTGAGCCCTAGCCCACATTAGATAGACTCCAGAGACCCAGACAATCTGGGACAAAGCTCTAAGGTAAGTTTCTGTTGATCCAGGTTCACCCTATGTCAATGTGTAAATTCATAAGGAAGTCAGGAACACTAGAAGCCCAAACTAGAAAGTATTCACACTGAGGTGGGCAGGGCTGTTCACATGGGGATGTGTGTGCATATGTTACCTCACCAATAAGGACCCATGGTGCTCCATATGAACCCCATTCACCATGGCCAGTATGCTGGTCTCCCAGTATGCCTGTGACAGGAACAGCATCTTGGATCTCTGTTCTTGCCACTGACTGCTGGCTGAGCCTCCACATAGACCCTGATCCTGCAGGCATTCTCCTGGCATCTATCTGGCAAAGTCAGCAATAGCTAAGTATGTACAGCCTCGCCTGCTAGGCCAGCATAAAAAACTGGGCCTACCATCCATGGCAAGCAGAAGGATGAGAGCAAGGCTACGTAGTGACAGCCAAAGCACACCTGCTGGGATGGAACCCAGGCCCGGGACATGCTAGGCAAGCCTCTGTTAATGAACCACATCCTCTGGCCTGTATCAACACAGCTAGCTTGCAGACATTTGTGTTCACTACAATAGTACTGACAATAACCAAAAGGTGAAAGCAGCCTGCATGTCCATCAACAGACGGATGGATAAACAAAATTGTTCAACGTTAAAAAGGAAGGAAATTATGACACATGCTAACACATGGATAAACCTTGAGGACATTATGATAAGTGACTCAGGCCAGAAACAAAAAGATCAATGCTGTAAGAGTCCATTTACGAGTTCCTGGAGTGATCAAACTAAGATAGAAAGTGGAGTGGTGGGTGCCAGGGCAGGAGGAAGCTAACATGCAGTAAGTAAGGGGCTTCAGAGTGGAATAATGCTCTGCAAACGGATGGTGGTGATGGCTGCACAGTAGTGTGAATGCTATTACTGCCTCAGAGCTGGGTACCAAATAATTAAAATAGAACACTTCATGTTATACGCATGACTGCCACTTTTAAAACTTAAAAATATGTCACTGTGTGTTCCTGTGAAAACACATGTGTATGCCGGTATGCACTCATATGTGTGCATATGTGTGAAGGCCAGATGGTAACCTAAGGTGTCTTTCCTCAGGGGCTGTCCCCCTTGTTTCATTGAGACATGGCTGGAGTTCACGGAACAGGTTAGGCTGCCTATCCAGCAAGTCCCAGGGGTCCACCTGCTTCTGCCTCCCTAGCTGTGGAATTACAAAGTAGGCTCCACCAACTCCAATTTTAATGTGGGTGCTGAGGAGCAAACTCATGCAGCAAGCATTTACCGACTAACAGTCTCTGCAGCTCTCTATCATTTTTATGAGAAAAACAACTGGTGTAAATCTGGTGTGATGTGCAAGCCTAGAATCCCAGTACTTGGGTCATAGGGACAGGAAGCTGAGTTCCAGCCCATCTTTGGCTACAATGGAGCTTGAGGTTAACCTGGGCTATATGAGACACCTGCCTCAAAGCGAGCAAACATTCAAGATAGATCTATCAAAATTTAAGCCCTCTAGGAAATCTCTAGGATTTATGCTGAAGCCTTAGAAACAATTCACGAAGGCTTGTGGAAGGCCTCACACACCTTTCCTGGAGGATTATGCCTGGGGACACCACCAACCCTCTTCTTTGGCTTGCCTTTCCAGAACAACACATGGCAATGGAAAAAGAAAGAGAGGAATAGTGTGTCTGGGACAGCCAGGTGTAGGTACTGCGTCCATAGGCTTTCACAGTGGCCTGTGGCCTGCAAGGTGTACCAGGCAGTGGCCAACCTGCTTAGGAGTCAGCAGAGTGGGGCACCCAGGAGGGCAGGATAGGAAGGGTAAAGACTCCTCTTCCAAAGGAATTGGTTCTGCTGGTTCCCTTGAGCTAGAGAGTGTATGTGTGACTCGTCGCATTCTTACCTATGGCCCACAGGACAGTATCAAAGGTGCCTGTGTCCTCCTTGCCAGAGGCGCGGTCCTTCCAGGTGACCTGCAGTTGACCAGTTGGAAGTTTTTTGATGACGGAGGGGATGCAGCCTTTCAGGAATCGGGTACCATGAGATTCCATGTGCTCTGTGACCAAAGATGACATTTGCTGCAAAGCACAACAAGACACCATGAGGACCAGGTCACTATTGGCAGTAGGCACTGAGAGCAGTCCTAGCCTTTCACCTTGCTCTCAAATGCCCGGCAGGGCCAAAACAGGGCTCTGTCCAGAGAAGATGGGGTGCTCACTACCCCCACCCCTGGGTCCCACTGTTCTACGATTCTGGAGATCAAGTTGGGAGGCCAAGCTACCTCCTGGCTCCCACTTCCCAGACCTGAGACTGGTCAGGGCATATTTAGTTTTAGCCTCCTCTCTCGCAGTCATGGGATCTCTGTCCCAGTTCAGGTAGCTGGCCTACCACTCCCCACCCGGTCTCCCCTGGGAGTCACCAACGTCCCCTCACTGCCATCAGGAAGCTGGGGGAGCTGACAGAAGACTCTGAGTCCCAGGAAATGCAAGAACAGCAGTGTAGGCCTGGACTGGGGGGTGGTGAAGGTGTTGCAATCAGCTCCTTGCCCACAGGGCCCCATGTGTCACCAGGCCTCACCGTGGCCCAGCCAGTCCATACACAGCTCTGCAGTTAAGCCGGGCCAACAGCAGAGACTAGACACAGCTGCCTGGAGGCATGAACAACCACCATTTAAAACCTGTGCTATCTGCTTGAGTGAGGGGGTTCATGCTGGATCACATGTATGAGGAGCCCTTTATTATCAGGGATCAAATCTCAATTTGCCACAAACAAAGGAACTGACTCATTAGCTGCTTAACACTCTACATGCTACCAGATGCCTGGTGGACTCAGACGTGCAAGTCTCTAGGGGGAACTAAGGGACCTGCTCAGTGCCCAGCGCGCCTGAGACTCCAGCCCTCTTCCCTGCAGGCCCCTTTACCTATTGGGCCTCTTCTACATCTGCAGCCTGTCTGCTGCCAACATGTCCCCTGGCAGCAGGAAACCCTTAGGCTCCCCAGATGTTGTCCCTGTAGAGGGGCTTGGTATGCATACTCTTGGCTGCAGTGGCACAGCTTTTGGATGAAGTCACACACAGCTACACTGGGATGGAGAGGTGTTTGTAGGGTTGGGTGATGGACGCAGGGGTCATGAGACCATCGACCCAGTGCATTACATATTCAGCTGACTTTGCCAGGCTTCTCTAATCAGAGTTTAGCATGATCAAGGACTGGATTATCTTTGGTAGAGTGGTGTGGGAAGTCTTTCTGTATATGTGTTGCTTTTATTGGTTAATGAATAAAGAAACTGCCTTGGCCTGTGATGGGTGGAATAGAGCTAGGCAGAGAAAACTAAACTGAATGCTGGGAGAAAGAAGGCAGAGTCAGGAGATACCATGTAGCCACCAGAGGGGAAAGATGTGAGCTGCCAGCTGGAACTTTGTTGGTAGGCCACGAGCCTCGTGGTAAAATATAAATAATAAAAACGGGTTAATTTAATATGCAAGAGCTTGCTAGGAATATGATATAGTGATTGGCCAAGCACTGATTTAATTAATACAGTTTCTGAGTAGTTATTTAGGGAGGCTGAGCAGCCAGGAACAAACAAGCAGCCTCCTACTACAGTACAGGACATAGACTATTTGGCATCTCAAAGACAAACTCAAACTTAGATTTTAATGGGTGACTTATTTTGGGGGATAGGACTTGAAATACTACCCAGACTGGGGTCCACTCTTGGACTCAGATGATTCTTCTGCCTTAGCCTCTCAAGTGGTAGGAGTATAGGCTGGTACCAGGACACCTGGCTTTTAAGAACTGTTTTTGAAGATTCAGGCCTCTCCCCTCGGCCACACCTGCACTTGCTTGGGGCAGTGTAAGGTAGCCAAATAAATAAATAAATAAATAAATAAATAAATAAAAATAAAAAGAATGTGGCTTCGTGGGAGGAGCTGAGGTCAGGTGAGAACAGGGGCTCTTGGGCACTACCTGGTCAAAGCCGCGAAGGGGAATGCTGCGCATCATGACCGTGGTGTCCAGTCCAATGCCTGTGAGGAAGCCGGCACACTCTAGGGCTATGTCTTCAGGAGCAAGCTAAGGAACACTAACTGATTGTGAGTTAGGGAGCAGAGGGGCAACAGAGCCTGGACCCTGCTCCCACTGCCCAGGCCCCTGTTCCTGCTCAGCACTGAAAGCTCTGCTGAAAAGCTTCGGAGATCCCCAGGGGCCCAGGTCTCAAGTGCATAGAGCTGCCAGTCCCAGCTGCAAGCTCTCCCAACAGCACCCACAGGTCAAATAAGTTTATGCCTCCACAGGGCTTCCATCTGGCTCTGGTGTTTATTCTCAACCTTCAAGAGAGACGGCGGAGATTCGGCGGCGAGCTGCTGGCCAGACCCAGGGGAGAAGAGCCTTGGAGGCACAGTTGCCTGCGCTCCTAGGCTTAGCATTGGGGCTTTCATCTTCCCTTCTATATCCTGTCCTGACCCTGAGTCCCTTAGCGTTCCCCTCTTGACCCTTCCTGGTCTGACTTCTTCTCCTGCAGGGATGAGGTCAGACCAGGGCTGCTCTCAAGGGAGATGCTCAGTACAGCCATTGCGACCGCCTTGCAGCCTTCTCCAGCTGCCCCAGCAAGCTTAGTGTGAGGTTCAGGAAGCGGTAGCCTTCAAAGGTCAGCCTCAAACAGTTCCCCGGGCCCAGACCCCCAACCCTAACAGGTTCAGTTGAGTCCCCGTGCAAGAAAACAAAGCATCTCCTGGGAAGGAGAATAGTAAAGGGGCGGAGCATCATTCCTAAGGATGGCCATCTGCACTTCTGCAAAGGATACAACTGGCTCCAACCACCAACCTGCGGAGGAAGACAGCAAAGAGCACACAGAGTGAGTCCCAGCAAGGCTACACACTGTTGTTTCAAGGCTGGGAGGAAGACGGGCCCTGTAGCCTTCTTGCCAGTTACTCATAAGCAATGACAGTTGAGGCTGACTGTTCAAACAGGTGATGTCAAGGTACAGAACCCGCTTCCTAAAAGCTACAGCTATGAAATACAACACAGCAAACAGTGCTATTGAACCAGCAAATTGCCTGGTGGTGAAGGGTGCATGATCAGTGACAAATGACACCTGGCCTGTGAAAAGCACAGGCAGCACCAGGCACTGGTGGACATGTTGAGAGATGTCCCTCAGAAGCACAGGGCTTTCCTTCTGCCCACAGATGAGTCTTGCCTCTTGAGCCAGGATGGAAGCAGGAATGACCTGGTAGGACACTAAGAGGGTCAGAATGGGGAAAGGGGCTTATAGGAAGCAGCTTCCCGTGAGCAGAGCCTAGATCTGTCTGTCCAACCCCACTACATATGGGCCCAAGCCCCCCCACCTCTCTCTCTCTCTCTCTCTCTCTCTCTCTCACACACACACACACACACACACACATACACACACACCCTCCAGAGTCAGAACAAGACACTGTGACTCACTGAAAACAGTCTTTTTACTCTTCTCTTATGGGCAGGTCCACATTCCACATATATGCACAACAGGGACAAGCAAACATGAAAAGTCCTTTGCACGCACATACACACTGTGAACATACTAGTACAGACAAGTGGTCACACACACCTGTCCATATCCTCGCACATGCACACCCATGCAAAACACACAAGCACATATGTGCACACTCATGCAAAAGGGCTGAGGAAACAAGGATTCCCAGCCAGGGCGGCTGCATGTGGGTGGGCTCGTCAGATCACCCCTTCAGTCTTTGAACAAGAGCAGGTGATGTAAGGATGGATAAGCCTGATGTCAGTACTAATCCTGGCAAGTACTAATGATATAATTCCATTTCAAAAAGCGGCGGATCCCTCAGAATACTTGTGCAGGTGCCCTGCGGGAACCATCTGGCATGCTGCTTCTGCACAGGAGCTGGGGACAGAACTACACTGACTGGCTGAGTACAAGGTGGCCCCAGCTGGTCACACAAGCCCACTCGGCATGTGATGAACATGGACAGAGGATCCTGAGATCCCAAACAGGCCAGCAGAACAGAGGCACTTTCCCGGTCCCCAATGAATATACACAGGATGCAAGTGTGTGTCTATCTGCCTGCAAACGCCTACACAGGTGCAACGTGTTTCCAGCAGAGACATTTTCCAAAATATAAAACCTAACACTTTTTGGATTTGATGTATATAGTGAGAGGTCTGAGCCATTTAAGATATGAAACTCTGAGTTACTTAAGAAGCAAACGGAATTAAGCTGCTTCAATCACCCTGCCTCACCTGTAGGATGGATGGTGAAGGTCTGTGAGCTCTAACAAGCAGTAACTTTGTTCTCAGCTCCTTGAAGAGCATGCTGGACCCAGCCCCCACCTTCCAACAAGCAGTGGAGACCCAGCCTAGAGGGGCAACACCAGTATAGTCCTTCTGTTGGTGTCTGGGCCTCTCTACTTATCTCAAGCTCCCTTCAGACTCTCCCCAGGCCAGCTGTAACCTCAACCCCCATTTCTAGGCCCTCCTACCACATTGCTGAGTACGAAGCAAACAGTCTCCAGAATCAGATTCTTCTGTTTCTGCAGTCCACGTGTGCCTTCCCGCCTCCCACAAAGCAGGCTGGGTGTGGGTGATGGGTGGGCGGGCAGCCAGGGATCGCCATCTGCTCCAGCAGAGACCACGAGCACTGTGGACCTCCTGAGGTGGCCCCACCACAGAAGGTGGAGAGCCATTTCCCAGGTGCCCCCAGCCCTCAGGCCACCAACCCCAAATTGCCAACTCCAAAGCACACACAGGGAAGGCAGACACCCACAGGCAGGCACATTCCTGGGGGTGGAGGAGTTTTGAGTGCACACACAGAAATCTCTACAAAAGCTCACATCTTGCTTGAATGGACAGTGACCTTGGGCCACTTGTTTTATGAGTCCTGGTGACAGTAGCATTGGTTTTCACTCCACCTCTTCCTCTAACTGACCAATTAATGGAAACATTTATTCTTTCAAAGATGAACAAAAGAAGTCAGAGGACTGAAGTTCTTTCTAGGAATGGCCATGCCTGCCTGTAATCCCAGCACTTTGGAAGTGGAGGTAGGAAGAGCAACTTGAGCCATAAAGGGAGTTTGAAGCCAGCCTGGACCCTTGAAAACAGAAAGGGAGGAGGAGGAGACTGGAACAAAAGCAGATCCTGAGTCAGTTCCCAGAGGTGGAGACTTCCACTGAGGTGGAGACTTCTACTGACCACACTCACCCAGGACCAGCTACAAAGGTGCAATGACCAGTGCAGCTGCAGCCAACCGCAAGGGATGGCAGTGCTGGTGCTGGCAGGCTGGAAGAAGGTTTGGAAGCTCAAGAGTTAACACTGTATTTAAAGATCCTGGGGTCAGATCTTTGTCCGCTCAACCAGAAGTGGCCATCCTATACTCTGGTAGCCTTGAACCTAATCTCTCTCTGTCTCTCTCTCTCTCTGTGTATGTGTGCGATCTCTGTGCCTTTTAATGTGCCAACATTCTCCATGGATGCATGACTACCATGAGATTAGTTTAATCACAGGGTGGCTTGCTTGTCAGAACTGAAAGGGAGGAGGAAGCAGAAACAAGGGCATTAACACAGACCTGTGAAGCTAGGCTTACAGGGCGCTCAGTCTGCCTCTCAGCTGGCAGGACCCTAATCCTCTCTCCAGGAGGCACACCCACACAAGTGACAGTCTCATAGGAGCCCCTGGTTCCTCGGTAGTACTGCCAGTCCAGGAAGTGCCAATCAACACTGCAGAGCCACAGACTCTCCAGGAAAGCAGCCCCAGAGAGGAGACACCACAAATCCTCTCTCCTAGTGGAGCTGGTTCCAGATTTGCCTGGACCTGCCAGTACCACCCAAACCTCTGGGGTCTACCCCTGGGCCAAGCCCTGAGTAGTGGGAGCTACCCAAGGTCCTGGCCCCACACAGGCAAATAAGCAGAAAAGCTGAGAATCAAGCCCCAAGCTGACAGTCACTCTCCCTTCTGCCTCACCAGAGTGCCACATGAAATAGAGGCAGAAGCTGGGCAGAAACTGAGAATATTATGCAGCCATGGCTCTAACTAAGTGGCTCTTCTAAGATAAAAATGTACCTTTCTAACTCCTGTGCTTAGAACGGGAGAAAAATGATCATAGTACCCTGGGCAGCTTCCCAATTTAGTGAGGGTCAGACCAAAGTTGCTTCCATGACCAACTCGGAAGGCGGCATTAAATCAGCCAGTATAAAATTCTCTAGCCCAGTATGCTGCAGTCACAGCGCTCAGCAAAGTGAGGTGGGGCTGTCATGACACTGAGACTGGCTTCAGTTGCACAGCAGGCTGCAGACTAGCCTGCACTAGAGACCCTATCTCTTAACGCAAAAACACTCTCAGCTCCACAGTGCCCAGAGACAGAAAGCCTCAGGTTGGCACGGGGACATGGGAGTAGATCGTCATGGGCTGGCCTCAGTCACCACCATTTCCAGGGCTAGTGTGGTTGGTGTGTAGCCAGGACGGTTTGAATGGACTAGCAGCAGAGGGAGAGATTACCCCCCAAACTCTGTAAGCCTTTGGGGACCAGACACAGTGCGAAGGGAGAGCAGGAACAAGCAGGTTGTAATTGTTACCTGAACACAGCAACTCAGCTCCTGGGGCTCAGGCCCAGTGTGGGAGAAGCTGTGGAGCCAGCTGCTCACCCACTGTGGCCTCCTCACCATGCTGGGTGTGCCAGTTCAAGAACCAGAAACAGTGAGCCTGGCAACAGCACCCACTGATCAGCCTGCTGCGGGTGAGGGGATGTGGAAGAGAATGCCTGTGGGAGGTTTGGGTATCTAGAAGTCCAGAAAGGAGAGGTCAGAAATGCTGGGCCAAGTTAATTGTGGGTCAGGCTTGAGAATCTGTGGGGCACAGAGGTTCTCTGGAGATACGGGGGTACAGGGAGACAGTCTGAGCTGCAGGGTTAGAGGCAGGGCCAGCTCTTGCCACTCCCTCGTCCCTACACACCTGGTTCAAGCTACCTGTGATCTGTAAGTGAATCCCAGTGCCAAGTCCCATATCCCTAAAGCAGGGTTAATGAGCAAGTTCACTTTTCTCACCTACATCCTTCACTGTCAGGGCCTTGCTGTATCAATGGGACAGTTTTTCCACAGGGCACCAGTCACCTTCCTCACTGGCAGTGGGTGCCTGCCCACAGTGGCCAATATCTCACTCCCTACTTTTCCCAAAGGAGCCCTGCACTCTGGTCTCCCTCCCTACCTCATCTCTTCTCCAGCCTGTCCTAGATTTTGGCAAAGAACAACATAATAGGCAACCAGATCCAGCATATACCGGTGGTTGGGTGGCCAAGAGTGGGCAGATGCCAACTTGCTGTCTTACCCTGGGCCTCATACTGCCCAGCTTCAGTCCCTCTAAGACAGGACAAGGAGTCTAAGACAACATTTGCAGGCTCGGGGGTTCTTTCTATGAAGTTGCTAAGACCCTGGGTTCTAGCCAGGTGCTCCATCTACTACAGCTGACAGGTGTGACCTCTCCTGGCCAGCATCCAGCTGCTGGGTAAAGGGTGTCACTTAACCATGTCTTCTATGGACAGGGCTCAGACATAAGCGCCTCATCTCTGCCATCTGGCCAGCCCTGGGCTCTCTGAGACCCAGATGTCATCCAAGGAGGAAAGAGGTCCCTCCGTTGATGCCCAGGGGCAAAGGCAGTGGGAGGTAACCCTGGAAGCCCAGACAGCTATAGTTACCACGCTGAGCTCAACCCACCTCACAGGTGAGTGGCAGGCGTTCATCACCACACCCCACATACACAGACTAGAAAATAAGCCCTGGCTGCTGCCTGTGCCCAGGTAGATAGAGGAAGGAAAGCTCTGAAATTCTGCTGATCCTACCGAGGTTCTGGGGTCCTTCCTCAACAAATGCCAGCCAGCAGACAGTGCCCACTGCAGGCCCAGGCCCAGAGGTGCCATGTACCCTTGGCTGCTGACCTGGCCTCCTGGATGAACCATGTCAAAGTGTCACCGGCTCCGGGAGGCACCCTGGGGCCATAGGGACAGCCCTGGGTTCCATATTAATTTCAGCTCCATTTTAAAGGGGAGTTAAAATAAACACAGGGAATATTTATAAGGCAAATAAATCTAGCAGAAACAGCCCCTCCAAGTGTGAGCAGGGCCTCCCCCTCTGCCCCAGCCCAAGCTGATAAAATACAGAAATGCTACTGTAGACCCTCCAGGCTTATTTTGACTGCACGGAGGAATGTAACATGTAAACACTGCCTCCCCTGCCGCACTGTTACAACTTGCATTAACAGCCTGGACAAAGCCGCATTTTCACAGAAGCATCGTACAGGGATATATCTCCAGCTTAATTTTTTTTAAAAAAAACCATTTCCTCACATAAATCATGTTCAGAACTAAACGGGTGACTGATGCACCACAAACACTTTTTTTCTTAAACAATAACATACCTAGATTCCATCTACACGAAGGAGCTTAAAAAAAAAAAAACCCTAAATGTTTTTTTTCTGGAGAAAATAAATACTGCCGTTTTGTTCCTGACTAAACTATCTGAGGGCCATATCTTTTCAGCTGAGCCAGCTTCCCCCAGCACACAGTCACAGCGGAGAGGTCCCACTTCTGGACTACCAGGGTTGGGCTTGGAGGGTGCTTTCTTGCTGGGCTGCACTACATGCATAGCATTGGGTCGGCTTACCAGAAATGGGTCTGACCAGAACTCAGAAAATTATGACCTTTAGAGAGAGGCCAGAACAATGGCTTGAACCCAGAAAGGAGCCTCATTCTAGACTAGAAATGGAGAGTAGGCCGGCGTCCAGGGCCACTGCAGCTCCGGTGCTGCTCATGCTGGGTCCAGCACAAAGAGCATTATGGGAAGACAGGAGAGGAAGAACCACCCAAAGAAGTCAGGGTGCAGGAAAACAGAGGGGGAGTGAAGCAGGCTTAGTCGCAACACCCAGCAGCAGCACTGCTTACAGACAGGCAGCAGGGGCCACAGGTAAGCCAGCGAGCACCGCAGCAGCCCAGCTCCACAGACAAAGGCAACCAAGCCTAAGACATAAGAAAACACCCAGTCAGAGGCAACTAAAAACCAGAGCAAACCAAAGACCAAGCTGGGGTGGGGCAGGCCCTTCTGAACTGTAATAAATCTAAAAGTCATTAAGAGCAAAGAGAGGTCTAGGTTACATCTAAAAGAGAAAGAAACCATTTGCACTCTATAAGTTATGAAGAATCTTTATGGTATACAACACGGGGCCATCTCTGATACTTGAACGGGCTGGAAGATAAGGAAGAGATGAGGGGTGGGAGACCCAACCAAATACGGGCCAGAGTCCACAAGGATGATCCCCACACGGATACTCTGAATTTGAGAGGAGGCTGTAAATACAAGAAAAGATGATCCATGGAATCCGAATGTGTTCACTCTAGCAGTCAGTCAAAGCTAGACCAGCAGACAAGGGGCTGGAGCTCAGCAGGGCAGTGCTCTGGGTACAAAGCCCTGGGAAAGTCCAGATCCCCCACGCCTAGAAATAATTATGGCATAAAAGAAAATGATAATTGTCCTGACATAGAAATAAAAACCTTGGGTGGGAATTGATCAGTGGTAGGGAACTGATCATTTGGCTAGAATGTGTAAGGGCCTGCATGTGAGCTCCAGCGCCACAAAAGATAAAAAAAAAAAAAAGAGCAAGGATTTGAGAGATGGGGCAGTGGCACTACACACCTGGAAGCTGAGGCAGTAGACTCACAAGGTTGAGGTCGCCCTGGGCTGTATGGAAGTTCCAGACCAGCGGGACTACAAGGTGAGACTGTCTCAAAAACCTAAAGAAATGAGTAAATGTTTGAAAAAAGCAGAAGACAAAAGGCAGGAGCTGGAGAGAGGGTTCGGTGGCTTAAAGTACTTGTTGTTCTTGACCCCAGCACTCATAGGGTGGCTTATAATCACCCATAACTCCAGTTCCAGGAGATCTGATACCCTATTCTAACTTCCATGGGTACTAGGCATGTATGAGCTATACATATATACATGTAGACCAAACATTCATAGACATAAAATATTTTTATAATTTACTATAATTTTGGGTGCTTGTACATCTATGTGAGGGTGTCAGAAGCCCTGGAACTGGAGTTATAGACAGATGTGAACTGCCATGTGGGTGCTGGCAACCAAACCCAGATTCACTGGAAGACTAGCCAGTTCTTCAACTGATGAACAATCTCCCAGTCCCTAATTTTTAAAATAATAATAATAATAAAAGACAAAAGGCAAATCACAGTTTGGTAATCCAGCGGAAGTCATCATGAATCAGTATGAACTCATCCTCAGTGTGAGGGAGGGGCTTTAGACAGCCGCAACTGCAGTCACACGTGGGAACGGGAAGACAGCCAATCCATTCTGTGTCTTACAAAAAAAAAAAAAAAAAAAAAAAAGCAGACAATGCCCATGTTATGGGGATGAGGGAGAAGCAGGCAGCAGAGCATTAGGGACAGGATGCAGCTAGCCTGTCAGCAAAGGCTGCAAGCCCTTGGACCCAGCTCTTCTGCTTCTAGAAAAGACGTCCTTATAGATCTCATACTGTCAAGATCACTGTTGGTCAAATGTGCAGGGGCAGCAACCCTGGACCCTGGTGTACCACCACTGGGAACACAGTATTGGGCTATTGAAGGTAGTCTGATCAGCACAATAAGCCAACAATTCCAATGCCAAGTAGATGCTCAAGAGAATGGAAAGCAGGATTCAGACACCCATGGACCACCTTCCCAGCAATGCAGTTCACACTGCCCATCCATGGCGGAGCAAATCAACAAACCGTGAGATGCTGGTGCATGATGATCAGCTGTAAAAAGGAGGAGGGGTCAGAAAGATGGCTCCATGAGTAAAGGCACAAGCTGTTGAGGCTGACGGCTTGTGCATGGACACACACACACACACATACACACACACACACACACATACACACACACACACATACACACACACACATACACACACACACATACACACACATACACACACACACACATACACACACACACATACACACACACACACACACACACACACATAAATAAATAAAGCAAGAAAAAGCTAAGTTTTTGTTTGTTTGCTTAAGGAAGAAGCAGCCAGGCATGATGAAGCATGCCTGTAATTCCAGAACCCAGTTTGCAGAAGTTCCAAGATCATCTTGCCTACATAATGAATACAAAGCCAGACTAATAATATGAGCCCTGTCTCAAAAGAGAGAGGCTCAGCCAGTGAGATGGCTCAGCAGGTAAAGGTGCTAACTACCAAGCTTAACAACCTGATCTTGACCTCTGGAACCTACAGGATGGAAGAAGAAAATCAACTCCTGTAAGTTGTCCTCTGACCTCCACACGCACATTCTGGCATCTGTGCAGCCGCACACCAAACAAACAGTGTGGGCCTGATGGAATGGCTCAGTGGTAAAAGCACTTGCTGTGTCTAATCTGAAGAACCCATATAAAGGTGGATGGAGACAACCAAATCCAAAATCACCCTTTGACTGCCACGTGTGCACTGTGGCACACACGTGTACATGCATGCACATGCGTATATGCACACACACACATACACACAAAGATACCTACATGTAATAACAAGTAAGTTTTTATTTATTTAAAGGATCTTGACAGCCAGGCAGTGGTGGTACACACCTTTAATCTCAGTATGTGGAAGGCAGAGGCAGGTGGATCTCTGTGAATTCAAGACAGCCTGGCGTACTAAGTGAACTGTAGGACAACCAGGGCTACACAGAGAAACCCTGTCTCAAAACAACAGCAACAACAACAACGAGCTTGGAGCTGGGGCTATAGCTTCAAAGGTAGAGTGCTTGCCTGCCATTAGTGAAGCCCTAGGTTCAATTCCAAACACCAGGGCTTTAGAGGTAGGATTTGCATCCACTGAAATAAGTCTAGTGCATGCATACATACATGTCACATCCTCATACCTGTGCAGATGCTCCAACATGCTCACAATATACACCTGCATATATGCATATATTTACACACATACATATGTGTACACATGCACACACACTCTCACACCTGTCAACCACTGGGGTACTTTTTTCCACTAGTATTTACTAGAGAAGGCACAAAGCAGTGAAGTTATCAGCCAAGCCTCTGTCGCCCTCTTGTGGCCACTCTGGTTCCTGCAAGCAGGAAGCCTGCACCACACTGCGTCCAGTATTGGAGGATGGATCAGCTCTGGGCACGTGTGCCTTGCACACACTGCTGTTCTCACCTTCACACCTGGCCATAGCGTGGAACATGCTCAATGCACAAAGCAGACAGGAGAGATGATCAAGAGGGACACAGTAGGGTCTGCTGCACTATGAGTTCAGGGGACGCTGCTGACAACCACTGTCCTGTGTAACAGCTGACTTGGTCTCTGTAACACTCATCACCTTCAAGACAGCCACGGGACACAGAGTGCCAGCAGTCCTGCAAAGCAGTCTACAAAGGGCTATCTTTCCTTCTTTTAGAGGATGATCCCATGGCTCCAGTAGGAGCAGAAAGTGGATACACCGGCATAACATACCCCAGGCCTTACGTTTTCCCAGGGGATTCCTTCAGCCAGAAGATATCGTCACTTGTGATTCCATATTCCAGGGCTCCTTTTATCTACGGAGGAAAGAGATCCATGTGACCAGACTGCCATTGGCATGTCCCTGGGGCTTCTGAAAAAGCAACCCTCATTCTACAGAAACAACTCAATCCCATGAGGGGAGCTTCCCTGCCTTCTATCCATATCTTCAGGTTGCATCTCTGTGGGGATGGGAGATAACCCCATGCACACTCCCCAAGCATGTCACCCCTATCCAGAAAGGCAGGAGGGGCAACTCCATCCTATTCACATTGATGCAGATCCAAGACAGAGGCATGCAGAAAGCAGTATGGACTGAAGGCTCCCACAGACATGCAGACTGAGGTATAGACAGAAGAATCATATGAACATGCAGACTGCAGTATAGACTGAAGAATGATATGGACATGCAGACTGCAGTATAGACTGAAGGCTCCCACAGACATGCAGATTGCAGTATAGACTGAAGGATCCCACAGACATGCAGTATGAACTGAAGGATCCCACAGACTTGCAGACTGCAGTATAGACAGAAGGCTCCCACAGACATGCAGACTGCAGTATAGACTGAAGGCTCACACAGACATGCAGACTGCAGTATAGACAGAAGGATCCCACAGACATGCAGACTGTAGTATAGACTGAAGGCTCCCACAGACATGCAGACTGCAGTATAGACAGAAGGATCCCACAGACATGCAGACTGCAGTATAGACTGAAGGATCCCACAGACATGCAGACTGCAGTATAGACTGAAGGCTCCCACAGACATGCAGACTGCAGTATAGACTGAAGGATCCCACAGACATGCAGACTGCAGTATAGACTGAAGGATCCCACAGACATGCAGACTGCAGTATAGACTGAAGGCTCCCACAGACATGCAGATTGCAGTATAGACTGAAGGCTCCCACAGACATGCAGACTGCAGTATAGACTGAAGGATCCCACAGACATGCAGACTGCAGTATAGACTGAAGGATCCCACAGACATGCAGACTGCAGTATAGACTGAAGGCTCCCACAGACATGCAGACTGCAGTATAGACTGAAGGCTCCCACAGACATGCAGACTGCAGTATAGACAGAAGGCTCCCACAGACATGCAGACTGCAGTATAGACTGAAGGCTCCCACAGACATGCAGACTGCAGTATAGACAGAAGGATCCCACAGACATGCAGACTGCAGTATAGACTGAAGGCTCCCACAGACATGCAGACTGCAGTATAGACAGAAGGATCCCACAGACATGCAGACTGCAGTATAGACTGAAGGCTCCCACAGATATGCAGACTGCAGTATAGACAGAAGGATCCCACAGACATGCAGACTGCAGTATAGACTGAAGGCTCCCACAGACATGCAGATTGCAGTATAGACTGAAGGATCCCACAGACATGCAGACTGCAGTATAGACAGAAGGATCCCACAGACATGCAGACTGCAGTATAGACTGAAGGCTCCCACAGACATGCAGACTGCAGTATAGACTGAAGGCTCCCACAGACATGCAGACTGCAGTATAGACTGAAGGATCCCACAGACATGCAGACTGCAGTATAGACAGAAGGATCCCACAGACATGCAGACTGCAGTATAGACTGAAGGATCCCACAGACATGCAGACTGCAGTATAGACAGAAGGATCCCACAGACATGCAGACTGCAGTATAGACTGAAGGCTCCCACAGACATGCAGACTGCAGTATAGACAGAAGGATCCCACAGACATGCAGACTGCAGTATAGACAGAAGGATCCCACAGACATGCAGACTGCAGTATAGACAGAAGGATCCCACAGACATGCAGACTGCAGTATAGACTGAAGGCTCCCACAGACATGCAGACTGCAGTATAGACTGAAGGCTCCCACAGACATGCAGACTGCAGTATAGACAGAAGGATCCCACAGACATGCAGACTGCAGTATAGACTGAAGGCTCCCACAGACATGCAGACTGCAGTATAGACTGAAGGCTCCCACAGACATGCAGACTGCAGTATAGACTGAAGGATCCCACAGACATACAGACTGCAGTATGAACTGAAGGCTCCTACAGGCATGCAGAGATTTCATGGTTCCTGGTTTTAAAGGAAACCTCTGCAGTCCTTAGCTGACACTAAGCTAATTAAGTAGACTCCAGTGGCCACACACGACAAAAAAGAAATGCTTCACAAAACCAGCTCCAAGAAGTGCCCCCTGCAATGAGAAAATCCCTGTGGGTGTTGCCATATAAGTTATTTGAAATACTCTGCTTTCACCAAAAGACCTGAGCTATGTGAGAGCACAGAAACTGGCTTTCAGAGACAGCTGCAGGGAGCAGATACGGTGTGGCCTCTGGAAAACAAGCTGGTGGTCTCTCAAAAGGGTAAGTCAAATGATCATGTGATCTAACTTCCACTATTTTTGGTTTGGTTTAGTTTTGGTTTTTTGAGACAGGTTTTCTCTGTGTTCCAGAGCCCTGGCTGTTCTGGAACTCGCTTTGTAGACTAGGTTGGCCTCAAACCCATAGAGATTCACCTACCTCTGCCTCCAGAGTTTAGGGATCAAATGCTTGCACCACCATGCCCAGCTCAGCTCTAACTTCCATTCTTAATAAAGACCCAAGGGAAGCAATAATAAACTCCATAAAAAACTTTTACACCAGGCAGTGGTGGCACACACCTTTAATCCCAGCACTCAGGAGGCAGAGGCAGACAGATCTCTGTGAGTTTGAGGTCAGCCTTGTCTATGTAGTGAGTTCCAGGACAGGCTCCAAAGCTACAGAAAAACCCTGTTTCAAAAAGCCAAAACAAAACAAAAAACTCCCCAGAAACCCCTTTACATGGATGTTTATAGCATATCATGGTTTGGAACAGCTAAAAAAAAAAAAAAGGAAGCAACTGAGATATTAATAGACAGGTAGGTAAACAAAAGGTGGTGTTTGCACAAGATGGAATGTTACTCAGCCTTCAAAAGGAGGATCTGATACATCTATGAGTAAACACTGAGCACAGTTGCTGGGGAAATGAGCCATCATTTCATATATCATACACACATCATATCCTTGCTGAGACACCTGAATCTAGAAACCAGGGGAGCTGCGGCAAGGCATCAACTGGGAATTTTGAAAAGGATCTGGAGATGGAGGGGTATAGGAGAGGGCAACTGAATGTACTAAAACCCATTGTGCCTCACAAAGAGAATTTTGGTAAGTGAATTCTACTTCAAACTTTTAGTGTGGGAGAGAGAAAGAGGAAGGTGAAGAATAAGACTGAAGTCCTGAAGGCCTGGCATTTTGAAGTTAAAGAGAAAAGCAATTGACAATGGGGGCTTGGAAGAAGGAACACAGGGTCAGGTGTAATGTCAAACACTCGAGTCACAGGGACCAGGTATGACATCACAACTACTCTGGAGGCTGACATGGAGGGTCACTGGAACCTAGGTGTTCAAATCCAGCCTGGACAACACAATTAGACACTAAGGGGAAGAAGAGGGAGGACACTGGGATGAAGGGAGACAGGCCCCTGGAGGCTGCAGTGTGGAGTGACCCTGAGACATTGCCATTAGGCGGGGTGGGGGAAGGGGTGGAACCTGAAGATCCATTTCAGCAGGATAGATTCTGGGAGGCCTGAAAATGGGACAGGAAAATCGCAGTGGGATAGGGTAGAGGGCCCAGGCAAGGGTCACAGCAGGCCACTCACTTGTGTGGGGTACCTCGGCCGCCCTCCTGTAGCGATGACTATGTGATCAGCTGAAAGCAGCGTCTGAGGATAAACAGAGAACCGTGGGTCAAACAGTGCGTGTTCAGCTGCCAACAGGCACGAATGCCTGCGGGTGGCTGGGCAGTGGTTCCTGCGTTCCCTACTGTGCAGTGGGGGTGCTCTGCCTATATCACTAAGTCTCACAGAACAGGGGTCTCACAATGTCCTCTGAACAGGAGGGCCAGGCAGGAGGGGCAGTGAGGTGTTCCAGCTCCAAGCACTTCACAGTGCAGAAGGCCTTTGCAAACACTATGCCTCTTCAGAGCCCCACAAACACTGTAGGAAGGGAGCGATTCTCATCTTTGTCATCACCCCAAGCTGCAGGACAGCCAGCCATGACATCTGAGTTACTTAACAAGGGGAATGTGTAGCTGAAGACTGATCTAACTCACGCTAGGTCAACTAGGTAATGCCACTGAGCTACATCCCCAGCTCTGTTTGAACTGTTTGTGTGTGTGTGTGTGCATGTGTCTCTGTGTGTGCATGTATCTGTGTGCATGCATGTGTCTCTGTGTATATGTGTTTCTGTGTGTTCATGTTTCTGTGTATGTGTATGTGTGTGCATATGTGTGTATGTATCTGTGTGTGCATGTGTCTGTTTGAGTGTGCATGTCTGTATGTGTGTGTGTACATGTGTCTGTGTATGTAATAATTTGTGTGTGAATGTGTCTGTGTGCTCAGGAATGCATGTGTTGCATGCATATGTGTCTGTGTGTGCGTGTATGTGTGTCTGTGTTGGGGAGACATGGTCCCACTATTCAGCTCAGGGCTGGTCTGGGACTCAAGATCCTGCTTCTGCCTCCCTAGTGCTGGGATCTCAGGCTGTGACCTGTGCAACAGCTCTGAAGAAGTGTGACCTCAAAGGCAGCTGTTAACACCAGAACCTGGCCCAGACCTACAAAGCTGGGATCTGGGGCCAGAGGAGCCGTAAGAGGCAGGCCAATGGACACTTACCGTCTTCCCACCTTTATCAACACCGCAAACTGTGTGCTTGTCGACAAAGCTGGCTTTGACGTTAAAGTACTTGACTTTCCTGAAATATAAAAGTAAGATTTTATTTCATTTTTGAGATAAGGTCCCATGTGTTCTAGGCTAGCTTCAAATTCACACTCCTGGTTAGGGTTTCTATTGCTGCGGAAACACATGACCAAATGCAACTTCTGAAGGAAAGGTCTGCTCTGCTTATCCGTCACATCACTGTTCCTCACTGCAGGAAGTCAGGACAGAACTCAGACAGGGCGAGACCCTGGAGGCAGGGCTGATGCACTAGCTGTGGATGGTGCTGACTACTGGCTTGCTCAGCTTGCTCTCTTTTCTTGGTTTTGGTTTTCGAGACTGGGTTTCTCTATGTGGTTCTGGAACTCACCATGTAGACCAGGCTGGCCTCACAGACATGCCTGCCTCTGCCTCCTGAGTGCTGAGATAAAAGGTGCCACCACACCCTGCTCTTCAGTGGGCATTCTTATAGAACCTAAGGTCACTAACTCTCAACGGCACCACTTACAAAGGTCTGGGCCCTCCCTCATCAATCACTAATTAAGAAAACGTCCTACAGGCCTGCCTACAGCCTGATCTTACGGAGACATTTTCTCAATTGAGGCTCCCTCCTCTCAGATGACTCTAACTTGTGTCAAATTGACATAAAACCAGCCAGCACATGCACTATGTAGCCAAGGATGACTTTGAACTCCTGATATTCCTGCCTCCACCTCCACAGTGCCGGTAAACCCAGGATTACAGGCACCACCACACCTGTCTCTAAGATTCAGGCTCTTTAAACATTTCCTCTGCAGATTCAGCCTCTAGTGCTGGTCAGAGAGACAGTGCCATGTGGACCCCTAGGAGGAAGACTCTAGAACTTGGCACCATGCACATGAAAAATAAGTAAACACATGCAAAGATTTTTTTTAAATAAAAGAACAAAAAGGAAGCAAGACCTGACTCAGGCCAGCTGCCTGTAGCCCTAGTGGGACAAGTGTGAGTGAGAACCACACTGGAAAACAAGAATCCCTTGCTTGTCACTCTGCTTCCCTGAGACGTGGCGGCCACAGATGCCATGACTGGCACCATCCTGAGAGCCCTAAACTGTGACTAGCAGGGGAAGGACTCAGGGAAGTTCCATGGGGAACTGAAGTGTCTACCATATGTGTGTCACCTGTGCACCTAAAAGCACCAGGAGGCCAAGAGAGCTGGCACTGTGAGGCTGTGGTATGGTGGGGCGGGTATTTGGTGAGCAGAGTGACCTGTCCTCCCGTCTGAAAGGCCCCATGGTAGCAGTAACTATCCGTGTCCAGGTGCCTCTCCCTCACCTTCTTCACTCACCCCGACAATCAAGGAACAGCCTTACAACACAGACACATGATATCCCTGCAGCACTGGAGAGATGGCTCAGTGGTTAGGAGCACTGGCTACTTTCCAGAGGAGGGGGTTTGAGGCCCAGCACTCATGGTGGCTCACAACCATCTGTAACTCCAGTTCCCAGGGTCCCAACACCCTTTTCTGACCTCTGGAGGCAACAAATATACAAGCGATGCACAGATACACAGGTAGGCGTGCGCACGCATGCACACACACACACACACACACATAGAACTGTAAACACCCCCCTGCCCCTCCTGATCCGCTGCCACCTGACTTAGGGCTCACCAGGCTCTATCCTCCAAACTGTGGAGGACCACATCCTGCACGGGGCCCATCAGTCCAGTCACATCCACAGGCTCAGGCCTGAGGCCTCTGTTGCCTGTTTCACCCTGCCCCCCGGCTCCAGCCATCCAGCTAGCCTGTCATTTCCTCAGTCCCAGGCCTCTCAGGCACCCCCTACTTCCCTGCGCTGAGGCCCAAGGACCCTCACGTTATCACTGCCAGGGGCTGTGCTGCAGAGTGCAGACGTTCTCAGGTACAGAGTGACTGTAAGGGTCAGGACGGTGGTCCTCCGAGGGCCACATCACAGGGCCACTGAGGCCTGGGGGTTTCAGTACCTGTCCTGAAGCTGGACTCTGTGACCCCAGTTCAAGGACTTCACATGGTTTTGCACAGCTTCTGCCATTTTCTTCCTGTTGACACACAAAAAACCCCATGAGATCCACAGCAGCAGAGATGGCTGCAGAGTTCATTCAGGCAGTGAAAGAAAACTCAGGAATCCTGGGAAACAGAGGTGTGGTTATTTTACTTTCTGTTATTTTTGGAGGGGGCCAGAGTTTTGCTAAGTAAGTCAGGCTAGCTTCAAACTTAAGATCCTCGTGTGTCAGCCTCCTGAGTCCTGGACTACAGGTGCACACCGCCACACCCGGTTTGCGGGTGTGTTTAAAAGGCTGGAGCCTGACACTCCCCATCTGGGGTTTCCCTGCCTCTGACTAGGGTTTGGGGATACAGAATACTGGGCTCTCTCTACCTGGGGAATTTAACATGTTCTTCCTCCAATGACCACCAAAAGTGTCTGAAGAGTGCCAACTATCTCAGCTGTCCCCCCCCCCCCCCGCAACCAAAACTAGAGCTGCTCCCTGGGATAAGTGGCGGACAGAAAATCTCCCTTTCAAGGGGACCCCACAGCAAGGGTTCCTCACCAGTTGTGCTGGATGGGCTGAGCTACCTCCCAGCCATAGTGGTGAGCATCTTTGACCATGGCCCCCAGCAGTGCGGCCTGATGCATCAGCTTCTTAGGTATGCAACCCACATTGACACAGGTGCCACCGAGGCCCCATTTAGTACCTGGAATAGCAGAAAAAGCATGTATGTGTATGTACACATGTGTAGCTGGAGGTTTTTCTGTGTCCTGCCCAGTCCCAAAGCCACTTATAAAATAATCACTCAAGGGTTTAATATTAATTATAATTGTCTAGCTGATGGCTCAGGTTTATTACTGACTAGCTCTTATATTTAAATTAACCCATTTCTATTAAACAATATATTGCCACGTGGCCCGTGGCATACCAGTGATGCTCTGGCTTCCTACTCCTCCAGTGGCTGCTGGTGTCTCCCCCAACTCTGCCTTCTTTTTCCCTGCCTAGCTATATTCTGCCCTGCCACAGACCAAAATAGCTTTATTCATCAACCAATAAAAGCAACACATATTCACAGCATGCAGAAGGATATCCTACATCACGTGTGTGTGCAAGTGTGTGGGCATGTGTGTGTGTGTACATGTCTATGTATGTGTGCTGCAGGGGACACGCACATGTGGTCTTTACACATACCAGGGAGGTGTTCAGTCACAGAATCACCCAAGCCCTGGTAGGAGTGGATTTGACTTTCCATGTAGGGGAATACAAGAGGCTTCTATTCTACAGGCTCAGAATGTCTTAAAGGGGTTGCTATTTTGTGACTTGAACTTGACCCAGTGAAGCCTTCCCATATGGATTTGTTCCATATATATATATATATACATATATGTATATATATACTCAGTCATTTTAAAAAATTTGAACATTTTATTTATTATTTTTGTGAATATGGTGTTTTATGTACATATATGTGTGCAAACTGCATGGGTACAGTGCTCATAGACACCATAAAAGGGTGTCAGATCCCCTAGGACTGGAGTTAGAGCTGGTTATGAGCCACCAGGGGTGTAGTGGGAACCAAACCTCAGTGCTCTGGAAAAGCAGCCAGTGCTCTTGACCATTGATCCATTACTCCAATAGCACTCGTCAGTCATTTTTAAAATAACAATTTGATAGAAATTGCTGTACGTTGAGCAGCACACTCCAGGGAGATTGTGGGCAGAAGAGACTGAATGACTCAGTGTAAGCTGAATGTGAGCTGTGTCCCTACCCTGTTCCTGTCACCTACCTTGGGGAGAGGGCTCCACATAGTCAGCCACTGCCACCTTCCTTCCCAGCTGAGCAGCTGAAACGACAGAGACATCTGCAGGTGAGCAGAGCAGGAAACTGGCATGGAGCCTCCCGTGAGGCCCAGGAGGAGGCAGGGGTCCAGGCCAACACCTGAACACAGATGCCAAGGGTGACCTGTTCCTTCCCCTTCTCCACACAGCTTTCACCTGCCCTTCCTGGTACCCACTCAGCTTGCTGCCTGCAGGCAGGAGCCCTACAGCTTCTTTGCAGACTGCAGCCTTCACACCACCCCTGAGGCCATGCTAGGATGGGTGCCTCCTGCCAGAGTTCCTGCTTCCACCTACTGTAGGCTTGGGTGTTCAGTGTAAGCCCAGTCCCTGCCTACTCAGCCTCACTAGCCACCGACAGAATGGCCGTGACAGACAAGTAACACATGTCAACTAGAGAGGAGCTGGGGAACTGGAGCAGTATAAAGAGGAGGGAAGGCCTGAGACACACTGTATTATGTGTGATGATATCATCATGAATATAGATGACATCACAGTCGGTAAAAGAAGCAAAAGATCACAGATGACCCCATTGCTATCACGTGTTAAGAACCAGTAAAACAGGAAGTAGATGGTGATTACAAGGGTCAGGGCAGGGAGGAGAAGGGATGAAGGCATGGAGAGGCGATTGTGAATGAGGATGCAGTACCCAGGGGGAGAAAAAAGTTCTAAACCCGTGGCTGCAGTTATGCAACCCTGCGAATACACCAAACCCTGAATAACTCACTTTACAGGAGTGGACAATGAATATGTCATATATCACAATTATACAGTGTTAAAAAAGGAGACTCGTGGGGATAAATAAGGCAAAAGATGTGCTGGTTGATTTTTGTCACTTTGACACAAGCTAACGTCATCTGGGTAGCAGAACCTCAACTGAGAAAATGCTTCCATCAGACTGGCCAGGCTGTGGGATATTTCTTGATTAATGATTGTGGAGGATCCGATCCACTGTGGCCAAGCCACCCATAGCCAGGTGGCCCCAGGGTGTATAAAGAAGCAAACTGAGCAAACCTCGGGAGCAGCACCCCTCCATGGCCTCTGCTTCAGGTCCTGCCTCCAGGTCCCTGTCTTGAGCTCCTGCCCTGAGTTTTCTTAACTATGGACTGTACTATACAAGTGTAAGCCAAATAAAAAAACCCTTTCTCTCCTTTTCCTTTTTTGTTTGTTTGGTTTTGTATTTTAAGACAGGGTTTCTCTGTGTTTGCTTAAGGTTCCGATTCTTTACTACAGTGTTAGAATCCTGGTGCACCCTTCCCATGTGCAGTAACTCAGTCTTCTCAATGTTTATTTTCATAACAAGGTTTTCACTGACTTCTACCACTCTACCAAGGCCTGCAGCTCATTTGGACTTTCAGCAAATAGTGCTGTATTGCTGGTGAAACACAGGTCTATCTGGGAGGAAACCTCATTTCAAAGGAGGAAACTATTTCAGAAATCAAGAAGCAGATAGGGAAGCCAGGGTTGCATTCCAGGCATTAGGAAAGGTTTGGTCAGCAAGAGACATAACAACAACAGAATTACAAATTATAGGCATATGAGACACCTGTCTTGAGCTGCCTTCTTTACAACTCTGAAACCTGGACGATGAAACGCCCCTCAGAACAGCAGCTGAACGTGTTTGAGATGGCATGACTCAGGAGGATTCTAGGTGTCACATGAAGAGACAGGCTGTGCAACCATGACAGTAAGAAACATCTCCATCTACAGAGGGAGTGAACTACAGGATACTGATGTGGGATTCCTCTCTGTATGCAATGAATATGTTCTATTACCATTGGTTAATAAAGAAGCTGCTTCAGCCAATGGCTTAGCAGAGTGAAGCCAGGCGGGAAATGTGAACAGAGATCTATAGAAAGAGTAGATGGAGTCAAGGAGATGCCACATAGCTGCCTAGGAGGCAGATGCCATGTGGCAGTTCAAGAAACAAGAGGTAACAAACCACGAGCTTCGTGGCAAAATATAAATTAGTAAAAATGAATTAATTTAAGATGTAAGAGCTAGCTAGAAATATGCCTGAGTCATTGCTCAAAGAGTGTTGTAATTAATATAGTTTCTGTGTGATTATTTGGGTCTGGGCAGCCGGGAAATAAATAAGCAGTCTCTGTTTGGCCATGTTATGAGAATGAATGATGGTAGATACCCAAAGATAGCACTGCTTGGAGGAGGGCATGAGATAAAGCAAAGAGGAAGGCCCAAATAACACTGGATGGATGGCATAAAGGAAAACTGTGGAACCTTGGGTATGACAATAACACAAGCATCTAGAACTGCCCAGGACAGGAACAACTGGAGAACTGCCATAAACGGGCTGCCCATGCATGCTTAAGCATTGCTGGGGCATAAATGATGATGATGATGATAGTGGTGGTGGTGATGTTTCTCTGTGTAGCCTGGCTGTTCGAAAACTCACTCTGTAGACCAGGCTGGCTTTGAACTCAGACTTCCTTGCCTCTGCTTCTCGAGTGCTGGGATTAAAGGTATGTGACACCACTTCTGGATCCCAAGTATCTTTCGATCAGAATGTTTTATCATAGCAATAGAAAGCAAACTAGAAACAGAAACAAGTATCCAGATTGTGAGCTACTGCTGTGAAAACCTGACCATGTTGTAGGGGATTGTGGGAATGTTTGAAACTTCAAGCTGGAAAGTCACTGAATGTCAAATGAGAGCTTAAATGGCTGCCCTGTGGGAGCTTGGAAGATACGAATGTGAGGAGAAATGCAGAAAGTGGAGGCCTGTCTTATAATGTTTCAGAAGGGAGTTTGAGAGTCCCTCAAAGACTATCAGGTTGTTAATGTGATATATCTGAATTAAGACTCCATGGCTCTGGATCACTTGGAGATGAAGAATCAGATGTGACTAAGAAGGGACCAGCACTGCTGAAGTGAAACCTTTGCTTTACTAGGACAGTCGATGCTGGTCCGCTGGAGCTGAGAAATCGGCTAGGAGACCAGCAAAAATCTTCCAGAAGTGTTTCCTATGGAACAACATTCAGAAACTGTGGTGGGAAGGAGCCAAGAATCCATCTCAAGCTGGCAGCCAATCTTGGCAATGTATAAGGGTACGGGGGACTGAAGGAGTCATGGAGAGAAGTTAAATGCTGCACCATGTGGCGGAGTCAGTCTCTTAAGGGAGGGATATCATGAGGCCACCGGTGAGGGCGCAGCCTCAGTTGTCGTGAATACCTTAGCAAACTGGAGATGCCATGACCAACGGGATGACCGCCAAGGACAGCAGCAGGGTGGAGTGGAGCTGACCTAAGACTACAAGAAGACCTATGGGTGCTGTGGAGGGCGGATCTGGAGAGGTGGAGCTGCCCTTTAGAGTGAGCCCCAGACCTTGAACAAAGAACTACAGAATTTGATTTACTCTGCTGGATGTTGGTTCTGCTTTGATCTAATTGTAACTGTGTCCAGGTTCTTTCCTCTTGGAATAATAAATACATAATTTTTTTTACACGAGCCCATAGTTAAGAGACTTTGAACTTTTAAAGAGATATTGGAGTTTTAAAGAGACCTTGGGCTTTTCAAGTATTGACATTTTTAAAAACTGTGGAGCTTTTAAAGTTGTGTTAATTTTTATATTGTGATACTAACATGAAATCATGGAGATAACAGGAAAGTTTATGGTTTAATATCTTTGTGTGTCAGAATGACAAGGGGTCAATTATGCTGGTTGGTTTTGTCGGCAAGAGTCATCTGGGAAGAGGAAATCTCAACTGAGAAATGCCTCCATCAAACTGGCCTGTAGGCAAGTCTGTGAGGTATTTTTTTCATTCGTAGTTGATGTAGAAGGATCAACCCCACTGTGGACAGTACCGTCCTTAGTTAGATGGTCTTGTGTATAAGAAATGTAGCTGAGCATACCAGGGGGAGCCAGTAAGCAGCATTCCTCAATGGCCTCTGCACTAGCTGCAACCTCCAGGTTCCTACCTAGAACCCCTGCCCAGTTCCCTCAGTGATGGACTGTAAAGTACAAGCCAAATAAATCTTTCCTCCCCAAGTGGCTTTTGGTTAGAGTTCCAACACAGCAGTAGGAAACAAACCAGAAGACTCACACACTCAAAACTGTAAAGCAGGCAATGAGGTACACACCTGTAACCCCAGCACTTCAGAGGCATAGGCAGAAGGATTCAGAATCTGAGGTCAGCCTGAGCTACATAATAGGATTCTGTCTCAAAAAATTACTTACTTTTAATTTTACTTATTTATTTGGTTTTCTGAGACAAAGTCTCTCCATTATGTATCTCTGGATACCCTGAAACTCACTATGTAGACTAGTCTGGTCTCCAATTCACAGAGATCAAACTGTCCCTACTTCCAAAATGCTGGGATTAAAGGAATACACCACCACACCTGGCAAATTTTTTTTAATTGATTTAGTGTGTGTGTGTGTGTGTATGCATGTGCAGCACATGCACGCAGATTTCCATGGAGACCAGAAGATTTTGGGTCCCTTGTAACTGGAGTTACAGGCAGTTGTGAGCCTACTAACATAGCTGCTGGGAACCAAACTCAGGTTCTCTGCCATAGCAAGTGCACTTGGGAAGCTGAGGAAAAAGGATGAGGAGTTCAAGGCCAGATTCACTATATAGCAAGTTCCAGTCCATCCAGGGCCCCATTGGAAGCTGTCTCACACAAAGCAAGGGGAAAGGAAGCTGGGAATAGTAATGGGCTGAACTGTATCCTCCCTGCTAAAATTCTCATGTCAGTCACAACCCTCAGTACCAAGGAGTATGCTGTTTGGAGGAACTGCCATGGTCTGTGGGAGCTGGACATCGTAATAGCCTGAACTGTGTTGTTGGGGAATATTATTTTCAGGTGTATGATTTTTGTTTATGCTGCATTTGCTTAACTCTGTTAAACTGTTACTGTGCCTGTCTAAAACACCTGATGGTCCTCATAGATGAACGGCCAGTAGCAAGACAGGAGCAAGGATAGGTGGGGCTGACAGACAGAGAGGATAATATAGAAGGAGACCTGAGAATGAAGAAAAAGAGCAACAAGAGAACAAGAAGAGGAGGACATGAGGGGTCAACCGCCCAGCTACACAGCAAGCTACGAAGAGAGAAGTAAAGAAAGGTATACAGAAATAGAGAGAGATAAAAGCTCAGAGGCAAAAGGTAGTCTGGTTAATTTAGGTTAAGAAAAGCCTACAAAAAAGAAACCATGCTAAGGCTGGACATTCATAACTAAGAGTAAGCCTCTGTGTGTGATTTATTTGGGATCTGGGTGGTGGGCCAGTCAAAAGTCAAAAGAGTAAAACACCACACAACACTGTCTCTACTCTCACACACCCAGATCCATGTGAGAGTCAGAGCCTTCAGTACCAGGGACTATGACTATATTTGGAGATAAAGTTAAACTAGGTCACAGGGTGGTCCCTTGTAGTGTTCTGTAAGGAGAGATTAGGGTACAGATACAGGGGATCAACATGAAGATATGAAATGACCGATCTATCAGCCAAGGGCAGAAGACAGAAGGAGCCAGCCCTGCTGACGCTTTGCTGGCACCCAGAGCTGTGAGTACAAGGCCGTAGTTATGCAGCCCACACAGACTGTGCAGAGGCATCAGGGACAGCCACCATCCTCGTCATGGTCCAGGGTTCCCAGATACACCCACCTGTCAGACTGCTCACTTGATTTTTGATTTAACTATCTACTTTGAAGCAGGGTCTCACTGTTCCCCAAGCTGATCTCAAGCTCCTAGACTCAAGTGATCCTCCTGCCTCAGGCTCTTGAGCAGCTAGAACCACGGCGAGTCATGACCAAACCCAGCCTTAAGCTATTCACTTTATTTGTTCATTTATTTATTTTGGTTTTTTTGAGATAGGGTTTCTCTGTGGCTTTGGAGCCTGTCCTGGAACTAGCTCTTGTAGACCAGGTTGGCCTCGAACTACAGAGATCCACCTGCCTCTGACTCCCGAGGCCGTGATTAAAGGCGTGCGCCACCACCGCCCGGCAAGTTACCCACTTTAAATCTGTACTGGCTTATTGTCTGTCACTTATATCTCATTAAAGTGAGATTCCACCTCAGAAACAAAAGCAAAAATATGGGGCTGGAGAGATGTCAAGAGGGCAGACTGCTCCTGCAGTTGATCTGAGTTCAGTTCCTGACACTCATGTCAGAAAGCTCAACACTACTGCTAACTCCAGCTCCAGGGGATCTGGTGCCCTCTTCTAGACTCTGCAAGAACCTGCATTCATAATCACATATCCCTATACAGAGACATACACATTTAATTTAAAAATAACTTAAAATAATAAATTTAAAAATAATAAAAATAAATTTAAGACAAAAATGAGGACAGAACCATCCCATTCTCAGGAGAGACCAGAAACAGGATCTCTGTGGATTCTGATTTAGAGGAGACATTGTTCCACAGCATTTACTTCCGGATATACGGCCTATCTTCACAGTGCCCCAACACTGCAGACAGGACACAAATTACAAAATACATACCTTCCTTGGCACAAGCCAGGCCACCAGATCCCCCACCAATCACTAAGAGATCGAAGCTCTGCTGCCCTGCCGAGGAGAAACAGAAGGTAAGAAGGTGCCGAGCCAGCCGACCTTATTCTCTGAAGGGCCAGAAGCTCTGTAGAGTTCGATGTGGTACAAAGCTTATCAGGACGGGGAACCCTGTCCTGGGGCAGTTGGGGTGACCACACTGTCTGCAGAAATCAGAAACCAGCGTGTGGAGAGGCTGGCTGTCAGCGTGTGGAGAGGCTGGCTGTCAGGGGATGCAACCATCTTTGCAGAGAATCTCCCTGACTCCCAAAAGGCGTCTCAGAACCTAAGACTTCACCCAGTGTCCTGAGCCAGACAGAACAAAAACATTCTCATTCGGTCTACAGGCCTTTCAGTGGTAAATGTGACTCTGCATTACAGCAACCAAGAATATCTATGTAGCCCCTCTCATACAGAAGTCAAGGGCCCATGCAGTCAAGAGTCTCAGTGTCGCCCTCTGACCTCCATATATGTGCCAGGAGCATGTGTGCACCCACACCCATGAACACACTAAATAAACACATAAATCAAATGCAAAAATAATAGTTTTAAGAGGCCACACCTGTCTTTGTATCTTTGTAAGTAAACAAGGCTGCAGAGAACCCTGGGGTTCCCATACTCTTCAAGGTCACTTTCCTGTACCCCACTATAGGAACACACAGCTGAAGGTATAAGGTGACCCACGGTTTGCAGCCCCACAACTGAATCTACCCCAGGCTCACGTTCTGAAAAAGCCTGGACGGTTACAAGTTATTTGATGGCTTTGATGCGATCCTAGAGAAAAAAAGGAGGTTATGTGGTAGGAGGCAAGTTGCCACTCAGTCCTAGAGAGGACCAGCATGACAGGTAGGGCCAATTTGTCTCCTCTCTTGCTTTTGGGTGACAGAGGTGGGGGGGGGGAATCCTATATCTTGACCCTGGAAAAGGCACCTACCTTCCATTGCTGACACCTGTCCTTCCTGTTGCCAGAGCAGGGCTTCTATTGGGTCACCCTTCCGTGAGGCCCTACACTGTGCCCTCTGCCTGTTTGCTATCAAGCGACTAGTAACGCTGGCTTATCATGGACCATTTGCTTTCCCACTGTGCACACCCAGGAGCCTCCCCTCTGATAAACACTTGGAAGAAGCCCACAGTGGAAGCTTATGAGGGTCAATACTGGGAAGGGTATGCAAAGCCTGCTGGGGGCAGGGGATGCTGTTCTACAGAGGACAGCCGAGGCAGCAGATGTCACAGGACACCGCACCTAGGTGATGGCTTCCTGGAGACAACCCTCATATGCCGGCCTTCACTCACTGTGGTTAGGCCACTCCCTCTGCTCAAGCCTCATCCCCAGAGCATGTCTTTGCTTCCTCTATGCCTCCTAACCCACAGAGTTCTGGAACAGTGAGCAGAAAGCAGGGATCTAATGGACATGACAAGGTCCAAATGAAGAGCTCATTGCTCTGATAAAGCAACAAGGTTCCCTTAGATGGGCTGGCCACCCAGAGGAGTCACTTCCAGTGGGGAGTCCTGTACAGCTGTTCAGAGGATGCCAACAGTCTTGTCTGAGTGACGTACCACACCCTCACCCCTAGCTGGAAAATATGGGTGTATTCCTGCTTCTAAAGAACAGACTCAAGGCTGGAGGGGACTCAAAAGTGGTGTGTGGAGTCATGTGGCGAATGGCCTCTTCCCTAGACCCTCTAGGATCCTCACCCCAGCAAAGCTCTGAAGTCTAGGATCGTCAGGGCAGTGGTACCTCCTGCCCACCCGAAGACAAATTCCAGACCATAGGGGACTCCCAGGCTTGTGAGCACAATGAAGCTCATTTACAGATTTTAAAACATTTTTCTTTAGATTTTAGTTATTTTTATTTTATGTGTATGAGTGTGTGTTTGCATGTATGTCTGTGTGTCAGAGGCCAGACAAAGGCACTGGATCCCTTGGGAATGGACACATGGGTGCTAGGAATTGAACTTGGGTCCTCTGGAAGAACAGTTGGTGCTGAGTCATCTCTTTTATTGTCACTATGCAAAGTGATGGTGCCCATGGCACAGACACACTGATTTTTTTTTTTTACCCCATAAAATCATTGTAAATGTCCCCACCTAATATACGCAGCATAGAGCCAGAGCCCTGGGAATTAGAAAAGCTACTGAAAAAGTAACCTTAAGTCCTTAAGGTCTGTCCCCTAGGTTCCAACCTCACATGGTAGT